>NC_084550.2:18632500-18697500 GCF_033978685.3 Nerophis lumbriciformis | reverse complement strand
ATTGTAAAAAGGAAGATGCAGAATGCCAGACCCAAAAACGCAGAAGAGTTGAAGGCCACTATCAGAGCAACCTGGGCTCTCATAACACCTGAGCAGTGCCAGAAACTCATCGACTCCATGCCACGCCGCATTAACGCAGTAATTGAGGCAAAAGGAGCTCCAACCAAGTATTGAGTATTGTACATGCTCATATTTTTCATTTTCATACTTTTCAGTTGGCCAACATTTCTAAAAATCCCTTTTTTGTATTAGCCTTAAGTAATATTCTAATTTTGTGACACACGGAATTTTGGATTTTCATTTGTTGCCACTTCAAATCATCAAAATTAAATGAAATAAACATTTGAATGCATCAGTCTGTGTGCAATGAATAAATATAATGTACAAGTTACACCTTTTGAATGCAATTACTGAAATAAATCAAGTTTTTCAAAATATTCTAATTTACTGGCTTTTACCTGTATATATATATATATATATATATATTATAGATGTCTGATAATATCGGCCGATAAATACTTTAAAATGTAATATCGGAAATTATCAGTATCGTTTTTTTTATTATCGGTATCTTTTTTTTTGTATTGTTTTTTTTTATTAAATCAACATAAAAAACACAAGATACACTTACAATTAGTGCACCAACCCCAAAAACCTTCCTCCCCCATTTACACTCATTCACACAAAAGGGTTGTTTCTTTCTGTTATTAATATTCTGGTTCCTACATTATATATCAATATATATCAATACAGTCTGCAAGGGATACAGTCCGTAAGCGCACATGATCGTGCGTGCTGCTGGTCCACTAATAGTATTAACCTTTAACAGTTAATTTTACTCATTTTCATTAATTACTAGTTTCTATGTAACTGTTTTTATATTGTTTTCCTTTTTTATTCAAGAAAATGTTAGTTTATTTATCTTATTTTATTTTATTAATTTTTAAAAAAAAGGACCTTATCTTCATCATACCTGGTTGTCCAAATTAGGCATAATAATGTGTTAATTCCACGACTGTATATATCGGTATCGGTAATTAAGAGTTGGACAATATCAGAATATCGGCAAAAAAGCCATTATCGGACATTCCTTATATATATATATATATATATATATATATATATATATATATATATATATATATATATATATATATATATATATATATATATATATAAAATATTTTTGTCACAAAAGTGGAATAAGAAGTTAAGTCCAGGAAAAAGTAAACACAAAGAAACAAAAGTATAAAGTATCTTAGTTAGAATCGGATTGTTGTCTTTTTGAAGCTGCTCCTGTGTGTGTGTGTGTGTGTGTGTGTGTGTGTGTGTGTGTGTGTGTGTGTGTGTGTGTGTGTGTGTGTGTGTGTGTGTGTGTGTGTGTGTGTGTGTGTGTGGGGTTGGAATTGTCTTTTTCTGACTGGTATTATGCCTATTTTCAAGGTTGGGCTCCCAAATTAAACGTAAGCTCCAAACTGTCGAATTCCATGAAAATGTGTCAAACTATTCTTGTGGTATTTTCACACACACACACACACACACACACACACACACACACACACACACACACACACACACACACACACACACACACACACACACACACACACACACACACACACACACACACACACACACACACACACACAGGATGCAAACAGCCCCCTTCTCATGCTGGCAGGGTAATAATAAGCAAGCCACAATGTGATTAAGATAAGATTACATTTGTTTATCATTAGAGCAGCAGGGCCTGCCTGGCGGCTCCTACACAAATTTACCGCTGAGCCATGGAAGAGACGCTGAGAAATCAACGTTCAGCTGTGCCGTTCAACTTCCCTGGGTACCATAAAGTTTTGTGGCGTTTTTGACACCCCTGAAATTTCAGCAACCATTTTTTTTTTCCCCTCTCAAGGGACAATGATACAGAAATTAACCTTATGTGTATTGTACTTTAGAGTAGTCAGTGTACAGCATGTTTAGCAGTTTTCAGTTCACCTTGTCGCAAGTGAACAATTGCAATTGAAGAGAGTAGAATCCAATCTGATATGGTTTCAAACAGGCAGGAGACATCTACCACTTTTTATGGGCATTTTACAAAGAGCGACAATTTTTTTTTTCACCCTCAGAGTCAAGGTTTTAATAGCGTCTCAGTTAGCATTTGTGGAGGGGGGCGTGGCCTGCGGGCCTGACGCAGAGCGGGGTGTGTAAGGACCGGCCTCGAAGCCAGCGGCAGGTGAGTAGATTGCCCAGCTGGGGCTTTTTAATCTAATCACCTGTCGCCCTTATTAGCAGCAGCCGGCACGAGACACGTGGTGGGAGTGTCTGGTGAGTGGACGCATGAGATTGAGAGACATTTTGCTGGAAAGCAAAACCATACCGCCATATGAAAATAAAAGACTTGTTACCCAGACTACCAGGCCCACGCAAGGGCATCATTGTGGTCAGAAGAACCCACAGGAGGGCAACCTCCATAGCATTACTTTTCCTCACTTGGTGAACTTCTTGCTGAATTTGGCTACTTTCCAACATCTCAACAATTGTTTTTCTCAGAAGCGACTCGCGACAAATCTCGCAACTTTGGGCCTGATTTACGATGATTACAATTACCACAGCGTGAGCAATGTATAAAATAGCGAGTGCTATTAGTGGGCGTGTCGCGTGTGATCTACGAAGACTGCGTGTGCAATTGAAAAGTGGTGCAAACCGCTTTATTTATATAAGGATTTTGTGTATGCTATATGGGGGCACCACCATGGAGACACTCATTTACCCCATTTTCATGCCGTCATGCTCCACCTGTGGCGTTTTGTTGTTTTCAAACATGCAAGAGACATCTACCACTTTTTATGGGCATTTGACATGCATCGACCATTTTTATTTGTATTTTTTTCCTCAGAGTCAAGGTTATATTAGCGTCCCAGTTAAAATTAGTTTTCCAAATTTTGTGACTTTCTTGCTAAATCTGGCTACTTTCCAACATTTTGACTGTTTTTCTCAAAAGCGACTAGCGACAAATCTCTCAACTTTGGGCCTGATTTATGAAGAACCAATTACCAATTATATATATATATATATATATATATATATATATATATATATATATATATATATATATATATATATATATATATATATATGTATATATAAATAAATAAATGATTTATATATATATATATATACACACACACACACACACACACATCTACCACTTTTTATGGGCTTTTTTTTTTTTCCCTCAGAGTCAAGGTTTTAATAGCAACCCAGTGAGCATTAGTTTTCCAAACTTGGTGACTTTCTTGCTAAATCTGGCAACTTTCCAACATCTTAACGACTGTTCTTCTCAAAAAGCGACTCGCAACAAATCTGATGGGTCTGATTTACGGGGAGCCAATTACCACGCGCTAGTCGCTTTTGAGAAAAACAATCGTGGAGATGTTGGAAAGTTGCCAGATTTAGCAAGAAAGTCACCAAGTTATTAAAACCTTGACTCTGAGAAAGAAAGAAAAAAAATTGTCGATGGATGCCCATAAAAAGTGCTATGTTTGAAAACAGCAAAACGCCATAGGTGGAGCATGACGGCATGAAAATGTTGTAAATGAGTGTCTCCATGGTGATGTCCGTGTATAGCATACACAAAATCTTCACTTAAATAAGGCTATCAGCACCACTTTTCAATTGCACACGCAGTCTTAGTAGATCACATGCAACACACCCACTAATAGTACACACTATTTTATAGTTGCTCACGCTGTTTAGCACGTGCTAATTGGCTCGTCGTAAATCAGGCCCAAAGTTGCGAGATTTGTCGTGAGTCGCTTTTGAGGAAAAATAGTCATTGAGATGTTGGAGAGTAGCCAGATTTAGCAAGAAAGTCAACGATTGTTTTTCTCAAAAACAAGAAAGAAAAAAAAGAAGAAAAGTGGTGCAAACCGCCTTATTTAAATGAGGATTTTGTGTATGCTACACATGTGCATCACCATGGAGACACTCATTTACAACATGTTCATGCCGTCATGCTCCACCTGTGGCGTTTTTGCTGTTTTCAAACATACCACTTTTTATGGGCATTTTACATCCATCGACAATTTTTTTTTTTCCCCTCAGAGTCAAGGTTTTATTAGTGTCTCAATTAGCATTTGTGGAGGGGGGCGTGGTCTGCGGGCCTGCCGCGGAGCGGGGTGTGTAAGCACCGGCCTCGAAGCCAGCGGCAGGTGAGTAGATTGCCCAGCTGGGGCTTGTTATCTAATCACCTGCCGCCCTTATTAGCAGAAGCCGGTACGAGACACGTGGTGGGGGCATCATCATGGAGACACTCATTTACAACATTTTCATGCCGTCACGCTCCACCTGTGGCGTTTTTGCTGTTTTCAAACATACCACTTTTTATGGCCATTTTACATCCATCGACAATTTTTTTTTTCCCCTCAGAGTCAAGGTTTTATTAGTGTCTCAATTAGCATTTGTGGAGGGGGGGCGTGGTCTGCGGGCCTGCCGCGGAGCGGGGTGTGTAAGCACCGGCCTCGAAGCCAGCGGCAGGTGAGTAGATTGCCCAGCTGGGGCTTGTTATCTAATCACCTGCCGCCCTTATTAGCAGAAGCCGGGACGAGACACGTGGTGGGGGCATCACCATGAAGACACTAATTTACAACATTTTCATGCCGACACGCTCCACCTGTGGCGTTTTGCTGTTTTCAAACATACCACTTTTTATGGGCATTTTACATCCATCGACAATTTTTTTCCCCCCCTCAGAGTCAAGGTTTTATTAGTGTCTCAATTAGCATTTGTGGAGGGGGGGCGTGGCCTGCGGGCCTGCCGCGGAGTGGGGTGTGTAAGAACCGGCCTCCAAGCCAGCGGCAGGTGAGTAGATTGCCCAACTGGGGCTTGTTATCTAATCACCTGCCGCCCTTATTAGCAGAAGCCGGGACAAGACACGTGGTGGGGGCATCACCATGGAGACACTCATTTACAACATTTTCATGCCGTCACGCTCCACCTGTGGCGTTTTGCTGTTTTCAAAACATGCAGGAGACATCTACCACTTTTTATGGGCATTTTACATCAATCGATAATTGTTGTTTTTTTCTCCTCAGAGTCAAGGTTTTAATAGTGTCTCAGTTAGCGTTTGTGGAGGGGGGCGTGGCCTGCGGGCCTGCCGCGGAGCAGGGTGTGTAAGAACCAGCCTCCAAGCCAGCGGCAGGTGAGTAGATTGCCCAGCTGGGACTTGTTATCTAATCACCTGCCGCCCTTATTAGCAGAAGCCGGGACGAGACACGTGGTGGGGGCATCACCATGAAGACACTCATTTACAACATTTTCATGCAGTCATGCTCCACCTGTGGCGTTTTGCTGTTTTCAAAACATGCAGGAGACATCTACCACTTTTTATGGGCATTTTACAAAACCCAAAACCAGCGACGTTGGCATGTGTAATTTGTAAATGAAAACAGAATACAATATATTCAATTGAACAGACTGCAAAGACAAGATATTTAATGTTCAAACTGGTATATTTTGTTATTTTTTGGAATTTGATGCCTGCAACATGTTTCAAAAAAGCTGGCACAAGTGGCAAAAAAAGACTGAGAAAGTTGAGGAATGCTCATCAAACACTTATTTGGAACATCCCACAGGTGAACAGGCTAATTGGGAACAGGTGGGTGCCATGATTGGGGATGAAAGCAGCTTCCATCATTCACAAACAAGGACGGGGCGAGGGTCACCACTTTGTGAACAAAATGAGTGAGCAGATTGTTTAAGAGCAACATTTCTCAACCAGCTATTGCAAGGAATTTCGAGATTTCACCATCTGCGGTCCGTAATATCATTAAAACCTTCGGAGAGTCTGGAGAAACCACTGCACGTAAGCGGCAAGGCTGAAAACGAACATTGAATGCCCATGACCTTCGATCCCTGCATCAAAGGATATCACCACATGGGCTCAGGAACGCTTCAGAAAACCACTGTCCGTAACCACAGTTGGTCTCTGCATCTGTAAGTGCAATAAAACTCTACCATGCAAAGCCAAAAGCCATTTATCAACAACACCCAGAGACGCCGCTGGGCCCGAGCTCATCCAAGATGGACTGACGCAAAGTGTAAAAGTGTTCTGTGGTCTGACGAGCCCCGAAAACCTTTTAAGGCTTGACGTTTCTGCAAGGGGAAATGTTTGAGATACTTCCCCTGTTGCGTAATTTGTGTTTATTTTATTTTGTGTATGGATTGTGGGGGCAGGAGCGGGAGTGACAACACAAACAGCAGGACATATATCAGCAAATACAATATCGGAAATACTATTTGTATTTATTTATTGTATTTTATCTATATGTTATCTATTTTATTTTATTTATTTTTTGCTGCTGTGTAAATTATGATCTTTTGGGCCAGGTGTCTCTACAAGACCTTAGGGCAGGGGGTGTCAAAGTCCTTTTTTACAGGAGGAAAATCCATCCCCACGTGGACCAGACTGGTAAAATCATGGCACGATAACTTAAAAATAAAGACGGTTTCAGATTGTTCTCTTCGTCTCACTTTGGACCAAAAATAAAAACGAGCGCATTCTGAAAACGTACATAATGAAAACAATCCTCTTGACACTTCAAGTTAGTTGAAAAAATTCTGAGGAACAAAAAAAATTGGTGCCGCTTCAAAAACTTTAACTTAAATTAACTTAAACTTTGCCTCGGTGTATTTGCAAAGTCAATAAACTTTAAACTCTTCCGGTTTAGAATTCTCATGTTGGCAAAAGTGTTTCCTCAGACCGCCGCTTTGGTGACATTCGCAACTGCCACAACACATTCATTTATCATTATTTAAATAGTAAGATTATAATATAAACAAAACAATTATCAAAATGACGCCATAGTCAAAGTCAAGGTAACATAACTGCAAACTTACCCAATGTGAACATGGTGGTTTTAAGCATAAAATAAAATAGTACGAACAACAAATGTCGAAACACATTTTTACAATGGAGTTCAGGGTGCGCATCGCTGACTCGACACCTTGGGTTACACTTGAATAGCTATTGCGACATCCGGTCAACACATTTAGAACAACGGTTTCTCTCGCTCCAAAAAAATTCAGCTCATTTGTATACTTAGCAAACTGCTAGCTGTTCCTCTGTTAGCATTTTAATGTTAGCATGCAAATGTTAGCATGCAAATATTAGCGTGTATGAAATGTATGAACATTTCACCCTTAAAATCATGGAGTTCATTATTCGAAACCATCTTAGAAGTGTACCCCTGTTACCATGCTAATATGTTATGCTTGCATTTTAGCTAATTTTCACTTTTCACCCTAATAATCATGGATTTTGTTATCTTAGAAGTATGCTAGCTGTTTGTTAATTTGCTGTTAGCGTGTTAACATTATGGTGCTAATATTTTATGTTAGCATTTTAGCTAATTTCATACTTTTTAACCTTATATTCATGAAATTTGTCACTTGGTTCCACCTTGGAAGTGTGCTAGCTGTTCCCCCGTTATTATGCTAATGTTAGCATGCTACTGTTTTGTACTAGCAGGTAAGCTAATTATGAACATTTGAAACAATCTTAGAAGTGTGCTAGCCGTTACCATGCTAATGTTAGCATACTAATATGTTTTGCTTGCATTTTAGCTAAGTTTTAATTTTCACCCTAATCATGGATTTTGTTATCTTAGAAGTATGCTAGCTGTTTGTTAACATGCTGTTAGCATGTTAACATTATAATGCTAATGTTTTGCGTTTGCGTTAATCAAATAAACATGGATTTTGTTACCTTTTGCTATCTTAAAAGTATGCCAGCTGTTCTGTTGCTAGCATGCAACATTTGTAGCATTCCAGCTAATTTTGTACTTTTGTAAGGATTCCGTTATTTGGTGTCATCTTAAAGGTTTGCTAGCCCTTCACCTGTTAGCATGGTAACGTTAGCATCAAACGTTAGCCCATGCTAGAATTTTTGCCGATTTTATACTTTTTAACCTTATAATCATGGGATTCGCCACTTGGTTCCACCTCAGAAGAGTGCTAGATGTACCCCTGTCACCGTGCTAATGTTAGCATGCTAACATTCCAGCAAATTTTGCACTTTTAACCTTATATTCATGGATTTTGTTATTTGGCGCCATCTTAAAGGTTTGCTAGCCCTTCACCTGTTAGCCTGGTAACGTTAGCATTGAACATTAGCTCATGCTAGCATTTTTGCCGATTTTATGCATTTTAAGATAATAATCATGGTTTTTGCTACTTGGTGCTATCTTAGGAGTATGCTACGCTGTTATCATGCTAATGTTAGCATGGTAACATTTTAAGTTAGCATTCCAGCTAATTGTGCACTTTTAACCTTATATTCATGGATTCCGTTATTTGGCGCCATCTTAAAGGTTTGCTAGCCCTTTACCTGTTAGCATGGCAACGTTAGCATTGAACGTTAGCTCATGCTAGCATTTTTACCAATTTTATACATTTTAAGATAATAACCATGGTTTTTGCTACTTGGTGCTATCATAGGAGTATGCTACGTTGTTATCATGCTAATGTTAGCATGCTAACATTTTATGCTAGCATTCCAGCTAATTGTGCACTTTTAACCTTATATTCATGGATTCCGTTATTTGGCGCCATCTTAAAGGTTTGCTAGCCCTTCACCTGTTAGCATGGCAACGTTAGCATTGAATGTTAGCTTCTGCTAGCATTTTTGCCGATTTTATACATTAAGATAATAATCATGGTTTTTGCAACTTAGTGCTATCTTAGGAGTATGCAATGCTGTTATCATGCTAATGTTAGCATGCTAACATTTTAAGCTAGCATTCCAGCTAATTTTGCACTTTTAACCTTATATTCATGGATTGTGATTTTTGGCGCCATCTTAAAGGTTTGCTAGCCCTTCACCTGTTATCATGGCAATGTTAGCATTAAACGTTAGCTCATGCTAGCAGTTTTGCCGTTTTTGTTACTTAGTGCTATCGTAGGAATATGCTATGCTGTTATTATGCTAATGTTGGCGTGCAAAGATTTGTTTGCGAGCATTCAAGCTAACTTTGCACTTTTTAATCAAATAAACATGGATTTTGTTACTTTTTGCTACCTTAGAAGTATACTAGCTGTTCTCCTGCTAGCATGCTAAAATGTTAGCTAATTTGTTAGCTACATTTAGCGCTAATGATCATGGATTCTGTCGATTTCTATCCTCTTTGAAGTATGCCAACTCATCTAGTTACACCAACAGTTAGCATTTCAGGACTATGCGGACCGGATTAAGCGCGTATTGTTGCTTTAAATTGTATATTGTTTTCTTTTTCCTTGTGCAAATAAAACAAAACAAAAATAGATACAAACACGATAAACAAAATTACATAGTAACAATAATAATAAACACCACAATGAATTGCTACCACATTATCTGTCATAATAGTTTTATGATGATAATAATAATAATAATAATAATAATAATAAGTCATGCACTAATTAGCCATTTTTCCCTATTTCCTTTATTTCTGTTTTAGTTGTGATGAACTCGCCTGAGCTGCTCTTTTAATATTAGTTATGAATTAGCATGCTGACACCTGACAGCGGGCTGTGAGGCTCCTGCCTGGGAGAATGTTCTTTTTGTCCCCGCTGGTCATAACAAGTGTCTATTTGTAAAAGAAAGTTGGACACCATCGCGCACATTTGTTTACAATAATTGCAGCAATCTTCTGTCTGATCCGTTTTTTTTGCCATGCTTTCTTTTAGAGGGGAATAAATATATATTTGTCAGGTCTAGGGTTGTACGGTATACCGGTGCTAGTATAGTATGGCGGTACTAATGTATATTAAAAAAAATGGTACTATACTCTGTTTGAAAAGTACCGGTTCCCGGGCGTGACATTGCTGGTTTTACGAGCAGAGGGGCATGTTCGGCAGCGCACACACACCGAGTACTTACAAGCAGACATGGTGTGTAGACATACACTATATTGCCAAAAGTATTTGGCCACCTGTCTTGACTCACATATGAACTTGAAGTTCCATCCCATTCCTAACCCATAGGGTTCAATATGATGTCGGTCCACCTTTTGCAGCTATTACAGCTTCAACTCTTCTGGGAAGCTGTCCACAAGGTTGCGGAGTGTGTTTATAGGAATTTTTGACCATTCTTCCAAAAGCGCATTGGTGAGGTCACACACTGATGTTGCCTGGCTTTCAGTCTCCGTTCTAGTGCATCCCAAAGGTGTTCTAGCGGGTTCAGGTCAGGACTCTGTGCAGGCCAGTCAAGTTCATCCACACCAGACTGTCATCCATGTCTTTATGGACCTTGCTTTGTGCACTGGTGCACAGTCATGTTGGAAGAGGAAGGGGCCCGCTCCAAACTGTTCCCACAAGGTTGGGAGCATGGAATTGTCCAAAATGTTTTGGTATCCTGGAGCATTCAAAGTTCCTTTCACTGGAACTAAGGGGCCAAGCCCAACTCCTGAAACAACAACCCCACACCATAATTCCTCCACTGACCCCTCTCTGTCAGTTTGTGGCCTACCACTTCATGGCTGAGTTGCTGTTGTTCCTAAACGCGTCCATTTTCTTATAATAAAGCCGACAGTTGACTTTGGAATATTTAGGAGCGAGGAAATTTCACGACTGGATTTGTTGGCATCCTATGACAGTTCCACGTTGGAAATCACTGAAAGCGGCCCATTCTTTCACAAATGTTTGTAGAAACAGTCTCCATGCCTAAGTGCTTAATTTTATACACCTGTGGCCAGGCCAAGTGATTAGGACACCTGTTTCTGATCATTTGGATAGGTGGCCAAATACTTTTGGCAATATAGTGTATACTTACTGTCTTAGAAGTATGCTGGCTGTTCTGTTGCGAGCAAGCTAAATTTGTATACCAACATTTTCGCTAATTTTATACATTTTTATTATTATTAGCCTTTATTTAACCAGGTAAAATCCCATTGAGATCAAAGATCTCTTTTCCAAGGGAGACCTGGCCAAGAGGGCAGCCGCAAGGTTACATTAAAAACAGTAAACAAATACATAAAACATCACATTTACAACATTAAAACTTGCTCACATGACATGTGCATACAGACAAGGTAGACTGCAGTCCTTTCACAGAAGCTTTAAACTCATTCAGCGTAACTAGGGTTTGAAGTTTAATGTTCGATTGTAGGTTATTCCAAGCCTTCGGTGCTGAAAACCTAAATGCTTTCTTGCCCAGTTCAGTTCTTACTTTGGGGACAACAAATTGCAGAACATCCATTGAACGAAGATTGTGACTTCCTTGTTTCTTTGTTAAAAGACAAGACAGATAAGATGGAGTGATACCCAGAATGGTTTTGTAGATGAAAACATACCAATGATTGAGGCGTCGAGCACATAAAGATGTCCAGTTAACCATTGAGTATAACAAACAATGGTGAGTAAGGGGAGCGCAGTTGGTGATGAATCTCAGTGCCCCGTGGTACACACTATCCAGCTTGTGAAGACAACCAGCAGTAGCATTCATGTACAACACATCTCCATAGTCAATAACAGGTAAAAAGGTTGTTTCCACCAATTTCTGTTTCACAGTAAAAGAAAAGCAAGACTTGTTTCTATAATAAAATCCCAGTAAAAGTTTCAGTTTTTTTTTTACAACATACCGAATGTGCTCCTTAAAACTCAAGTGGTCATCAATTAAAAATCCTAAATATTTAAAAGCAGATACTAACATAATTTGTTGCCCATTTCTTGTTAAAATGTTCTCACACAGTGATGATCTTACAGTTTTTGATGTGGTAAAGAGCATACACTTTGTTTTCTCTGCATTTAAAACCAGTTGAAGATAGCAAAGTTGTTCTTGTACTCTGTCAAATGCATGTTGTAGATATTTAAAAGCCTCAGCAAGAGTGGGTGCTGTGCAGTATATGACAGTATCATCAGCATAGAAATGGAAAGTTGAGTTCGGAATATTCTGTCCAAGATTATTTATGTAAATAGTGAATAATAAGGGGCCCAACACAGAACCTTGAGGGACACCCTTTTTCACTTGCAGTACGTCCGAGGAGGAACCTTCTATCTGAACAGCCTGAGTTCTACTTGTGAGGTAATTTGCAAACCATCCAACTGCTTGCTGAGAAAAACCAATAGCTGAAAGACGTTTGATTAAAATGACATGATCAACAGTATCAAATGCCTTTGAAAAGTCAATAAAGAGGGACAGACAGCACTGCTTCTTGTCAAGAGCTTTAGTTACATCATTTATAAACTTCATAGCAGCAGTAACAGTACTGTGATTTCTACGAAAACCTGACTGAAATGGTGACAGAATAAAATTGGTGTCCAAAAAGTATTTTATCTGTTCACTGATAAGGGATTCAAGCACTTTTGCCAGAACAGAGAGTTTAGAGATCGGTCTGTAATTATTTAGATTACTAGGGTCACCTCCTTTTAATAGGGGGATTACAAGGGCAGATTTCCAATCCAAAGGGATTTCATTTGAAATTAGAGTAAGGTTAAAAATGTGAGTCAGTGGTTCAGCTATAATTTCAGCTGCCAACTTTAAAAAGAGCGGCTCCAACTTATCAGAGCCAGCTGGCTTTCTAGGTTTAAGTTGTTTTAGAGCCCTCGTGACCTCTGTTGTGGTAAAGGGCGTAAAGTTAAAAACCTGGGTATTTTCAACGGTTCTTTCCGGAGTTAGCGGAGCTTCAGTAGAGTTGTCAGAATTGTAGAGAAAACCAGAGGAAATAAAATGATTATTAAAATGACTACCCATTTCTCTTCTGTCACTTACTCTGACACCATCAACAAGTATACTAGGTGGGAGATTGACTGAATTACAGCAGCCGGACAAAGATTTGATGATTTTCCAAAACTTCTTTGGGTGTTTGAGATTTTCAGTTGTTGTGGAGAAATAAAATTCTGATTTGACTTTCCGAAGGAGAGAGGTAAATTGATTTCTTAATTGTCTAAAATTCAACCAATCTGCTTCTAACCCTGACTTGCGTGCCCTGGCCTAAGCAGCATTACGCTCATGCAATAAATCTGACAGGTCCGATGTAAACCACTGATTGTCACGTCCTTTAACCCTACATTTTCTAAAAGGGGCATGTTTGTTCACTATACTCAAGAAGTTTTCGTGAAAATATTTCCAAGCCAGTTCAACATTATCAAAAAGAGCAATTCTATCCCAATTAAAAAGATGCAAGTCATGTAAAAAAGCTTGCGTCTCAAATAATTTCATATTACGTTTTTCAACAAGACGATGCTTGCTTTTAGGAATCCTTGTGTCTCGCACTACTGCAATCACACAATGATCACTCACATCATTAGGGAAAACACCAGATGCAACAAATTTAAAGGGCATATTTGTTAGAATTAAGTCAATGAGTGTAGCTTTTTGAGGGCATTTAGGATTAGGTCTTGTAGCTGAGTTAATTAATTGTGTTAAATTTAGAGATTCACACTGTGCTTTCAAAGAGTCAGACACAGATGTGAGCCAGTCCCAGTTCAAATCACCAACCATCACTATTTCATTGTATTTCAGTTGAGACAGAAGCTTCACAAGAGTAGATAGGGAATTACTAGGGGCAGATGGAGGCCTATAACACCCCACTACCATTATGTGGTGATTTCTAGCTAATTCAATTTCAAGTGCTAACAGTTCAAGTTCTTTACTTACTGATTCAGAGAGCACTAATTTAACATCAAACCTCTGTTTAATATATATGGCCACTCCACCACCTTTTCTTTGTCGGTCAGTATGATAGACATTATAGCCATGAATGTAAATATCTTTATCAAGCACAGATTGTTTAAGCCAAGTTTCAGATAAGACTACAATATCAGCATTTGTTGAGTTTATCCAGATCTTTATCATATCCAGTTTAGGGAGTAAACTCCGAACATTGATATGAATAATCCCAAGACCAGATCTAGTTTTAAAATCCGCAGGTGTAAAACATTGTGTAGGTGTATCAGGGCCTGGATTAGTCTCAACATTTCCTGAGAGCAATAACAATAATATAACTAAACATTTGCGCTTAAAGTTATCATCTTTTGAGTCTGTCTTTAATCTGTGAAAGTAAGTGCTCATAATAGGGGAGGATGCAGTAATGTTGACGTGATCTCTCAAAACAAGGAAACAATAAGAATGAATGGACACTACCATAGTATGCAGCCATTTTGTTTTGTCCAAAGTCACAGAAATCTTCAACTGAGATAAGGCCGAGGTTATTTTGTAGCTGTCACTGTGATGAAATGTCAAATTATCAAAGATGTCATCTTGAAGTAGCATAGCTTGTGAGGGGGGATTAACAGACCCATTTGGGACACCAGTAAAACCACACAAAAGTATAAAACACAATATAATGATTTGTGACATAGTGAGAGGAGAAGTTCCACTTGTTTTACCACTTTTGAAGATGTTAGCAGACAGGGCTGAAGGCTAGCAACCAAGGCCGATGGGTGGAAGCTATGATGAAGCCATGATCATTAGCTAAAGCTAATGATCATGGATTCTGATTTGTATCCTCTTTCAAGTATGCTAATTCATCTAGCCATAGCAACAGTTAGCATTTCAGGATTTATACTACATTTCAGTACAATTTCTGCTCTTTTTTTTTCCCAAACCATTTTTAACTTTTGCACAACATTTGTACCTTCAAACCATTTCTACAGTCCACTAAAATATCAGTTTACCATGATAAGTGGACCCTGACTTAAACAAGTTGAAAAACTCATTCGGGTGTTACCATTTAGTGGTCAATTGTACGGAATATGTACTGTACTGTGCAATCTACTAATAAAAGTTTCAATCAATCAATCAAGTTCAGCGTGAGCTCGTCAACATTCAAGTCGTTTCTACATAGGAACTATTCTTACATCCATTCTACATTCCTTCAGCATTTCAGTTCGGCTTCAGCATTGTAGCATTCACACGCAATTTCTTTAGAAATTGCTTTATCTAGTTCAGGGCCCCTAGCATCCAAAATCCGGCCCGCGGGAGGTCCCAAGTTAAAAAAATAAATAAATAAATGTACTTTCTAATCCATTCTTTACCACTTGTTACTCTCGGTGTCTCCTAGCCACTCTGGAAAATCATATTGTCTAAAAATGCATGCATATATATATATATATATATATATATATATATATATATATATATATATATATATACACACACACACATATGTATATAAACACACATGCATATATATATATACATATATATATATATACATATATATATATATATTTACACATATATATACACATCATACTTGCCAACCCTCCCGAATTTTCCGGGAGACTCACGAAATTCAGCGCCTCTCCCGAAAACCTCCCGGGACAAATATTCTCCCGAAAATCTCCCGATTTTCAGCGACTTGAGGGAGGATAACCTTTTTCAAGATGGGAGGACAACTGGGTGACAAGAAATAAATCATCCAGACTAGAGATAAATTGTATTATAATGTTAATTTTACCTACAAATAAATATATTTATTAATTAAAAAAAAAAAAAACTAAATACATTTTTACTATATTTTGCTAAAAACATCAAAATTAATTGTATTTTTCCTGACTCCTTATTACATCCAGGCATTAGAATTATACATTAAAATAAACATATTTGAAATAATTAATTTTAAATTATCATAATTCATTTAAAATGACCATATTTAATTATTAAAATAATTGCTTGTTTATCAACAACTTTAGCATTTTATTCATTAAATTTTGAAGCTCTCAGAAGCCAAGTTATGTTATATTCCTTAATATTTATTTATGCAAGTTTGAAGTATCAATTATCTAAACACAGTTTTGTTTGCATATTTTCAGGATATATATATATATATATATATATGTATGAAATACTTGACTTGGTGAATTCTAGCTGTCAATATACTCCTCCCCTCTTAACCACGCCCTCAACCACGCCCTGCCCCACCCCCGACCACGCTCCCACCCCCCCACCTCCCGAAATCGGAGGTCTCAAGGTTGGCAAGTATGATATACATAAGTGTATATACATATATACACACACACATATATATTATATGTATATATATATACACATGTGTATATATACATACACATGTGTGTGTGTGTATATATATATATATATATATATATATATATATACACATACATATATACATATATATATATATATATATATACACATATACATATATATATATATATATATATATATATATATATATATATATATATATATATAAGCAAATATTAACATTGCTGTATGTATACTTTTGACCCAGCAGATTTACTCACATTTTCAGTAGACCCATAATAAATTCATAAAAGAACCAAACTTCATGAATGTTTTTTTTGTGACCAACAAGTATGTGCTCCAATCACAAAAAAATAAGAGTTGTAGAAATTATTGGAAACTCAAGACAGCCATGACATTATGTTCTTTACAAGTGTATGTCAACTTGTGGACGCCCTACTATCATTCTCTTAATGTTATGTTTTTATTAACTTTTTCAAAGCATTATTTACATGACTTATATTCTATTTTTACATATATTACATCACATGTTTCATACTACTTTTTAGATGGCATTCATTGTCGTGATTCTCCAGTGTGGACTCATGTTTTCCCTCAATCTCATTGCCATGCCATGTTTTGTTTTTGTTTTGTTATTGTCAATAATGTTGGACGTGTTGGGAAAAAAAGGGACAACCTTTTTCAAAACAAAGGCTCAGCACTACTTTACCTCACCTGTTTTGTCTCCTTCTTCACCTTCTCTTCACCACTTCTCCCTCGTCCGTTCCCGCGTTTGACTGCTCAGCGTCGACAGGAAAGAGGGGAAAGAAGCCCCGCCCACCCCACAGCTGCTGAGTCATGATTGGGCAGATTTCAGTCACATGACCAATGATCATTTAATTCGGGGGCGTGTCCAGCCGGGCAGACACCTGCCATCAATTCCACGCTGATTGGGGTGGAACTAAAAGAAATGTGCTTGGGTTGGAGCCTGCACACATTTTAAACATCCCATGTTTTATTGGAATTAAAGACATAAATCATCAAAAACACAACTAAGCGCACCAAACTGAAGTGGAATGAGTCCAACGCCAGCCAGTCGAAAAGCAACACTAAACCATTCATATAATCTGGGACAGTTGTGCTGGAAATAAAAATTTAAAAAAAATCCTGTTTTTCCCAAAATTCCAGGAATTACAAAATACTCATTCTCAATTCAAACCTCAATATTCTTCGACCAATTTGAAAAATGTCAACACCAAGAATTAATATTTTAAGAAATTCCCTGTTTTCCCGAAATTCCAGGAATTCTGAAATGCTCATTCTCAATTTATACTGTTAATACCTCAACATTTTTCGACCGTTTCGAAAAATGTCAACACCAAGTCATTCATATAATCTGGGAAAGTTGCGCTGGAATCAATTTTTGGAAAAATTCCCGACTTTCCCGAAATTCCAGGAATTCCGAAATACTCATTCTCAATTCAAACTGTTACTACCTCAACATTTTTCGACCGATTCGAAAAATTTCAACACCAAGTCGTTCATATAATCTGGGAAAGTTGTGCTGGAATGAATATTTTCGAAAATTCCCGGTTTTCCCGAAATTCCAGGAATTACGAAATGCTCATTCTCAATTTATACTGTTAATACCTCAATATTTTTCAAGCGATTCGAAAAATTTCAACACCAAGCCATTTATAGAATCTGGTACAGTAGGGCTAGCATCAATATTTTCAAAAATTCCCGGTTTCCCCGAAATTCCAGGAATTACGAAATACTCATTCTCAATTCAAACTTCTATATTTTTCAACCGATTCGAAAAATGTCAACACCAAGCCATTCATATAATCTGGGACAGTTGTGCTGGAATCAATATTTAAAAAAATTCACGGTTTTCCTGAAATTCCAGGAAATACGAAATACTCATTCTCAATTCAAACCTCAATATTTTTCGACCGATTCCAAAAATGTCAACACCAAGCCATTCATATAATCTGGGACAGTTGTGCTGGAATCAATATGTTCAAAAATTCCCAGTTTTCCCGAAATTTCAGGAATTCCAAAATACTCATTCTCAATTCTAACTGTTACTATCTCAACATTTTCCGACCGATTCGAAAAATGTCAACACCAAGCCATTCATATAATCTGGAACAGTTGTGCTGGAATCAATATTTGAAAAAATTTCCGTTTTTCCCGAAATTCCAGGAATTCCGAAATACTCATTCTCAATTCAAACTGTTACTACCTCAACAATTTTCAAACGATTCGAAACATTTCAACACCAAGTCGTTCATATAATCTGGGAAAGTTGTGCTGGAATGAATATTTTCGAAAATTCCCGGTTTTCCCGAAATTCCAAAATACTCATTTTCAATTTATACTGTTAATACCTCAATATTTTTTAAGCGATTCGAAAAATTTCAACACCAAGCCATTTATAGAATCTTGTACAGCAGGGCTAGCATCAATATTTTAAAAAAATTGCCAGTTTTCCCGAAATTCCAGGAATTACGAAATACTCATTCTCTATTCAAACTTCAATATTTTTCGACCGATTCCAAAAATGTCAACACCAAGCCATTCATATAATCTGGGACAGTTGTGCTGGTATCAATATGTTCAAAAATTCCCGGTTTTCCCGAAATTTCAGGAATTCCAAAATACTCATTCTCAATTCTAACTGTTACTACCTCAACATTTTCCAACCGATTCGAAAAATGTCAACACCAAGCCATTCATATAATCTCGGACAATTGTGCTGGAATTAATATTTTCAAAAATTCCCGGTTTTCCCGGGATTCCAGGAATACCGAAATACTCATTCTCAATTCATACTGTTACTACCTCAATATTTTTTGACCGCTTTGAAAAATGTCAACACCAAACTAGTCATATAATCTGGGACCGTTTTTCTAAAATTAATATTTTCAAAAATTCCCGGTTATCCCGAAATTTCGAAATACTCATTCTCAATTCAAACTATTACTACCTCAATATTTGTGAAGTGATTCGAACAATTTAAACACCAAGCCATTCATATAATCTGGGAATACTCACTCAACTCTAACTGTTACTACCTCAACATTTTTCAACCGATTAGAAAAATTTCAACAACAAGCCATTCTTATAATCTGGGATAGTTGTGCTAGAATCAAAATTTTAAAAAAATTCCCGGTTTTCCTGAAATTCCAGGAATTACGAAATACTCATTCTCAATTCAAACTGTTACTACTTCATCATTTTTCAACCGATTCGAAAAATGTCAACACCAAGCCATTCATATAATATGGGACGGTTGTGCTGTAATGAATATTTTCAAAAATTCCCGGTTTTCCTGAAATTCCAGGAATTCCAAAATCCTCATTCACAATTCTAACTGTTACTACCTCAACATTTTTCGACCGATTCGAAAACTGTCAACACCAAGCCATTCAATTCCACACTGATTGGGGTGTAACAAAGAAATGTGCATGGGTTAAAGCATGTGCACATTTTTTAATACATTTGGATTTTTACATGGTTTTATTGAATTAAAGAAATAAATAATCAAAAACACGACTGAGCGCACCAAACTGAAGCACAATGAGTCTAACACCAGCTAAGAGGGTTTAAATAATATCGAACAGCAGGCATTGACGCATGAAAATATGGAAACGCTGCTGATGGTGTGTTTGACGGAGCTAAACGTTGTTCATTATTATCACAATACTTCATAAAACTACTGCAGTTGTTAGTAGTACATTCTATTGTGTTGTGTATACACAATAGTTACTATCTAAAAGTTTTGTTTTTAAAAAGGCACGTTGCATATTATTCATTTTTAAATTTCACTGGGAGTCCTTGATTTGAGATACAAGTGTTTTGAGTTAAGAGCTCCGTCACAGAACCAATTAAGCCGAATTAAGGTACACAACATTCACACACTAGGCATTGCACACACTGTATGGGACCTTTCACAATTAAACAGGTGTAGCGTTATCGCCCTCTACTGGTCAAATTTAGTGCTATATGTATTAAAAATAGTTACTTTCAGACAAATAACAACACAACCAACGATACAAAAGACAAATCGTCAAACTAAATATTTGTATGCACAATATCTACTTACGGATGTGTGACCAATTTTCGTGATTTCTACCATTTTTGCTGCTTGTGTCCGTCACTTAAGAAGGTCCGACAGGAAACAATGACTCGGGGGAGAACATACATACTTTGTTGTCCAGTCGTCGTTAAAAGTAAAATTTTTGCAATTAAGATTTTTTTCAGGGTTGAATGAGTAGTCTTATTCTACTACCCCAATACTGCTTCACTGTGACACACTGTTGCCCCCAGTGGGGTGGCGGGAGTACTGCACACTTAGTCAACCCTAGTTTCAATGGTTTCAGCAAGCCTATTTGGGTCCTATCGAGTCCGGGAAGTTGTCGTCCCAATCACTCAACAACAGCAATAATTGATTTGGCAGAAGAAGTTTGATCTGCAGTGGATAGAACACAATATTTATACGCTGGATCTTAAGTTATTATTGGACAAACTGTATAAAAAAAGGAATAAGAAGAGTGGATCAAAAGTTACCTGAAGGACAGAAAGCAGTTTGTGGAAATCCGCCTTACATGATAATAGTTGTGGAGTACCACAAGGATCGGTCCTTGGACCAATACTGTTCCTTATGTACGTAAAGGATATCACCACTGTCTTGGTTGAAAAGGAATTTGTCAAAATTATAAGATGGTTTGATTTTTTTATTTTTTTTCAGTAGTAGAAGAAATGTGGATGGCTCAATATACATACAAATGATATAGAAATGATTGGAAACTCAAGACAGCCATGACATGATGTTCTTTACAAGTGTATGTAAACTTTTGACCACGACTGTATGTCGAAGGAGTCGAGATTCAAAGAACACAAGGGTTCAGGTTCTTGGATGTTTGTCATGGAAATCACATATAAATGATGCGAAGGTTAAAGTACCGTATTTTTCGGACTATAAGGCGCACTTAAAATCCTTTCATTTTCTCAAAAACTCGACAGTGCGCCTTATAACCCGGTGCGCCTAATGTACGAAATTGCTTACCGACCTCGAAGCAATTTTATTTGGTACATGGTGTCATGATAAGTGTGACCAGTAGATGGCAGTCACACATAAGAGATACGTGTACACTGCAAGATGACGCCAGTAAACACCACCAGAACAATACAACCTATTTGAGCCCACTGCAACAGTGTTGTATAATTGCAACAATTATATAACAAGCTCTAAATGAAATTTGATGCATCTGTTCCACAATAACTACATATGCACATGTACATGCTCTAGACATTGTAATAACCAAAAGAAATGACATTTTACTTACTTGAACCTGATGAATCCAGTCCAATCAAACAAATCGATGCTGTTCGAAGGAAACCTCAGAGGTTGTGTGAGTGTTGAATGTTTTGAGTTCGACTTCGGTAAGCTGTGAAGCCGCACCGCTTGATGGATTGTCGGCACATTAAACATACCAGTATTATTATGGGGTGTGTATAAGGACCGCAAAATAGCACCTATTAGCAGACATAATATCTGCTGTTTTGTTACACAATATTATGCAAAAGCAACTTTTCTTACCTTCTGGTACCTGCTGATCTGTATTTGGGATCTGCATAAGTCCTGGAAATGTGCGCGCGTCCGCCTTTGTAGTCATTAGCATCTTCTTTTTCCTCTATTTTCTTGTTATTTGACATTCATCCTCCGCTGTAAAACTATTGCTATTTTACACAAAGTGAAGAAATTGCTGAATCAAAAAGCTTTGTTTATTTTGAATAACTCACTGATTGTTCATATCCAACACTGTATGGGAGTGCCTGTAAAAAATTTTTTAAATCCCATCTTAGTTTTGCAGGAAAAAAAACAAAACTATAAGAAGCATTATTGGAAATGCACACAAACCCAATATTCAAACAGTTTAACTTATTAAATTGCTGAAACAAAAAGCTTTGTATATTTTGAACACTGATTGTTCATATCTAACACTATATGGGAGTGCTTGTAAAAAACATGTTTAAATCCAATCTTTCTTTTGCAAAAAAAGAGCTACAAGAAGCATTAGTGGAAATGCACACAAACCCAATATTCAAACAGTTGAACTTATTAAATTGCTGAATCAAAAAGCTTTGTATATTTTGAATAACTCACTGATTGTTCATATCTAACACTGTATGGGAGTGCCTGTAAAAAACATATTTACATCCAATCTTTCTTTTGCAGAAAAAAGCTATATGAAGCATTAGTGGAAATATACACAAACCCAATGTTCAAACAGTTCAACTTATTAAATTGCTGAAACAAAAAGCTTTGTATATTTTGAATAACTCACTGATTGTTCATATCTTACACTGTATGGGAGTGCCTGTACAAAACATGTTTAAATCCAATCTTTCTTTTGCAAAAAAAACCCCAATATTCAAACAGTTGAACTTACTAAATTGCTGAAACAAAAAGCTTTGTTTATTTTGAATAACTCACTGATTGTTCATATCTAACACTGTATGGGAATGTGGGGTCGTGCCTGTAAAAAACATGTTTGAATCCAAGCTTTCTTTTGCAAAAAAGAGCAAAAAGTAGCATTAGTGGAAATGCACACAAACCCAATATTCAAAAAGTTGAACTTATTAAATTGCTGAAACAAAAAGCTTTGTATATTTTGAATAACTCACTGATTGTTCAAATCTAACACTGTATCTAACACTGATGATTTAATTATTAGTTTCTGGTGTTTTGTTGCATTTCCCCTCACCTGTCTCTGATCGGCAATCAGGACACACCCGTTCTTGGTTGCCTATCAGGATGCTTTTTACGCTCTGGACCGGGGGCGGATCATTGTGCTTGTGTACCTCCATTATTTCCTCATGCTCCATTTTGGCTCTTTTACCTTTTTGTGCACTTCCCCGCTGCACTATTTTTCTCATGAAATACATTTTACCTGCACTTCGCCCGCCATCTCTGCGTCCTGGGATCACGGCCAACACAAGTTTCTTCTCTCCTTTGATCTGAAACCCAGTGGGTCCCTTAGAAACCTTTCCACAATGACGGCCCCTCCAAAAAGTGGTATGACCAAAGATTCTGAATTTGTGGCGCCGAGTTAGAAATGTTGAAAGTTTTGTGGCGAACAACTCGATCAAAGTTTGGCGCAACTATGAGTTTTGGAGACTTTTCCGTGCGTCTTGTCATGGTAGACACAGTCGCCCATTTTAGTGACGATTCGTGAATTTAGGGCGTGGGGCACAATTTTTCCAGTTATAAAGGGGGCGCTAGAAAGCCATTTAAAAAAAAATTAAATATCCGATTTTTTGCTGGACCAGACAAGTTTGCACAAATTGGTGAGTTTTCGCACGTGTCAAGGCCTTAAAAATGTGATCCAAGTGGGAGAATATTAATAAACGATGCAAAAGTTATACAATTAAAAATTCAGGAGATGCTCACCTGGTTTGGAAGCCGCACTAATCCCTAAATAATAATAAATAAATAAAAAACATTACATGTTTGACATTTTTGTTACGAACTTTTGAGCCAAAAAAGTTTAAAAAATAAAATAAAATAATCACATTTTTTTAATTATTTTTATTTTTTTTAAATTGCTCAAATTTGCTCAACTTCAGCAACTTCAAAATAAAAGCATGTTTAACACATTTGAAGGGCTTTTGACAGTTGTCAATTAGTATAACTTTGCAAAACAGGTTTTTTTTATTTATTTAAACCTGACAAAAGGTTAAAAAAAACAAAAATGTTACATGATTGATGATAACTTTTTATTTTTATTTAACTTTTTTGCTCAAATCTCTCAGTCAACTTCAGCCCTAAGCAAAATAATAATAATAATAATAATAATAATAATAAAGAAGTGTAACCCTTTGATGGGCTTTTGACAAATGTCAATTAATACAAAACCTGCACATTATCTGATCAAAAGGCCTTCAAAAGGTTAAAAAAAAAAAATTGAGCCAAAAAAGGGGAATTCTGGAGATGCTCACGTGTTTTGGAAGCCGCACTAATGCCTAAATAATAATCATTAAAAAAAACCATTACATGTTTGACATTTTTGTTATGAACTTTTGAGCCAAAAAAGTTAAAAATAATAATTTAAAAAAAATCTAAACATTTTTATTATTTTTTATTTAATTTCTTTTATTTGGTCAAATTTGCTCAACTTCAAAATAAAAGCATGTTTAACCCTTTTGAAGGGCTTTTGACAGTTGTCAATTAGTATAAATTTGCAAAACATGTTTTTTTATTTAAAAAAAAAAAAGTTACATGATTGATGATGACTTTTTTTTTTTACTTTTTTGATCAAATCTCTCAGCCCTAAACAAAATAATAATATAGTAATAACAAAGTTTAACCCTTTGATGGGCTTTTGACAGATGTCAATTAGTACAAAACCTGCACATTATCTGATCAGAAGGCCTTCAAAAGGGTAAAAAAATAAAAACAAAAATACATGTTTGATATTTTTTTTCAAGTTTATTGAGTAATTTGAGCCAAGAAAGTGGAATTCTGGAGATGCTCACCTGTTTTGGAAGCTGCACTAATCCCTAAATAATAATAAAAAAATAAATAAAACATTTTTATTACGAACTTTTGAGCCAAAAAAGTTTTAAAAAAGTATTAGAAAAATAATCTTAATTGTTTTTTATTTTTATGTAATTTATTGTATTTGCTCAAAGTTGCTCAACTTCAGCAACTTCAAAATAAAAGCATGTTTAGCCCTTTTGAAGGGCTTTTGACTGTTGTCAAATAGTATAAATTTGCAAACATGTTTTTTTTTTTAAACCTGACAAAAGGTTTAAAAAACAAAACTTGATGACTTTTTATTTTATTTTTTTTTACTTTTTTGCTCAAATCTCTCAGCCCTAAATAAAATAATAATAAAACAATTTAAAAAAAAGTTTAACCCTTTGATGGGCTTTTGACAGATGTCAATTAGTACAAAACCTGCACATTATCTGATCAAAAGGGTCAAAATAAAAAAATAAATGTTTGGTATTTTTGTTTAAGACTAAAGTTTATTGAGTAATTTGAGCCAAAAAAGTGGAATTCTGGAGATGCTCACCTGTTTTGGGAGCGGCACTAATCCCTAAATAAATAAATAAAAACATTACGTTTGACATTTTGTTACAAACTTTTGAGCCAAAAAACTCAAAAAAAAAAAAGAATTAAAAAAAAAAAGAATCTAAATGCTTTTACCCCCTTCAAACATTTGACTTTTTTAAAATTATTTTAATTTTTATTTTTTGTTTCCTGTTTTGGAAGCCGCACTAATCCCTAAATACAAAAAATAAAAATATTACATGTTTGACATTTTTGTTATGAACTTTTGAGCCAAAAAAGTTTTTAAAAAAAAACATTAAAAAAAAACACTAAATGTTTTTGACTTTTTTAAAAAATTGTTAATTTATTTGTATTTGCTCATCTTCAGCAACTTCAAAATAAAAGCATGTTTAACCGTTTGAAGGGCTTTTGACAGTTGTCAGTTAGTATAAATTTGCAAAACATGTTTTTTTTTATAATTAATGGTTTGAATAAATCATTAAACATGATCTGATCAAAAGTAAAAAATAAAAAAAAACATTACATCATTCATGATATGTTTGTTACAGACTTTTGAGGGGAAAAAAGCTAAATGTGTTCACGCCCTACAAACCTAAGGACTTTTATTTTATTGTTTTACTTTTTTGCTCAAATACTTTAGTCAACTTCAGCCCTTTAAAAAAAAAAAAATAATAATAATAATAATTAAAGTTTAACCCTTTGATGGGCTTTTGACAGCTTAGTACAAAACCTGCACATTATCTGATCAAAAGGCCTTCAAAAGTTTCAAAATAAAAAAAATACATGTTTGATATATTAAGACTAAAGTTTATTGAGTAATTTGAGCCAAATAAGTAGAATTCTGGAGACGCTCACCTGTTTTGGAGGCCGCACTAATCCACTGTTAGAGCTAACCAGTCTCACATTTGTTTTATTTGAATAATTGGTCTGAACGACGCAGGGATTCACTGAAAAAACAACAAAATAAAAAGCCTAATCCAAGCAGCATGATATCCCAATTAAGCCGCAAACTCGCGTACCGCAAAGATGAAAGCAGGAAATAAGAAAATGAATCATCCAGGGGGAAGAGGTGAAAAATAATTTAGTAGAAAATACATTTATAAATCCGGCAGCATGAACATTTCCATCAGCCCAAAGGAGGAGAAACCAGACACCTGTTCAGTAGAGGAGAGCAAATCCAGATGAGGCAGAAATGACAAATTGTTGATCAGATCGTGTTCATGACACAAAGTTCCGTCCTTCCAACAGCAGCTTGGTTTCAAAACAACAACAACAACAACAACAACAACAACAACTGTGGAGGCCGGCGAACACAAAGTGTGCAAAAGTAACACAAAGGGAGAGTCGTCACTCTTAACACTGCACAGTGAAAATTGTACCCAATGTTATTGTTTCCTGCAGGGTCTATTTTTACGGGCGGATGTGCACATTTTAGAGGCTCCGAGGGTTCTGGAATGTTTTTATTTCCATTTCTCTTTGAACAAATGTTGGCTGACTTTCATTAATATGTTTGTTGAGGGACTGGATGTAAAAAATTAAATAAAATAAAAAAACGGACACAGAAAACTTATTGATATTTTACCTTTTGGAAAGCAAAAATTAGTATGGTCTTTCGCTCCCTCCATTTTTATTATTTATTTCTACTTTTATTCTTGTACTATAAACTTTTCCTAATCGTCTTCTCCAAAATTTGTTAAAAATAGCTTTTTTTTTCTTTAATATTTCAACTTCCTGCTTTAAAATGAAAATGTTCCCCTTTTTTTAGTGGAAAAAAGCTGACTTTTTAGTCTTTTTACTACATTTTTGCTGTATTTTTGGCCTTCATTTTTGGTGAGTTCCTTCAATATATAGGATTTTTTCTTTATTCATCATGTTAAATTTTTAAATGTCAATGTACAGTAGGAAGGGGATTTATATGGCCCCATTCGTCACGGTTTACCTGACACATGAAACGTGACGAATTGTGGGGTACATTTTTCACTGAATTCCAGTTTCCAATTTAGTTTTGCACGATAAAATGCAGTTTTTGGACATACCCCAAAGCCAAACAGGACATAAAAGTCTGTCATTTTTTCAATGGCAAAACATATTTGGGATTTTTATTTTTATTATTATTTTTTTTTTACTCAAATCTCTCCCTAAACAGAATGATTATTTTTAGACCCTTTTGACGGTTGTCAAATAGTATACATTTGCATAAAATGGCTTATTTTACTATTTCAAACCTGTGACATTATTGGATTAAACAGCCTTTAAAACTGTTGAAAATGTTTTATATTAATGTTTAGGTTTTGAGCCAAAAAAGTAAAAAATCAAATGTTTTTATGTCCTTATTACAATTTTTTTTTAACTTTTTTGCTCAAATCTCTTAATCAACATCAACTCTGAACAAATGACATTTTTTAACCCTTTGTAGGGCTTTTAAAATAGTATACATTTGCATAACATGAGTTATTTTACTCATTTTTAAACCTGTGACATTATCTGATCAAAGGGTCTTCAAATCAGTCAACATTAAAAAACAAAAACATTACATTTTTGATATTTTTGTTTAGGATTTGAGCTAAAAATAGAAGAAAAAAAACGGACATAGAAAACTTTTTGATATTTTACCTTTTGGAAAGAAAACCATGTCAATTAGTATGATCTTTCGCTCCCTCCATTTTTATTATTTATTTCTACTTTTATTCTTGTACTATAAACTTTTCCTAATCATCTTCTCCAAAACTTGTTAAAAATAGCATTTTTTTTTTCTTTAATATTTCAACTTCCTCATATGACTTAGCGCTTAGTGGAAAAAAGCTGACTTTTTAGTCTTTTTACTACATTTTTGCTGTATTTTTGGCCTTCATTTTTGGTGAGTTCCTTCATTATACACAACTTTTCTTTCTTTATTATGTTCAATTTAAAAATGTCATTTGGCCCCATTTGTCACGATTTACCTGACACATGAAACGTGACGAATTTTAGGGTACTTCATCCACTTTAGCCGCCTTCTTAAAATGTGTTTTGTGGCATTTCCAGTTACCAATTTAGTTTTGCATGACACACTGCAGTTTTTGGACATACCCCAAAGCCAAACAGGACATAAAAGTCCGTCATTTTTTAAAGGGCAAAAAATATTTTGGATTTATTATTATTTATTTTTTTTAACTCAAATCTCTCTCTAAACAAAATTATTATTTCTAAACCCTCTGAGGACCCTTTTGACATTTGTCAAATAGTATACATGTGCATAACATGGCTTTTTTTTACTAATTCAAACCTGTGACATTATTGGATTAAACAGCCTTCAAAACTGTTGAAAAATGTCAGAATAATTGTATCTAAGTTATCACAAAACATTGTGTTTCAATGAGTTCCCGGCGAGCAGACAAAAGCTGTTTTCGATCCCTACCAAGAAGAATCCACAGAAAGATTTTGTCTTGACCCAAGAACTACAAAGCGGTGAGGAAGCAGGACCAGACTCCCCTCCAGGCAACCTTGTCTTTGAACTGTTTTACGACCTTTTCTTTGAACTGTTTTGTAACAAAGGCGACGGCTGTTTACGACCCCCGTCCCTTAGAAACAGCTGTTGCCATGTAATCAGGGAAGGTCCAAATAAAAGAGGAGGCGTACAATCTTTCGTCAGAGCGTGGAACACTGGACAAGGGTACAGGTGGACGCATTTCTCCTCATTGAGCCAAATTTAATTCTGTCTGTTTAATTCCTTGCTTCTTGTCTTGTTTAATAGATGTCATCAGTGTTTGAACCTGACAAAAAAATGTATATTAATGTTTAGGTTTTGTGGCAAAAATGTAAAAAAATCAAATGTTTGTATGTCCTTATTACAATTATTGTTTGCTCAAATCTCTTAATCAACATCAACTCTGAACAAATGACATTTTTTTAACCCTTTGTAGGGCTTTTGAAATAGTATAAATTTGCATAACATGAGTTATTTTACTAGTTTTTAAACCTGTGACATGTGATCAAAGGGTCTTCAAATCGGTCAACATGAAAAAATCAAAAACAAAAAAACACTACATGTTTGATATTTTTTTTTAGAATTTGAGCTTAAAAAAAAAAGTTAAAAAAAACAAACAAAATATTATTAAATATTATAAATATTATAATTTACTTTTTTGCCCAAATCTCTCATCAACTTCATCATGTGTTCTTAATTTAAACCTGTGACATCATCTGACCAAAAAGCCTTTAAAGGGGTGAAAATATAAAAATAAAATAAAAACATTACATGTTTAATATTTTTGTTACGGACTTTTGAGCCAAAAAAGTAAAAACAATTATGAATTAAAATGTGTTTACGCCCTTCAAACCTTAAGCTTTTTTTTATTTTTTATTTTATTTATTTCTTTTTTTTTTGATCAAATCTCTCAATCAACTTCAGCACTAAACAAATGAAAACATGTTTAACCATTTGTAGGGCGTGTGATAAAACTTTATTTTTAATTTTTTATTTAAATCTTAAAAATCCTTCCAAAGTGACCCCCCGCCCCCCAGTTTTTTTTGTTTAAAAAAAATAAAAATAATAAAAATAAAAATAAATTAAAAAAAACATTACATGTGTGATATTTTGTTATCGACTTTTGAGACATAAAAAATACAACATAAAAAGAAAAAATTTAAATCTAAATTTTTTAAAGCATTTTAAACCTAAGGCCTTTCAAAAAAAAAAATTACGTTTTTGCTTAAATCTTTCAATCTAAAACAATTTAAAACAAATTTAACCCTTTTGACAGTTGTTAATAAGTACACATTTGCATTACATGTGTTTTTTTAATTTAAACCCGTGACATCTGATTGAGAGGGCCAAAATAAAAACATTAAAAAACATTCCATTTGATATTTTTGTTAAGGACTTATGAGCCAAAAAAGTAAAAACAATTATTAATTTAAATGTTTTTGTCAAACAAAATACTTAAATAAAATTAATTAATTTAAAAAAAAGTATTTATTTTTTGCTCAAATCTTTCGATCCATTTCAGCCCTAAACAAATAAAAATTGTTCAACCCCTTTGAAGGGCTTTTAAAAGTTGTCAATTAGTATACGTTTACAAAACATGTGTTTTTAATTTAAACCTGTGACATTATCTGATCAAAAAGTGTCCAAAAGGGGGAAAATAAAAATAATTTTAAAAAAAACATGACATGTTTGAAGTTTTTGTTAGGAACTTTTGAGCCAAAAAAGTTTAAAAAATAATAATAAAGAAAAAATAATTTAAATGTTTTCACCCCCTTCAAGCGTTTGACTTTTTATTATTCTTTTATTTTCTTTTTTAAAATATTTGCTCAAATCTCTCAATTAACTTCAGCACTAAACAAAATAAAAGCATGTTTAACATTTTGAAGAGCTTTTGACAGTTGTCAATTAGTAGACATTTGTGTAACATGTTTTTGTTTTCTTATTTAAACATGTGATGTTATCTGATCCAAAAGCCTTCAAAAGGGGAAAATACAAATAATTAAAAAAAATATTACATGTTTGATATTTTTGTTACGAACTTTTGAGCCAAAAAGGAAAAATAAAAAAATAATCCTTATGTTTGATATACAAAACCCAAAACCAGTGATGTTGGAACGTAAATAAAAACAGAATACAATGATTTGCAAATCCTTTTCAACTTATATTCAATTGAATAGACTGCAAAGACAAGATATTTAATGTTCCAACTGGAAAACTTTGTTATTTTTTGCAAATATTAGCTTATTTGGATTTTGATGCCTGCAACGTGTTTCAAAAAAGCTGGCACAAGTGGCAAAAAAGACTGAGAAAGTTGAGGAATGCTCATCCAACACTTATTTGGAACATCCCACAGGTGAACAGGCTCATTGGGAACAGGTGGGTGCCATGATTGTGTATAAAAGCAGCTTCCATGGAATGCTCAGTCATTCACAAACAAGGATGGGGCGAGGGTCACCACTTTGTCAACAAATGCGTGAGCAAATTGTTTAAGAACAACATTTCTCAACGAGCTATTGCAAGGAATTTAGGAATTTCACCATCTACGGTCCGTAATATCGTCAAAAGGTTCAGAGAATCTGGAGAAATCACTGCATGTAAGCCATTTATCAACAACACCCAGAAACGCTGCCGGCTTCGCTGGGCCCGAGCTCATCTAAGATGGACTGATGCAAAGTGGAAAAGTGTTCTGTCGTCTGACGAGTCCACATTTCAAATTTTTTTTGAAAAATGTGGCCGTCGTGTCCATCCAGATTGTTCTCAGCACAAAGTTGAAAAGCCAGCATCTGTGATGGTATGGGGGTGTATTAGTGCCCAAGACATGGGTAACTTACACATCTGTGAAGGCACTAATAATGCTGAAAGGTACATACAGGTTTTGGAGCAACATATGTTGCCATCCAAGCAACGTTATCATGGACGCCCCTGCTTATTTCAGCAAGACAATGCCAAGCCACGTGTTACAACAGCATGGCTTCATAGTAAAAGAGTGCGGGTACTAGACTGGCCTGCCTGTAGTCAAGACCTGGAAAATGTGTGGCACATTATGAAGCCTAAAATACCACAACGGAGACCCCCGGACTGTTGAACAACTTAAGGTGTACATCAAGCAAGAATGGGAAAAATTCCACTTAAAAAATGGGTCTCCTCAGTTCCCAAACATTTACTGAGTGTTGTTAAAAGGAAAGGCCATGTAACACAGTGGTGAACATGCCCCTGTGCCAACTTTTTTGCAATGTGTTGCTGCCATTAAATTCTAAGTTAATTATTATTTTCGAACATTAAATATCTTGTCTTTGCAGTTTATTCAATTGAATATAAGTTGAATTGTATTCTGTTTTTATTTACCATTTACACAACGTGCCAACTTTTTGGGGGGGTTTTGTACTTAAGGAAAATATGAATCCAAACGTTTTCACGCCCTTCAAATTTAATGACTTTTATGTCCTGTTTGGCTTTGCAGATAATTCAAATCGAACGTCCTCGCAGGATTAATTTACCTATTTTGACTTTGTCCGATCATTTTTGCAGTTTTGTTTATAGCAAATTAAAAGTGCCACGGGCCCCAACTCTGGTTACGCCTCATGTATCTGATTGATGCCCCAGTGGCAGCTGACCAAAGTTTGTCTTATTTTCTTGCTGAAGGAAAGTTTTTTTTGTGTGGGGTGTCTCCTCCAAAAACCTCAACAAAACTGGACTTGTGGAGCGTTGTCCGTGCAAGAGTGGCCAATGAAACCAAATTGTGCTGACGGAGGGAATGCCGTCCCACAGCAGTGTGTGACCATCTGCTAGTGGGGGGTCCTTAAGTGTCAACATTAGGGTTTAGCCACTGCATTTCTGCATTTTTTTTTTTTACTTTGTGTTGTTAGCATTTCTTCCTTACTTGATGCCGCAAATTACCTTTTTGGACACGTTTAAGCATTAAGAAGAATTGTTGTGTTAGAAAAAGTCAAAATAATCTGCCTGGCATTGTTTAAAAAAAGGGGAAATAAAAATGTATATTTTTCCATCAGGGTAAAAGCTTTGAATCAACAAAAACGGTGACAAATTTTTGAATTTTTTTTTTGTTGTAATTATGGATTTTTATGCCCGCTTTTGACTCGTTACAGTCGTCCCTCGCTACATCGCGCTTCAAATACCGCGGCTTCACTACATCACTGATTTTTTTAAAAGTATATTCAACATATTTTTGGCTGGAAATATTTGTTAAATTAATGAATTACGGTGGAATATTTGCCTTTTTTTTCTTCTATTACCGTAAATTCTGGACCATAAGCCGGTAATTTTTTCAAACGCTTTGAGCCCTACAGCTTATAAAACGGTGCGGGCTTACTTCTAGATTTTTCTTCTTCTTTCTTGTTATTGTTTGTGTGTGTTTGTGAAGTATAATTGCCAGTCTTCTGGCCATCCACAGTGTTTCTACTTGAACTATGAGCTATAAGCTGCAATTTTTTTCCCTTCGCTTTGAGCCCTGCAGCTTATAAAACCGTTCAGCTAACTTCTAGATTTTTCTTGTTATTGTTTGTGTGTGTTTGTGAAGTATAATTGCCGGTCTTCTGGCCGTCCACAGCGTTTCTACTTGAACTATGAGCCGCTATTTTTTTCCTTCGCTTTGAGCCCTGCAGCTTATAAAACCGTGCAGCTAACTTCTAGATTTTTCTTGTTATTGTTTGTGTGTGTTTGTGAAGTATAATTGCCGGTCTTCTGGCCGTCCACAGCGTTTCTACTTGAACTATGAGCTATAAGCCGCTATTTTTTTCCTTCGCTTTGAGCCCTGCAGCTTATAAAACCGTGCAGCTAACTTCTAGATTTTTCTTGTTATTGTTTGTGTGTGTTTGTGAAGTATAATTGCCGGTCTTCTGGCCGTCCACAGCGTTTTTACTTGAACTATGAGCTATAAGCCGCTATTTTTATTCCTTCGCTTTGAGCCCTGCAGCTTATAAAACCGTGCAGCTAACTTCTAGATTTTTCTTGTTATTGTTTGTGTGTGTTTGTATAATTGTTTGTATGTGTTTGTATAATTGCCGGTCTTCTGGCCGTCCATAGCGTTGCTACTCGTATGTATTCTTCATTTATCACTCCAAGCTACGTTTATAGGTTTTACAATATAACTAAAACTGTTCATACTATCCGGCTGTAGGAGTCCCTTGCCACATCGCGCTTCAAATACCGCGGTTTCACTACATCGCTGATTTTTTTAAGCATATTCGACACATTTTTGGCCCAAAATATTAGTTAAATTACTGAATTATGGTGCAATATTTGCCTTTTTTTTTTTCTATTACCGTAAACTCTGGACCATAAGCCGGTAATTTTTTCCTACGCTTTGCAGCTCACTTCTAGATTTTTCTTGTTATTGTTTGTGTGTGTTTGTGAAGTATAATTGCCGGTCTTCTGGCCGTCCACAGCGTTTCTACTTGAACTATGAGCTATAAGCCGCTATTTTTTTTCCTTCGTTTTGAGCCCTGCAGCTTATAAAACCGTGCAGCTCACTTCTAGATTTTTCTTGTTATTGTTTGTGTGTGTTTGTGAAGTATAATTGCCGGTCTTCTGGCCGTCCACAGCGTTTCTACTTGAACTATGAGCTATAAGCCGCTATTTTTTTTCCTTCGCTTTGAGCCCTGCGGCTTATAAAACCGTGCAGCTAACTTCTAGATTGTTCTTGTTATTGTTTGTGAAGTATATTTGCCAGTCTTCTGGCCGTCCACAGCGTTTCTACATCATTTATCACTCCAGGCAACGTTTATAGGTTTTACAATATAACTAAAACTGTTCATACTTACTAAACTATCCCACGTGTGATGGCTGTAGGAGTCCCTCGACACATCGCGCTTCAAATACCGCGACTTCACTACATCGCTGATTTATTAAGTATATTTGCCATATTTTTGTCGTAAAATATGTGTTAAATCAATGAATTACAGTGCAATATTTGCCCTTTTTTTCTATTACCGTAAATTCTGGACTATAAGCCGCTAATTTTTTTACCTACGCTTTGAGCCCTGCAGCTTATAAAACGGTGCAGCTAACTTCTAGATTGTTCTTGTTATTGTTTGTGTGTGTTTGTGACGTATAATTGCCGGTCTTCTGGCAGTCCATAGCGTTTCTACTCGTATGGATTCTTCATTTATCACTCCAAGCTACGTTTATAGGTTTTACAATATAACTAAAACTGTTCATACTATCCGGCTGTAGGAGTCCCTCGCCACATTGCGCTTCAAATACCGCGGCTTTACTACATCACTGATTTTTTTTTAAGCATTTTCAACATATTTTTGGCTGGAAATATTTGTTAAATTAATGAATTTCGGTGGAATATTTGCCTTTTTTTTCTTCTATTACCGTAAATTCTGGACCATAAGCCGGTAATTTTTTCCTACGCTTTGAGCCCTGCAGCTTATAAAACGGTGTGGGCTAACTTCTAGATTTTTCTTCTTCTTTCTTGTTATTGTTTGTGTGTGTTTGTGAAGTATAATTGCCGGTCTTCTGGCCGTCCACAGCGTTTCTACTTGAACTATGAGCTATAAGCCGCTGGTTTTTTTCCTTCGCTTTGAGCCCTGCAGCTTATAAAACCGTGCAGCTAACTTCTAGATTTTTCTTGTTATTGTTTGTGTGTGTTTGTGAAGTTTAATTGCCGGTCTTCTGGGCGTCCACAGCGTTTCTACTTGTATGGATTCGTCATTTATCACTACAAAGAAACGTTTATAGGTTTTACAATATAACTAAAACTGTTCAAACTTACTTAACCATCCCATGTGTGATGGCTGTAGTCGTCCCTCGCCTGATTTTTTTAAGCATATTTGCCATATTTTTGGCTTAAAATATTTGTTAAATTGATTAATTACAGTGCAATATTTGCCTGTTTTTTTTCTATTACCGTAAATTCTGGACTATAAGCCGCTAATTATTTTTCCTACGCTTTGAGCCCTGCAGCTTATAAAACGGTGCAGCTAACTTCTAGATTTTTCTTGTTATTGTTTGTGAAGTATAATTGCCGGTCTTCTTCTATATATGTAATATTTTTTGTAGCTTACGTAAAAAAAATATTATTAATGTATTATATATATATATATATATATATATATATATATATATATATATATATATATATATATATATATATATATATATATATAATACATTAATATTTTTTTTACATAAGCTGCATATATATATATATATATATATATATATATATATATATATATATATATATATATATATATATAAAATACATTAATAATATCTTTTTTACAAAAGTATTAATGTATTATATATATATAATACATTAATAATAAATTTTTTACACAAGTATTAATGTATTATATATATATATATATATATATAATACATTAATAATATATTTTTTACAAAAGTACTAATGTATTATATATATATATATATATATATATATATATATATATATATATATATAATACATTAATACTTGTGTAAAAAATGTATTATTAATGTATTATATATATATATATATATATATATATATATATATATAATACATTAATACTTATGTAAAAAGATATTATTAATGTATTATATACATATATATATATATGCAGCGTATGTAAAAAAAATGAATGTATTATTTATATATATATATATATATATATATATATATATATTTATATATAATATATTAATAATTGTCTTTTTTACATAAGCTGCAAAAAAATATTACAATTTTACAGTGAAAACTATTTCGTATATATATATATATATATACGAAATAGTTTTCACTATATATATATATATATATATATATATATATATATACGAATGCAGCTGAGATAAGCTCCAGCACCCCCCGCGACCCCAAAAAGAACAAGCGGTACAAAATGGATGGATGGTTGGATGGATGGATAGATTTTATATATATATATATATATATATATATATATATATACACACACACACGTGTATTCATATATTACTCATTGTTAAAAGCGGCCCTCTGAGGGCAACAATAACCGCGATGTGGCCCTCATTGAAAACGAGTTTGACACCCCTGCTCTAAAGGCCTTAGTGGCCACATGCGTGGACGTCACACCTTTTAGCTCTTATTTCCAAAATTGTGTACACTACCTGAATTGGGGTCTTACGGCCACTTATGTGGACACTTATACTGCCATCTGGTGGTGTCAGAAGAGTATAACCTACTATGGAATTAGGAAGAAAAAAAAGTGTAAAAATAAGAATTAGCATGTCACAAAACATGACGTACACGTTTGTGTACTTATGGACTAAGTACATCATATCCAAAATGATTATTGGTTTTTATTCTAATTAGGGTCCAATTAGCAAAGAGAAAAAAAAAAAAGAAAAAAGAAAAAAAAGCATGTAAACAAACAGCTCGGGCTTTAAGAGATTAATGCGTTTTTTTGTTTACTCGCAATTAGAGCCGATAAACAAGGGACGACTGTATCACGACTCTTTTCTTTACTTTGGAAATGGATCTAAAAAGCAAATTGCACTCGGGAGTTCTATTAAGACTAAGTTCTTGACCACGTCTCGACAAAAGTGGGAACATTTTCAGCAAAAGTGCTTCTTTGTGTTTTGTGCTGTCCGACGACTCATTTTCCACCCTTCCAGGTTCCCTTCCAGCCATACCTTTTTTTTTTAATGACTTGAAGGAAAAGATCTTTGCTAAAAACAGTAAAAGAGTAAAAGGATCCGACGCTGCCAGGAAGATTGTTGTCTTGTCTGCTTTGGACGACGCTTTTTTAAAAAAAACTCTTAATAAGTGCAGAAGTGAAAGTTCTGACCAGTCCACCAGGAGCATGAATAGGTGTGACTGAAGGGGTTCACGGGATGGTCCAAGAGCCGCTCTGCTGGATGTTTCATTGAGGATGAAGTTCCGATCAGAACCAGTCTTGTCACCGTCTGGAAATATGAGAAAAAGCTCCGAATTAAACGAAGAAAATACGCTCACTTCGACCTTGACCTAAGAAACTTTTCACTTTGGATGCAGACCAGATGTCGCTTAGAAGGATGGAGGGAAATCTTGCTGTTTTTCAATACATTTTACTTTAAAAAGTCTTTTTTTCTGTTGTTTATTGTACACATCAAATATGTTATAGTACATATAACATTTAAAAAAAAAAAGTTTTTAATGTTGTTTATTTTTAAATTTACATATGTTTCAATGTAAATTTTAAATAAAAAATATTTTTTTAAAGTTTAATTTCTATTGAAACATATCGGATGTGTATAATAAACAGCAAACAAATTTAAAATACATTTCTATTGAGAAATAAATGAGATATGCACAATAAAAGCAGCTAAAAATATACTGAAGTTAATAACAAGAAAGAAGAAGAAAAATCTAGAAGCTAGCTGCACCGTTTTATAAGCTGCAGGGCTCAAAGCGTAGGAAAAAATTACCGGCTTATGGTCCAGAATTTACGGTAATAGAAAAGAAAAAAAGCCACCGTAATTCATTAATTTAACAAATATTTTAGGCCAAAAATATGGCGAATATACTTAAAAAATCAGCGATGTAGTGAAGCTTGTTTTTTCAAATTAATTCATTAGTGCTATTGAAGCATATCTGTAAAAGTCCGGTAAACAGCAATAAAAGTATTTTTTTAATATACATTTTTATTGTACAATAAGTACAGTAAATAGCAATAAAAGAACTTTTTAAGTTGCATTTGTATTGAAACATTTTTAACGTGTACAATGAACAGCAAAACATTTACTTTTTAAAGCAAAATTTCTATTGAAACATATTTGATGTTATATGCTATATAAATACAATAAAATCAATTATTAAGAAACGGCCAATTAAAAAAAAAAAAAGGTAAAATTTCTATTGGAACGTAGATGATAGTGTATGTACAATAAACAACAGCAGTAAATTAATACATTTTAAAGTTAAAATTATATTTAAACATATTTTTTACATGTACTATAAACAGAAAAAAAATATTTTTTTAAAGTTGAATTTCTATTGAAACATATCGGATGTGTATAATAAAAAAGCAAAACATTTAAAATAAATTTCTATTGAGAAATATATGAGATATGCACAATAAAAACAGCAAAAAATATACTTAAGTTAAATTTCTATTGAAACATATTTGAATTGTAAAATATACGACAGAAAAAAAAAAGAAAAAAAAACTTTTTACAATGTTATATGTACTATAACATATTTGATGTGTACAATAAACAACAGAAAAAAATACTTTTCTTTTTTCTAAGAACCGTCAATACCAGCCTCAATTTCAGCCAAGATTTGAAGAGAAAAAAAGTCCTGGCATTACATAATCAGTCTTAGTGCAACTGCTGAGATCTGTACACGTGAAATATGTTTAAATTTGTAGCTTGTCAAAAGTTGACATACACTTGTAAAGAACATGTTTGTTTCTTCAGCATTGTCCACACGTTTAAGTCAGGACTTTGGGAAGGTCCATTCTAAAACCTTCATTCTAGCCTGATTTAGTCATTCCTTTACCACTTTTGACGTGTGTTTGGGGTCATTGTCCTGTTGGAGCACCCAACTGTGCCCAAGACCCAACCTCCAGGCTGATGATTTTAGGTTGTCCTGAAGAATTTGGAGGTAATCCTCCTTTTCCATTGTCCCATTTACTCTCTGTAAAGCACCAGTTCCATTGGCAGCAAAACAGGCCCAGAGCATAATACTACCACCACCATGCTTGGCGGTAGGTGTGGTGTTCCTGGGATTAAAGGCCTCACCTTTTCTCCTCCAAACATATTGCTGGGTATTGTGGCCTACATTTTTGTTTCATCTGACCACAGAACTTTCCTCCAGAAGGTCTTATCTTTGTCCATGTGATCAGCAGCAAACTTTAGACGAGCCTTAAGGTGTTGCTCCTAGAGCAAGGGCTTCCTTCCTGCATGGTAACCTCTCAGTCCATGGCTTGACTGTGGACACTGACACCTGTGTTCCAGCAACTTCCAATTCATTGCAGACCTGCTTTTTGGTGGTTGTCAATTGACTCTTGATCATCCTGACCAATTTTCTCTCAGCAGCTTGCGTTTTCTTCCTGATCGTGGCAGTGACAAAACTGTGCCATGCACTTTATACTTACAAACAATTGCCTGCACAGTTGCTCTTGGGACCTTAAGTTGCTTTGAAATGGCTCCAAGTGACTTTCCTGACTTGTTCAAGTCAATGATTCGTTTTTTCAGATCTGTGCTGAGTTCCTTTGACTTTCCCATTGTCCCGTTTGTAACCGAGTCTAACGACTGCACCACATGAGCCATATTTAAATGGGCTCAGAGAAGTCAACAGGTGTCGTCAATCATAATCACTCACATGAAGTTAAGGGGCCATGCCATGACGCTAATTTGATTTGATTGTAACTTTTCTACATCACCAAAATTGATCATGTAATATACGGAATTATTCTGGTTTTGCTTATTGACCTCAAAGCTATTTTATTTGGTACATGGTGATAAGTGTGACCAGTAGATTGGAGTCAAACATAAGAGATACGTGTAGACTGTAATAACACTCATGTAAACAACACCAACATGTTATATGTTCCATTGAAAATATAGAACATTACACACGGCGCTCAGAAATCTATCAAAATGTTTTAATACGACTTTGGTAAGCTACGAAGCCGCACCGCTTGATGGATTGTACTGTGCTTCAACATAGGAGTATCATTATGGTGTGTATAAGATAAGACATATTATCTGGCGTTTTGTTTCGCAATATTATGCAAAAGCAACTTTTCTTACCTTCTGGTACCTGTTGATCTGTATTTGGGATCTGCATAAGTCCTGAAAAATTCCAGGAGTCCGCCTTTGTAGTCCGTGCCGACAACTTCATTCAATGTGGTCTCCCATGTCATTTACTGAAACCCACTACTACCGACCACGCAGTCTGATAGTTTATATATCAATGATGAAATCTTAACATTGCAACACATGCCAATACGGCCGGGTTAGCTAACTAAAGTGCAATTTTAAATTTCGCACGACATATCTTGCTGAAAACGTCTCGGTATGATGACGTCAGCGGGTGACGTCACGGATTGTAGAGGACATTTTGGGACAGCATGGTGGCCAGCTATTAAGTCGTCTGTTTTCATCGCAAAATTCCACATTATTCTAGACATCTGTGTTGGTGAATCTTTTGCAATTTGTTCAATGAACAATGGAGACAGCAAAGAAGAAAGCTGTAAGTGGGAAGCGGTGTATTGCGGCAGGTGTTGTGCCGGATAACACAGCCGGTGTTTCATTGTTTACATTCCCGAAAGATGACAGTCAAGCTTTACCATTGGCCTGTGGAGAACTGGGACAACAGAGACTCTTACCAGGAGGACTTTGAGTTGGATGCGCAGACACGGTACCGTGAGTACGCATGCAGCTGCGGCTTCCAAACATTTGATCGCTTGCCCGTACGTGCGTGCCGCTATGTGCATGTCACGTACGTAACTTTGGGGACTTTGGAGAAATATATGTGCTGTATGAACTTTGGGGAGGTGAACGGTACTTTGGGCTGTGGGATTGAGTGTGTTGTGCAGGTGTTTGAGTTGTATTGGCGGGTTATATGGACGGGAGGGGGGAGGTGTTTGTTATGCGGGATTAATTTGTGGCATATTAAATATAAGCCTGGTTGTGTTGTGGCTAATAGAGTATATATATGTCTTGTGTTTATTTACTGTTTTAGTCATTCCCAGCTGAATATCAGGTCCCACCCGCCTCTCACAGCATCTTCCCTATCTGAATCGCTCCCACTGCCCTCTAGTCCTTCACTCTCACTTTCCTCATCCACAAATCTTTCATCCTCGCTCAAATTAATGGGGAAATCGTCGCTTTCTCGGTCCGAATCGCTCTCGCTGCTGGTGGCCATGATTGTAAACAATGTGCGGATGTGAGGAGCTCCACAACCTGCTACTTCCGGTACAGGCAAGGCTTTTATATCAGCGGCCAATATCGTTGATGTTCTCTACTAAATCCTTTCAGCAAAAATATGGCGAAATGATCAAGTATGACAAATAGAATGGACCTGCTATCCCCGTTTAAATAAGAAAAACGCATTTCAGTAGGCCTTTAAAGTGGCCTGTCACATCATTTAATTTGGACTTCCCCACAATTTATCGTGGTCACCCACATCATATAACGTGGCCTGTCACATAATTTAACATGGTCCGCCATCTCATTTAAAGTGGCCCGTCGCATCATTCAATGTGGTACAAGTTTTTCCAGGTACGAGCTGTGTCACAGCACTAATTAAACTCAACAAACGGCTGTAATTAGAAAAAAAAAAAAAGAGCTTCAGTGGGCTAACAACGTTATCGGTACCTTTGTTGCGTGCTCGAGCCGTAGTTATCCAACATCTGCGTGCTGGCTTCTTCCAGGTTCCAGTCACACATCTCCAGCAGCTTCTGACACTCAGACCTGCTGCTCAGACCCAAACAGAACAGCTGCTCCACCTGTGGGCAAACAATGAATACAAATGTGAAAATGAACGCTGGAATTAACAGCGAAAGCACATTTTTAAATAGTGTAAATACTCTTTCATTGTATTATACGTCTTTAAATCTCTGGATAGATGAAGTAATGTGCTGTTCATACAAACTGGGGACCCTGGGGAAAAAGAGTTAATATGGTTCATGGGGGACCAAATTTAAATAATTTTGCATAATTCACACAAATTTGTACGAGACTACTGAGGACCATTTAAAAAAAAAAGAAAAGAAAAAAAGTTCAAATTATAGTAAGTTTCACCACTTAAATGTTAAAGCAAATCCTGCATCTTCTTACTGAAAACTGCTATTTAGCAGTAATGAAGTTGTCCGCAACTCCAACTACCATATATAGAAGGATGGAAAATTCTGAATGTGAATCATACTTTAAGGTAATAATGTTTTATAATCATGCTGTATGAAAATGTCCATCCTAAAGAACACTAAACCAGATTTTGTTTTTGGAAAAAGTATATTAGTTTTAAACTAAGGATGGATACCATACAGAATCACAGTACTGTTAATGCCAGGATAACAAATGCTTCAGTTTTCAAGAAAATTTATTTTCTCTTTTACCAATATTTGAAACAGAAGTAGCCCCTAAAGGGACATGAGGGAATTTTTTTTTAAATAATTTTATTTTTTTTAATTTTTATTTATCTCTCTCGTGCGCACAAGAAACTTGTTATAAAGTTATAGAATGTTTTTTTTTAAATACTAATTTTACATTTTTTAAATTTTTTTAGACATGTATTTTGTGATACATGTCTAAAAAAAACAACAACAAAAAAATTATACTTTTTTTTTTTTTTTTAGACATGTATCTCGTATCACGAGTAATTAGATAATTAGGTAATTAGATACAGATACAAACGAGAAACTAAAAAAAAAATTAGGATTTTTTTTTTTTTTTTTTTTATAACTAAAAAGTTTCTCCTGCACACGAGATAGTTTCTCGAGATACATGTCTAAAAAACAACAACAACAAAAATTATACTTTTTTTTTTTTTTTTAGACTTGTATCTCGTGATACGAAATACAAATTAGATACAGATACAAACGAGAAACTAAAAAAAAAAATTGGATTTTTTTTTTTTTTTTTATAACTAAAAAGTTTCTCCTGCACACGAGATAGTTTCTCGAGATACATGTCTAAAAAAAACAACAACAAAAATTATACTTTTTTTTTTAGACATGTATCTCGTGATACCAGATACAAATTAGATACAGATACAAACGAGAAACTAAAAAAAAATTTGTAATTTTTTAAAAAAATTTTATAACTATAAAAAGTTTCTCCTGCACACGAGATAGTTTCTCGAGAAACATGTCTAAAAAAAACAACAACAAAAATTATACTACTTTTTTTTTTCTTCTTTTTTTTTTAGACATGTATCTCGTGATACGAGATACAAATTAGATACAGATATAAACGAGAAACTAAAAAAAAAATTTGGATTTTTAAAAAAAATTTTTATAACTATAAAAAGTTTCTCCTGCGGACGAGATAGTTTCTCGAGATACATGTCTAAAAAAAACAACAACAAAAAATTATACTTTTTTTTTTTTTTAGACATGTATCCCGTGATACGAGATACAAATTAGATACAGAAACAAACGAGAAACTAAAAAAAAAATTTGGAATTAAAAAAAAAAATTTTTTTTATAACTATAAAAAGTTTCTCCTGCACACAAGATAGTTTCTCGAGATACATGTCTAAAAAAAACAACAACAAAAATTATACTACTTTTTTTTTTCTTCTTTTTTTTTTAGACATGTATCTCGTGATACGAGATACAAATTAGATACAGATATAAACGAGAAACTAAAAAAAAAATTTGGATTTTTAAAAAAAATTTTTATAACTATAAAAAGTTTCTCCTGCGGACGAGATAGTTTCTCGAGATACATGTCTAAAAAAAACAACAAAAAATTATACTTTTTTTTTTTTTTTTAGACATGTATCTCGTGATACCAGATACAAATTAGATACAGATACAAACGAGAAACAAAAAAAAAATTTGGAATTTTTTTTTTTTTTTTTTTATAACTATAAAAAGTTTCTCCTGCACACGAGATAGTTTCTCGAGATACATGTCTAAAAAAAACAACAAAAATTATACTACTTTTTTTTTTCTTCTTTTTTTTTAGACATGTATCTCGTGATACGAGAGATACAAATTAGATACAGATATAAACGAGAAACTAAAAATTTTTTTTTTTTTTTTTTTGATAACTATAAAAAGTTTCTCCTGCGGACGAGATAGTTTCTCGAGATACATGTCTAAAAAAAACAACAAAAAACTATAATTTTTTTTTTTTTTTTTTTAGACATGTATCCCGTGATACGAGATAAAAATTAGATACAGAAACAAACGAGAAACTAAAAAAAAAATTTGGAATTTAAAAAAAAATTTTTTTTATAACTATAAAAAGTTTCTCCTGCACACAAGATAGTTTCTCGAGATACATGTCTAAAAAAAACAACAACAAAAAATATACTTTTTTTAATTTATTTTTTTAAGACATGTATCTCGTGATACGAGATACAAATTAGATACAGATACAAACGAGAAATTAAAAAATAAAATTGGGATTTTTTTTTTTTTTTTTTTTAATAACTATAAAAAGTGTCTCCTGCACACGAAATAGTTTCTCGAGATACATGTCTAAAAAAAATAAAAAATAAAAAATTTTAAAATTTAAAAAAAAAACTTTCCCCCATGTCCCTTTAGGGGCTCTGTAGAAACACGTAAACAAAGTAATCCAAATTTCACTGTTGTGGGATCAATAAAGGATTATCTTATCTTACCTTAAACCACAGAAATAAAATACAAACCTTTTCCCTTTAGGGGACCTTTTTTTTAGTCCCCATACCGTCAGAGGTACCCTAAAGGTGACTGTGTAAACCACAGGTGTCAAACTCAAGGCCCGGGGGCCAGATGCGGCCTGCCACTTCATTTTATTTGTCCCTCGAAAGCCTGGAAATAATATGTATCAATAAAGTACTGTAAATTGTCTTACTAAATGTATTCTTTTTTTCTATTTTGAGAGGGGGAAAAAAATATATGTACTCCACGTAATCTCAAATTATGTTAACTTAAATATTGTCTAATTATGCAGAAATATATGATCAAACATTCAAACCATGTTTTAAATATAAATAAATACTAATAATAGTTATTTCAAAGCAAGTTATCCATCAAATTGTGCAATGTAAAAGTAGCAATAGATTTCATAGTAAAATTTTGAAATTTACTGTGATTTTTACAGCTTTTTTCTCAAAATGAAAAAAACATTATTTTTTTTACTGTAATAAACTGTGGTGCCACTTTGGCATTTACAGTAATACACCGAAAAACTCTTTTACGACCATTTCTTTGACCGACCTTTTCTCTGAACTGTTTTGTAATCAAAGGCGATGGCGGTTTACGACCCCCGTCCCTTTAGAAACAGCTGTTGCCATGTAATCAGGGAAAGTCCAAATAAAAGAGGAGGCGCACAATCTTTCGTCGGAGCGCGGTGAGACTGTACAAAGAGTACATTCCTAACGTCTCTCCTCAATTGAGCCAAATTTAATTTTGTCTCTGTTTAATTCCTTGCTTCTTGTCTTGTTTAATAGATGTCATCAGTGTTTGAACCTGACACCAATATTTGAAACACGTAAACAAAGTAACCCAAATTTGTGGGATCAATAAAGGATTATCTTATCTTACCATAAACCACAGAAATAAAATACAAACCTTTGCCCTTTAGGGGACCATTTTTTTGTCCCCATACCGTCAGAGGTCCCCTAAAGGTGACTGTGTAAACCACAGGTGTCAAACTCAAGGCCCAGGGGCCAGATGCGGCCCGCCACTTCATTTTATTTGTCTCTCGAAAGCCTGGAAATAATATGTATCAAAAAAGTACTGTAAATTGTCTTACTAAATGAATTATTTCTTTCTATTTTGGGAGAAAAAAAAAATGTACTCCATGTAATCTCAAATTATGTTAATTTAAATATTGTCTAATTATGCAGAAATATATGATCAAACATTCAAACCATGTTTTAAATATAAATAAATACTAATAATAGTTATTTCAAAGCAAGTTATCCATCAAATTGTGCAATGTAAAAGTAGCAATAGATTTCATAGTAAAATTGTGAAATTTACTGTGGTTTTTACAGCCTTTTTCTCAAAATGAAAAAAACAATTTTTTTTTTTACTGTAATAATCTGTGGTGCCACTTTGGCATTTACAGTAATACACCGAAAAACTCTTTTACGACCGTTTCTTTGAACCGACCTTTTCTCTGAACTGTTTTGTAATCAAAGGCGATGGCGGTTTACGACCCCCGTCCCTTTAGAAACAGCTGTTGCCATGTAAACAGGGAAAGTCCAAACAAAAGTCTTTCGTCGGAGTGCGGTGAGACTGTACAAAGAGTACAGTCCTGACGTCTCTCCTCAATTGAGCCTAATTTAATTCTGTCTCTGTTTAATTCCTTGCTTCTTGTCTTGTTTAATAGATGTCATCAGTGTGTGAACCTGACAGCGACCTATAATCCGGTGCGGAAAATACCGTATTCTCCAGTTGTTTGGATGCTTTACATCATTCCCGGACGATACTACACATTTCGGTATCAATCCGATACCAAGTAGTTACAGGCTCATAGATTGGTCATATTTAAAGTCCTAATGTGTCCTGGGAACATACTGTATTTTCTGAAATAAAAATGTAAAAAAGGAAAAAAAGATTCTGTGATGATAAAAAAAAATCTTGATTTGCGGTAAAAAAAAACAAAAAAAAACGGCAGCTCAGGTGCCAAAATTTTACTGTAAAATTGCATTTTTTTAAATTTACAGTCAAAAAACTAATGTTAATTTTACAGTAAAATTCTGGCAACTGAGCTGCCTTTTATTTTACCATAAAAACAGCAGTAATTTTTTTTCCATTTACAGTAATATACACTACATTTGGAGGTGAAATTATTGCAACCTACCATCTTTTTTTTTTTTTACATTTCAGTTTGAAAAAAATCTACTAAACAAATGCATTAAAAGAAAAAGGTGTAATAATTGTATTCACTGTGAGAAACGGCCCTCTGGGGCCAAACATAACTGCAATGTGGCCCTCAGTGACGACGACTTTGACACCTCTGGTTGTAAACAGAGCAATGGCCCCATTAAGTAAGCATTGCCAGAACACACACACACACACACACACACACCCACACACACACACACACACACACCCACACACACACACACACACACACACACACACAAATAATGCAAGGGCCTGATGTTTCCCTGAAGGATCAACAAAAGTCCTCGAAGACCCCGAAAGGAAAAAGAAAATGACACCAATCGGCTTTCAACGGCTGTCCGTTTCACAGTTACAGTGTACAGTACTTCCCTCACCTCACTATAATTGCCCATTTCATTGGGCTTTTATTTTGATAGCGGTTTCCTCGGTGACTTCTGGGTGTACACCTGATCGTTAATGTTAACGGCTTATTTTTTGCCAGCTTCTCGGAAAATGGTCAATGGCGTGTGACAACACACACTTTCTGCTCCGCCGCTCCCAGTCTGTGGAACGCTCTCCCTGACCCCCTGAGGGCACCACAGACTGTGGATGCTTTTAAAAAAGGCTTAAAAACCCTTCTTTTTAAAAAAGCCTCTTTTTTTTTTAGATATATGCATACTAGTTTTTTATTTTTCATTATGTTTTTATTTCTTTTCTTTTTTTTAATACACTGTAGCACTTTGAGGTTGTTTACTCAATGTAAAGTGCTTTCTACAAATACAATCTATTATTATTATTATTACAGGGTGTGATCTCTTGGTTGCTTTGTTGGGTCTGCTCTCTGGCCATGCTCCCCACCCACCCCAGCAGATGATGGCGTGGAACACCGCAGAGGCCATCACAAGGTATATGTTTTTTTTGTTGTTGTTTTACTTTTCCATCCATCCATCCATCCATCCATCCATCCATCCATTCATCCATTCATCCATTCATCCATTACTTTTGTGGCTGTGTGTAGATGTGGCTGGTTGCATCAGCTCTGCTCTTTTAATGTCCTTTGTGTTCTTTGATGTTTCCCTCTTACACACATGTTTATGTGTGCTATGGCTATGAGGTGTCCCCCCCCCCATTCGGTCGATTTTGGTTTCCAAAGCAAAATAATATGACCCCTTCAACGCGACTCTCAGAATAATTGTATCTAAGTTATCGCAAAACTTTGTGTTGCTATGAGTTCCCCGGCGAGAAGACAAAAGCTGTCTTTGATCCGACCAAGCAGAAGGCTTGTAAAACTCCACTGTGTAGGATGGGAAGCAACATGAAGGTGTGCTGTTTCTTTGATGTTTTGTAATCCACAGAAAGATATTGTCTTGATTAATTATTGACTTTATCTCATTGTATTTTCCGGGTTTAAATGGTTTAATTCAGTCACAAAATGTTTATAGTTTAAATAAGATTTTTTTATTTATATATATATATATATATATATATATATATATATATCTTCTTTTCAATCAAATTGCTGCACTTTAAATTAAAAAACAAAAACAAAAAAAAACCACAATGTAAATAAAGTGATATATCTATATTTCTTCCGTTTTTGTTGTCTTTAATGTTAATAAGGATACAATGTTATACAGAGGTGTACTTATAACAATTTGAATGTATTAATTATTGAGATTATCTAATTTTATTTTCCAGGTTTAAATGGTTTAATTCGATCACAAAATGTTTATAGTTTAAATAACAATTAGGTTTTTTTTATTTCAGTCAAATTGGTGCACTTTAAATCTTTAAAAATCTATTAAAAAAAACAATGTATATAAAATGATGCTTTGTTGTAAGTTAATCTTTATTTCTTCCTTTTTTGTTGTCTTTAATGTTAATAAGGATACAATGTTATGCAGAGGTGTACTTATAACAATTTGAATTGATGCATTTTATTAGTAGATTTTTAAAAACTAAAATGTGAAAAAAATATGGTAAGTTGCAATAATTTTACGTCAAAATGTAGTGTATATTACTGTAAATGAAAAAACAGTACTGCTGTTTTTATGGTTAAAAAAAAAGACAGCTCAGTTGCCAGAATTTGACTGTAAAATGTGCATTCGTTTTTCTACTGTAAATAAAACAAATTAAATTTTACAGTAAAATTTTGGCACCTGAGCTGCCAGTTTTTTTTTGTTTTTACCGCAAATCAACAAGTGTAGATTTTTCGGTGTATTACTGTAAATGCCAAAACAGCACCACAGTTTATTATAGTAATATTTACAGAAAAATGCTATAAAAACCACAGTACATTTCACAATTTATTATTTATTTATTTTTACTTTACATCGCACAATTTGATGGATAACTTGCTTTGAAATCATTATTATTAGTATTTCTTTCTTTCTTTTTTTTTAAAAAATGGTTTGAATGTTTAATCATATAATTTTGCATAATAAGACAATATTTAAGTTAACATAATTTGCCATTATATGGAGTCCTTTTTTTTTTCTTTCTCCCAAAATAGAAAGAAATAATACATTTAGTAAGAAAAGTTACAGTACTTTATTGATGCATATTATTTCCAGGCTTATAAGGGCCAGATAAAATGAAGTGGCGGGCCACATCTGGCCCCCGGGCCTTGAGTTTGACACCGGTGCTCTAAAATATTGTTTAAAAAAAAAAAAAAGGTTTAACACAGAAAATGCATTTTTTTCACTCTGACAAATGTGTCTTTAATAACTTACTCATTAAATAATTAAATCAATAATTGATGAAATGTTAAAATGCAATAATACATTAACGACACATTTATTAGCATGTGTGTTAAATTCTAATTTTAATTAAAAAAAATTATATTTCTTTATTTATTACACTTTGTCCTATTTGGCTGTCCACAGCAAAGCTACGGTTTCATCGTACTTCTGTTGTGTTTTTTCCCGTATTGCATGTGTTTTGGTGGTCGGCCACCGTAGAAATACGATGATAATAATATAATAAAAGGATTACAAACATCGGCACATGCAGATGTTTTACCTTCAGGTAATGCACGGCTTTCTCAATACTCCAGTTGTGGTTCTGCAGTGCAGTTCGGCACTCTTCTATCGTCACGCCGTGGACCACCCCCTGAACCTGAGTCACACAACAACCCGCTTAAATCAATCACAGGAAATCGGATGTACAATCCATCCATAACGTCACACACTTTATAAGAAGGGGCGTCAAACTCGGTGGGCCACACTACAGTTATTGCCGCTCGTAACTGCCAAACCGTATAAATATATAATCACTCCATAGTATTGGTCCTTGATATATATATATATATATATATATATATATATATATATATATATATATATATATATATATATATATATATATACACACACATATATATATATATATATATATATATATACATATATATATATATATATATATATATATACATATATACACATATATACATACGTATGTACATACGAAACCTATATATGTATATATATATATATACACGTATTTATATATTATTATATTAAATATTATTTATATATATATATACACATATATACATATATATATATATACTTATATATGTATGTATACTTATATATATATGTATATATATATATATATATATATATATACATACACATACATAAATACGTATGTACATACGAAATCTATATATGTATATATATACACGTATTTATATATTATTATATTAAATATTATTTATATATATATATATATATATATATACATACACAGTATATAAATATATATATATAAAAATATAAATATATATACATATACAGTATATATGTATATAAATATATATATATAAATATATATATATATATACATATACAGTATATATGTATATAAATATATATATATATAAATATACGTATGTACGTACGAAACCTATATATGTGTATATATATATACACGTATTTATATATTATTATATTATATATTATTTATATATATATATATATATATATATATATATATATATATATATACACTTATATATGTATATATATATATATATATATACAGTATATAAATATATATATATTCCCGTCTGAATGAGCTAGTCCCGGACACTATGGTCTCCTTGGATGGATTCTCGCTAATCCGCGCGGACCGGACTTTGGCCGATAGCTATTGGGCAGAAACTGTGCCGCTGAAGTGGTAGTTATTTTATCAGCTTTGTGCTTTTTTTAATGTCTTTCATGTCCTTCGTGTTCTTTGATCTCGCCCTCTTGTTTTTATGTGATTTTACCTTATTTAACTCGTGGGCCGTAGTTTGGACACCCCCTGTCCTAAAGGATATGCATTTCATGTACTGGCATATTCAATTTAAACGTTTAACATAAAACTTGAATATTGTTACCTCTTTGACTCTGTCTGCCGAGTTTCCTAATCCGTCTGTCGTGGGACAGGTTGTTGTCAAAGCCTCTGCACAGATACCAGAGAGACTAACTGATGCCTTCATTCCTGTCCGTGGTCCAAGACCGTTGTTATTGTCCGAGGAATAATTCGCCTTCAGATCGCCCAGCGGAACAATCCCTTGTCCTGCATGCACCTGCGACGTCTGGCTGCTGAGCACCATGGGTCGAACAGTCGCGGTGTTAGCTTGTCGTACGTGTTTGTCATCCACACTGTTGCCAGTCAAGCTCTCAGCCTCCCTGAAGAAGCGATCGTATCGGTCAAGGTAAGGCGGCCTCTCTGGCAGAAGGTAATAATGTGTGTTACTGACTTTACGTCCATCACGGACTATGGGCAGGATGCAGGGGCCTTTGTGAACCACCCCCTTCCCCTGTGCTTGGATCACTTTGGGTGCGGCATACTTGGGATCGGAGGCAAAGCTGTGCGTGGTAGGCATGAATTTACTCGGCGAGGTTGAGAGGAAGGAGCTGTAGGCGTGTGTGGAGGGGCAAGTGGTAACTTGCGTGGGTATGGGGCTGACAGAGTAGACTCTCTGCTGTGGGGAGCCCACTACCAGGCCTATGGGGCTGGGAGTCCTAGACAACGGTTCCCTGGGAGGGATCTGCGGTGGCCGACCGCGTCCTGAGCTGGAAATGTCTTCATTGGCGTCGGCCGGGGTCGGGGACAGAGAGAGGTCCCTCGACCAACGAGCTGATGAGTAGTCACCCTTTTTAATTGGGCGCGGGGGAATAGGGACGCGAGGCGGGATCTGGGGTTTGTCCTCAGAGGAGGAGAGGTGTCCGTGGTAGTGGGGGGTCTGCAGACACATCGGCACATTGAGCCTCTTCATGCACTCTTGCTGCAGTTCCTGGAATATTTCTGCAGACTGGCAGAATGAGGTAGTGAGGCCCTGGCTGTGCTTGCTGGGCAGGAAGAGGTTGTCCTCCAAGGCTTGCTTTTCTAGGACCGGGGAGACGTTGGCTTCAGGAACGTGGACATCCCTCTGGTCTTCATCAAGATGCTGTCCCATGCTGTTGATGGAACTCACCTTTGTGGACAAAGAAGATTTACATTTGCATAGGCACTGAAACTTGCTAATAACTAATAACTGGAACTAAAACTTCACACATACAGTAAATTCGAGTGACCTATACACACACCTCACACACATGGACATGGATCCACGCCACAGGATGCACCAAGTTAAAGCTAAAGTTAAAGTTCCACTGATAGTCACACACACTAGGTGTGGTGGAATTACCCTCTGCATTTGACCCGTCCCCTTGTTCCACCCCCTGGGAGGTGAGGGGAGCAGTGAGAAGCAGCGGCGGCGGTGCTCGGGAATCATTTTTGTAGAGATTAGGTCAATTAGAGATCAGGGAGAGATTAGGACAATGTTGGTTCATTTTCTTGGTCATCTCAGAAGTGTTTAGGAAACAGACCCCAGCCCTAATTTGACATGTCCATTTAAAAGCTGCAAGTCCTTAGGGACTGAGCCACTGCGTCGCATTATTGTCAATATTGAACATTTCCCAGCTTTGACATGGAGAAACTGCATTAGGGGACCTATGGTGACTTTAATACACATTTAAAACACTTCCACACGCAATGTGTTTTATGTTGCACGATTGCGCCAAGTAAAATTCCTAGTTTGTGAACCCGTTCTCAAACAATGGCAATAAAAACTCTTCTGATTCTGATTCTAATATCATCAAAAGGTTCAGAAAATCTTACGGAGCGTAGATGGTGAAATCCCTAAATTCCTTGCAATAGCTCGTTGAGAAATGTTGTTCTTAAACTGTTCGGCAATTTGCTCACGCGTTTGTTCACAAAGTGGAGGTGGTGGTTCAGAGAATCTGGAGAAATCACTGCACGTAAGCGGCAATGTCCGTGGGTTCCATCCCCTCAGGCGGTACTGCATCAAAAAGCGATATCAGTGTGTAAAGGATATCACCACATGGGCTCAGGAACACTTCAGAAAACCACTGTCAGTAACTACAGTTTGTCGCCACATCTGTAAAAAGTGCAAGTTAAAACTCTACTATGCAAAGCGAAAGCCATTTATCAACAACACCCAGAAAAGCCGCCGGTCTTGCTGGGCCCGAGCTCATCTAAGATGGACTGATGCAACGTGGACCCCAAAACAGTTTAGTTCAACATCCCTGTTCTTTACCTTGTCTTAAGTTTCTTTAAACTAAGCTCCTCCCCCTTTAGCTAATAGCTTTACTTCATGTTCCATTAAGTACCTCCACCTCGCTGACGTCACAACATAGCCAGACTGCCAATCAGGGGCATCCAAATCTGTGCAATTTAGCGCCAAAATGCATGAACCTTACGACTTGACGCTTGTATTTAACATTTGTAAGTCAGAAAAAAGGGAAAAATCTAGTGTTGTCCCGACACCAATATTTTGGTACCGGTACCAAAACAATTTCGATACTTTTCGGTACTTTTCTAAATAAAGGGGACCACAAAAAATGGCATTATTGGTTTTATTTTAACAAAAAATCTTTGGATACATTAAACATATGTTTCTTATTGCAACATTGTCCTTAAATAAAATAGTGACCATACTACACAACTTGTCTTTTAGTACTAAGTAAGCAAACATCTATACATTTTCTACCGCATTTCCCTTTGGAGTCGCGGGGGGCGCTGAAGCCTATCTCAGCTACAATCGGGCGGAAGGCGGGGTACACCCTGGACAAGTCGCCACCTCATCGCAGGGCCAACACAGATAGACAGACAACATTCACACTCACATTCACACACTAGGGACCATTTAGTGTTGACAATCAACCTATCCCCAGGTGCATGTCTTTGGAGGTGGGAGGAAGCCGGAGTTAAGTAAGCAAACAAAAGCTCCTAATTTAGTCTCCTGACTAAATTATATATATAAGTGTATATATATATATAATAAATCATAGAGTTTAACTATGCCCCCTTGTGGTCTGTGCCGTCTACTCCCCCCTGTACATAACACTTTTAGTAGTAAGTAAGCAAACAAAGGCTCCTAATTTGTCTGCTGACGTATGCAGTAACATATTGTCTCATTTATCATTCTATTATTTTGTCAAAATTATTAAGGACAAGCGGTAGAAAATTAATTATTAATCTACTTGTTCATTTACTGTTAACATCTGCTTACTTTCTCTTTCAACATGTTCTATCTACACTTCTGTTTAAATGTAATAATCACTTACTCTTCTGTTGTTTGGATGCTTTACATTAGTTTTGGATGATACCACAAATTTGGGTATCAATCCGATACCAAGTACCGTATTTTTCGGAGTATAAGTCGCACCGGAGTATAAGTCGCAGCTGCCGAAAATGCATAATAAAGAAGGAAAAAAACATATATAAATCGCACTGGAGCCCGGCCAAACTATGAAAAAAACTGCGACTTATAGTCGGAAAAATACGGTAAGTTGTTTTTTGACAGAAAAGCCATAAAACATTTATTTATATTTGTATTACTTTATATCAACTTGAAGTTGATATAGAGATTTACTGTACCGGTAAGCGTTAAATAATTAAAAAACAAAAATTACTAAATACTGCATATTTCAGTTTTACTATAAAAAAAACTACCGTATTTTTCGGAGTATAAGTCGCACCGGAGTATAAGTCGCACCTGCCGAAAACGCATAATAAAAAATAAAAAAAACATATATAAGTCGCACTGGAGCCCGGCCAAACTATGAAAAAAACTGCGACTTATAGTCCGAAAAATACGGTGAGTTGTTTTTTGACAGAAAAGCCATAAAACATTTATTTATATTTTTATTACTTTATATCAACTTGAAGTTGATATAGAGATTTACTGTAAGCGTTAAATAATAAATTAAAAAAAATTACTAAATACTGCATATTTCAGTTTTACTATAAAAAAAACTACCGTATTTTTCGGAGTATAAGTCGCACCGGAGTATAAGTCGCACCTGCCGAAAATGCATAATAATAAAAAAACAAAAACATATATAAGTCGCACTGGAGCCCGGCCAAACTATGAAAAAAACTGCGACTTATAGTCCGAAAAATACTGTAAGTTGTTTTTTGACAGAAAAGCCATAAAACATTTATTTATATTTGTATTACTTTATATCAACTTGAAGTTGATATAGAGATTTACTGTAAGCGTTAAATAATTTAAAAAAAATAATTACTAAATACTATAAATATAAATCGGACTGGAGCCCGGCCATACTATGAAAAAACTGCGACTTATAGTCCGAAAAATACGGTAGTTATAGTATCATACATTGGTCATATTCAAAGTCCTCCAGGGACATATTTCCTGAGTTTATAAACATAATATACATAAACAAATTTAAAAAACGGAAAAAGATGTTGTGATGCCAAAAAATATCGACGTAATCATAGTATCAACTAGATACGCTCCTGTACTTGGTATCATTACCGTGGATGTTAGGTGTAGATCCACCAATGGCGTTTGTTTACATTGAGACGCGGGTGTAGTGAAGGGGATGGCAGGGGGGGTGGCGGACTGGTACTTTTCAGAGGCAGTATAGTACCGAATATGATTCATTAGTATCGCGGTACTATACTAATACCGGTATACCGTACAACCCTAGAAAAATCATCATAGGTTCCCTTTAAAACTTGGATCCAAACAAGTCTACATCTACTTCAGTGACACATTGTTGTATAAAATGTGGTACCATGTCCTACCGCACCTCCATGTCGTCTTCATCTTGGGCAACGTCGTCGTAGGCCGGGGGCGGGGGCAAGGGCCGGGCGTCCCAGTCCACGACGGGCGTGGGGTGGAGAGGACGGGGTAACGACTTGCACGGGCTCTGCGGCGGCGTCCGGTCCAAGAGGTTCTCTGCATCCAAAGCCAGCTTTGCGAGACAGGGGATCGGGACTTCGACCACGGGCGACGGGGATGGCGTGGATGGGGCGAACTCCTCCCCGAAGTCGATAAGGGACACCTCGCCGCCGGGGTGGTGGTTCTTGTCGTTCCCATGTTTGGAAGAGGAGACCCACGCCGTCGGTCGAAGTTTGAGGCCGGCTTTCCGAAGTGACAGCCTCTTCAGTCCCGCAGATGTCAAGTCCTCATCCTCATTCACTGGATCATAAGAAGGCTCTAGAGAGGAACACACACATACAGTCATGGTCAAAAGTTTACATATACTTTTAAAGAACATAATGTCATGGCTGTCTTGAGTTTCCAATCATTTCTACAACTTTCTTTTATGAATTTGATATGGGTCAACTGAAAATGTGAGCAAATCTGCTGGGTCAAAAGTGTTACGGCGAGGTTGCTGTTTGCTGCGAGGTTCGTTCCCCCGGGATGCAAACGGACGACTCTGGACCGGACTTGCAGGTAGGAACATGATTTATTCCTCGAAAATCCAATCGCCGATCGCACTGGAAGCTAAGGCTACCACTTAGCATAGAATAGAGACAGTCAATACTCACGTAACTTGTTGCATAAGCAAACAAAGAAGCCAGAACGAGTGTGGCGAGAGAGGTGAATAAATAGCTCTCTGATTAGTGGTCGACTGCAACGTTCCCTCTAAGGTGCGAGCCTGCGCAATTGCGCACTGCTCAAGCGTCCTCTGCGCACAGCAAATATATGCTGCGCACCAAATCAAATCCCATCTAAATTCTAAACAAAATAAACAGATAATTTATTCTGTGTAATTTTGCAATGCAACTCTGAGTGACAGTGACAACAAGCGGCCCTAACGGTGTTCGTCAACACCGTTCAATTGAACACCGTTCAATTATTGTAATGTCTATCGAGATGCTTCGAGTACAGGAATTATATCAATCACTTTATTGAGCAAAACTGTTTATTTTCGGCCATAACCACACCAAAAACATGAGTAATTAAAGCTGCAAGCAGCGATGGACGGGACCGACTTTGACGGCACATAAAATCCAAACCGGAGCAGTAATTAAAACTCTTTCATCAACTTTTAATCAGAAGGGTTAAATCTCTCTCCTGTGCTAGTTTGAAGCCGACACGACAAACGCGCTCAGAGGAGATAATGTTTTAAAAAAGGTGACTGTTTTGACCCAACTTTTATTTTGAAGGGGGAATTGCAAACTTCCTGTTGATTTTTGCTTTGGGGTTGTCAATATATGAAATGTAAGTCTAAGTAAGACCTACATAGAGGTTTTTCTACGACATTCCTACTGGAAGTTACAGGCAGTTTTGTCTGTGTTTTCTTCCTAGGAGCAGTTTTGTCTGTGTTTTATTCCTAGGGGGTGCTAGAGCGCAATTTTGGGTTTTGGGATCTGTTTTTGTTTTTATAAGATCGCAATTTTCGCCAGTCCTGATGTGTGTGTCCAGTTTGGTGAGTTTTGAAGCATGTTAAGGGGGTCAAATTACAGCTCAAAGAGGCAAAGGTGACAGTTTTTACTAAACATTTGTTTTGAAGGGGGAATTGCCAACTTCCTGTTGATTTTTGCTGAAGGATGTCAGTGTATGAAATCTAGGTCTAAGTGAGACCTACATAGAGATTTTTGTTTCATGTCTCTACTACATTCCTACTAGAAGTTACAGGCAATTGTGTGTGTGTTTTCTTCCTAAGGGGCGCTAGAGCGCAATTTTGGGTTTTGGGATTTGTTTTTTTTTTGAGATCGCAATTTTCGCCAGTCCTGATGTGTGTCCAGTTTGGTGAGTTTTGAAGCATGTTAAGGGGGTCAAATTACAGCTCAAAGAGGCAAAGCTGACTGTTTTTACTAAACTTTTGTTTTGAAGGGGGAATTGCCAACTTCCTGTTGATATTTGCTGAAGGATGTCAGTGTATGAAATCTAGGTCTAAGTGAGACCTACATAGAGGTTTTTGCTTCATGTCTCTACTACATTACTACTGGAAGTTACAGGCAGTTGTGTGTGTGTTTTCTTCCTAAGGGGCGCTTGAGCGCAATTTTGGGTTTTGGGATTTGTTTTTGTTTTTATGAGATCGCAATTTTCGCCAGTCCTGATGTGTGTGTCCAGTTTGGTGAGTTTTGAAGCATGTTAAGGGGGTCAAATTACAGCTCAAAGAGGCAAAGGTGACTGTTTTTACTAAACATTTGTTTTGAAGGGGGAATTGCCAACTTCCTGTTGATTTTTGCTGAAGGATGTCAGTGTATGAAATCTAGGTCTAAGTGAGACCTACATAGAGGTTTTTGCTTCATGTCTCTACTACATTTCTACTGGAAGTTACAGGCAGTTGTGTGTGTGTGTTTTCTTCCTAAGGGGCGCTCGAGCGCAATTTTGGGTTTTGGGATTTAATTTTTTTTTTTTTTTTATGAGATCGCAATTTTTGCCAGTCTTGATGTGTGTGTCCAGTTTGGTGAGTTTTGAAGCATGTTAAGGGGGTCAAATTACAGCTCAAAGAGGCAAAGATGACTGTTTTTACTAAACATTTGTTTTGAAGGGGGAATTGCCAACTTCCTGTTGATTTTTGCTGAAGGATGTCAGTGTATGAAATCTAGGTCTAAGTGAGACCTACATAGAGGTTTTTGCTTCATGTCTCTACTACATTCCTACTGGAAGTTACAGGCAGTTGTGTGTGTGTTTTCTTCCTAAGGGGCGCACGAGCGCAATTTTGGGTTTTGGGATTTTTTTTTATTTTTATGAGATCGCAATTTTCGCCAGTCCTGATGTGTGTCCAGTTTGGTGAGTTTTGAAGCATGTTAAGGGGGTCAAATTACAGCTCAAAGAGGCAAAGGTGACTGTTTTTACTAAACATTTGTTTTGAAGGGGGAATTGCCAACTTCCTGTTGATTTTTGCTGAAGGATGTCAGTGTATGAAATCTAGGTTTAAGTGAGACCTACATAGAGGTTTTTGCTTCATGTCTTTACTACATTCCTACTGGAAGTTACAGGCAGTTGTGTGTGTGTTTTCTTCCTAAGGGGCGCTCGAGTGCAATTTTGGGTTTTGGGATTTTTTTTAATTTTTTTTATGAGATCGCAATTTTCGCCATTCCTGATGTGTGTCCAGTTTGGTGAGTTTTGAAGCATGTTAAGGGGGTCAAATTACAGCTCAAAGAGGCAAAGGTGACTGTTTTTACTAAACATTTGTTTTGAAGGGGGAATTGCCAACTTCCTGTTGATTTTTGCTGAAGGATGTCAGTGTATGAAATCTAGGTCTAAGTGAGACCTACATAGAGATTTTTGTTTCATGTCTCTACTACATTCCTAATGGAAGTTACAGGCAGTTTTGTGTGTGTGTTTTCTTCCTAGGGGGCGCTAGAGTGCAATTTTGGGTTTTGGGATTTGTTTTTTGTTTTTTATGAGATCGCAATTTTTGCCAGTCCTGATGTGTGTGTCCAGTTTGGTGAGTTTTGAAGCATGTTAAGGGGGTCAAATTACAGCTCAAAGAGGCAAAAGTGACTGTTTTTACTAAACATTTGTTTTGAAGGGGGAATTGCCAACTTCCTGTTGATTTTTGCTGAAGGATGTCAGTGTATGAAATCTAGGTCTAAGTGAGACCTACATAGGAGGTTTTTGTTTCATGTCCTTACTACATTCCTACTGGAAGTTACAGGCAGTTGTGTGTGTGTGTTTTCTTCCTAAGGGGCGTTCGAGCGCAATTTTGGGTTTTGGGATTTTTAAAAAAAATTTTATGAGATCGCAATTTTCGCCAGTCCTGATGTGTGTGACCAGTTTGGTGAGTTTTGAAGCATGTTAAGGGGGTCAAATTACAGCTCAAAGAGGCAAAGGTGACTGTTTTCAATAAGCATTTGTTTTGAAGGGGGAATTGCCAACTTCCTGTTGATTTTTGCTGTAGGATGTCAGTGTATGAAATCTCGGTATAAGTGAGACCTACATAGAGGTTTTTGTTTCATGTCTCTACTACATTCCTAATGGAAGTTACAGGCAGTTTTGTGTGTGTTTTCTTCCTAGGGGGCGCTAGAGCGCAATTTTGGGTTTTGTTTTTTGTTTTTTATGAGATCGCAAATTTTGCCAGTCTTGATGTGTGTGTCCAGTTTGGTGAGTTTTGAAGCATGTTAAGGGGGTCAAATTACAGCTCAAAGAGGCAAAAGTGACTGTTTTTACTAAACATTTGTTTTGAAGGGGGAATTGCCAACTTCCTGTTGATTTTTGCTGAAGGATGTCAGTGTATGAAATCTAGGTCTAAGTGAGACCTACATAGGAGGTTTTTGTTTCATGTCTCTACTACATTCCTACTGGAAGTTACAGGCAGTTTTGTGTGTGTTTTCTTCCTAAGGGGCGCTCGAGCGCAATTTTAGGTTTTGGGATTTTTTTATTTTTTTTATGAGATCACAATTTTCGCCAGTCTTGATGTGTGTGTCCAGTTTGGTGAGTTTTGAAGCATGTTAAGGGGGTCAAATTACAGCTCAAAGAGGCAAAGGTGACTGTTTTTACTAAACATTTGTTTTGAAGGGGGAATTGCCAACTTCCTGTTGATTTTTGCTGAAGGATGTCAGTGTATGAAATCTAGGTCTAAGTGAGACCTACATAGGAGGTTTTTGTTTCATGTCTCTACTACATTCCTACTAGAAGTTACAGGCAGTTTTGTGTGTGTTTTCTTCCTAGGGGGCGCTAGAGCGCAATTTTGAATTTTGGGGTTTGGTTTTTTGATTAGATCGCAATTTTGCCAGTCCTGATGTGTGTGTCAAATTTGGTGAATTTTGAAGCATGTTAAGGGGGTCAAATTACAGCTCAAAGAGGCGGCGGTATAATAATAATAATAAAACCTTCGAAATACAATAGGGTCCTCTGTCCCAAAGGGACATTCAGTCCCTAAAAAACTCCTCTCTCGAAAAACTAGTCATTTTCTGCCGTACAAACCAGGCCAAAACCCACTTGTCATCTTTCACCAACACGCATAGCACTAAGCCACTGGTGCGTTTATGGCTACGCAAAACGTCGGACAACTCAAACACCACACAAAGTTACACTATAACTCCTCAGTCATATGTCTGCTTAGGGGTGTGGGAAAAAATCGATTCGAATTCGAATCGCGATTCTCACGCTGTGCGATTCAGAATCGATTCTCATTTTTAAAAAAATCGATTTTTATTTTTTATTTTTTATTTTATTAATCAATCCAACAAAACAATACACAGCAATACCATAACAATGCAACACTCAGAACTGCAATAAACAGAGCAATTGAGAGGAGACACAAACACGACACAGAACAAACCAAAAGTAGTGAAACAAAAATGAATATTATCAATAACAGTATCAATATTAGTAACAATTTCAACATAGCAGTGATTAAAAATCCCTCATTGACATTATCATTAAACATTTATAAAAAATAAAAATAAATGAATGTCACAGTGGCTTACACTTGCATCGCATCTCAAAAGCTTGACAACACACTGTGTCCAATATTTTCACAAAGATAAAATAAGTCATATTTTTGGTTCATTTAATAGTTAAAACAAATTTACATTATTGCAATCAGTCATGTGAGTGTTATTATAAAAGATTGCTTTGAGACAGGTGTGCTGCGGGTATTGCCACGTGTGATGTTGCTCACATGTGCTCCACTTAGGGAGTTTTTGTGTTTGCTCACACACATGAACAATTAGAGGGAACATTGGTCGACTGCGGGTGAGCGTGCCGACCACTAACCAGAGGCAGGTGAACCCAATTAATCCCCATAGAAACCAAAACAAACCCAGAGGAACTAAGGGAGTCCAAAAAAAATAACAGAACATAACCAAAACATGATCCGGGCCACGGATCATGACACAAAAGTATACATACAGCAATGTTAATATTTGCTTACATGTCCCTTGGCAAGTTTCACTGCAATAAGGCGCTTTTGGTAGCCATCCACAAGCTTCTGCTTGAATGTTTGACCACTCCTCTTGACAAAATTGGAGATAATGTTTCCTCTTGACAAAATTGGAGATGTTTTAAAAAAGGTGACTGTTTTGACCCAACTTTTATTTTGAAGGGGGAATTGCAAACTTCCTGTTGATTTTTGCTGGGGGTTTTGCTCTTGACAAAATTGGAGATAATGTTTTAAAAAAGGTGACTGTTTGGACCCAACTTTTATTTTGAAGGGGGAATTGCAAACTTCCTGTTGATTTTTGCTGGGGGTTTTGCTCTTGACAAAATTGGAGATAATGTTTTAAAAAAGGTGACTGTTTTGACCCAACTTTTATTTTGAAGGGGGAATTGCAAACTTCCTGTTGATTTTTGCTGGGGTTTTTTGCTCTTGACAAAATTGGAGATAATGTTTTAAAAACGGTGACTGTTTTGACCCAACTTTTATTTTGAAGGGGGAATTGCAAACTTCCGGTTGATTTTTGCTGGGGGTTTTGCTCTTGACAAAATTGGAGATAATGTTTTAAAAAAGGTGACTGTTTTGACCCAACTTTTATTTTGAAGGGGGAATTGCAAACTTCCTGTTGATTTTTGCTGGGGGTTGTCAATATATGAAATGTAAGTCTAAGTGAGACCTACATAGAGGTTTTTGTTTCATGTCGCTACGACATTCCTACTGGAAGTTACAGGCAGTTTTGTCTGTGTTTTCTTCCTAGGAGCAGTTTTGTCTGTGTTTTATTCTTAGGGGGCACTAGAGCACAATTTTGGTAGCCATCCACAAGCTTCTGCTTGAATTTTTGACCACTCCTCTTGACAAAATTGGAGATAATGTTTCCTCTTGACAAAATTGGAGATAATGTTTTAAAAAAGGTGACTGTTTTGACCCAACTTTTATTTTGAAGGGGAAATTGCAAACTTCCTGTTGATTTTTGCTGGGGGTTTTGCTCTTGACAAAATTGGAGATAATGTTTTAAAAAAGGTGACCGTTTTGACCCAACTTTTATTTTGAAGGGGGAATTGCAAACTTCCTGTTGATTTTTGCTGGGGGTTTTGCTCTTGACAAAATTGGAGATAATGTTTTAAAAAAGGTGACTGTTTTGACCCAACTTTTATTTTGAAGGGGGAATTGCAAACTTCCTGTTGATTTCTGCTGGGGGTTTTGCTCTTGACAAAATTGGAGATAATGTTTTAAAAAAGGTGACTGTTTTGACCCAACTTTTATTTTGAAGGGGGAATTGCAAACTTCCTGTTTATTTTTGCTGGGGGTTGTCAATATATGAAATGTAAGTCTAAGTGAGACCTACATAGAGGTTTTTGTTTCATGTCTCTACGACATTCCTACTGGAAGTTACAGGCAGTTTTGTCTGTGTTTTCTTCCTAGGAGCAGTTTTGTCTGTGTTTTATTCCGAGGGGGCGCTAGAGCGCAATTTTGGTAGCCATCCACAAGCTTCTGCTTGGATTTTTGACCACTCCTCTTGACAAAATTGGTGCAAGTTCAGCTAAATGTGTTGGTTTTCTGACATGGACTTGTTTCTTCAGCATTGTCCACACGTTTAAGTCAGGACTTTGGGAAGGCCATTCTAAAACCTTCATTCTAGCCTGATTCCTTTACCACTTTTGACGAGTGTTTTGGGGCCATTGTCCTGTTGGAACACCCAACTGCGCCCAAGACCCAACCTCCGGGCTGATGATTTCAGGTTGTCCTGAAGAATTTGGATCCTTTTTCTTTGTCCAATTTACTCTCTGTAAAGCACCAGTTCCATTGGCAGCAAAACAGGCCCAGAGCATAATACTACCACCACCATGCTTGACGGTAGGTTTGGTGTTTCTGGGATTAAAAGCCTCACCTTTTCTCCTCCAAACATATTGCTGGGTGTTGTGGCCAAACAGCTCATTTTTTGTTTCATCTGACCACAGAACTTTCCTCCAGAAGGTCTTATCTTTGTCCATGTGATGTCAGATGAAACAAAAATGTAGTTGTTTGGCCACAATACCCAGCAATATGTTTGGTGCAGATGATGTGGTCCTGATGGCTTCATCTGGCCAGGATCTTCAGCTCTCACTGGATCAGTTCGCAGCCGAGTGTGAAGCGACTGGCATGAGAATCAGCACCTCCAAGTCCGAGTCCATGGTTCTCGCCCGGAAAAGGGTGTAGTGCCATCTCCGGGTTGGGGAGGAGATCTTGCCCCAATGGAGGAGTTCAAGTACCTCGGAGTCTTGTTCACGAGTGAGGGAAGAGTGGATCGGGAGATCGACAGGCGGATCGGTGCGGTGTCTTCAGTAATGCGGACGCTGTATCGATCCGTTGTGGTGCAGAAGGAGCTGAGCCGGAAGGCAAAGTTCTCAATTTACCGGTCGATCTACGTTCCCATCCTCACCTATGGTCATGAGCTTTGGGTTATGACCGAAAAGACAAGATCACGGGTACAAGTGGCCGAAATGAGTTTCCTCCGCCGGGTGGCGGGGCTCTCCCTTAGAGATAGGGTGAGAAGCTCTGCCATCCGGGGGGAGCTCAAAGTAAAGCCTCCACATGGAGAGGAGCCAGATGAGGTGGTTCGGGCATCTAGTCAGGATGCCACCCGAACGCCTCCCTAGGGAGGTGTTTAGGGCACGTCCGACCGGTAGGAGGCCACGGGGAAGACCCAGGACACGTTGGGAAGACTATGTCTCCCGGCTGGCCTGGGAACGCCTCGGGATCCCCCGGGAGGAGCTGGACGAAGTGGCTGGGGAGAGGGAAGTCTGGGCCTCCCTGCTTAGGCTGCTGCCCCCGCGACCCGACCTCAGATAAGCGGAAGAAGATGGATGGATGGATG
>NC_084550.2:18620000-18625000 GCF_033978685.3 Nerophis lumbriciformis | reverse complement strand
TGGACCATTTTCCGCACCTCTATTGTCGAGGCGGCTGATTGGAGCTGTGGCCGCAAGGTAGTTAGTGCCTGTCGTGGCGGTAATCCTAGAACCCGTTGGTGGACACCGGCGGTGAGGGATGCCGTCAAGCTGAAGAAGGAGTCCTATCGGGTTCTTTTGGCTCATAGGACTCCTGAGGCAGCAGACAGGTACCGACAGGCCAAGCGGTATGCTGCTCTAGCGGTCGCGGTGGCAAAAACTCGGACATGGGAGGAGTTCGGGGAAGCCATGGAAAACGACTTCCGGACGGCTTTGAAGCGATTCTGGACCACCATCCGCCGCCTTAGGAAGGGGAAGCTGTGCACTGTCAACACCGTGTATGGTGAGGATGGTGTTCTGCTGACCTCGACTGCGGATGTTGTGGATCGGTGGAGGGAATACTTCGAAGACCTCCTCAATCCCACCAACATGTCTTCCTATGAGAAAGCAGTGCCTGGGGAATCTGTGGTGGGCTCTCCTATTTCTGGGGCTGAGGTTGCTGAGGTAGTTAAAAAGCTCCTCGGTGGCAAGGCCCCGGGGGTGGATGACATCCGCCCGGAGTTCCTTAAGGCTCTGGATGCTGTGGGGCTGTCTTGGTTGACAAGACTCTGCAGCATCGCATGGACATTGGGGGCGGTACCTCTGGATTGGCGGACCGGGGTGGTGGTTCCTCTCTTTAAGAAGGGGAACCGGAGGATGTGTTCCAAGTATCGTGGGATCACACTCCTCAGCCTTCCCGGTAAGGTCTATTCAGGTGTACTGGAGAGGAGGCTACGCCAGATAGTTGAACCTCGGATTCAGGAGGAACAGTGTGGTTTTCGTCCTGGTCGTGGAACTGTGGACCCAACTAGTTTGCCCAACCAGGCTACATGTGCTTTGTGGACTTGGAGAAGGCATTCGACCGTGTCCCTCGGGAAGTCCTCTGGGGAGTGCTCAGAGAGTATGGGGTATCGGACTGTCTGATTGTGGCGGTCCGCTCCCTGTATGATCAGTGTCAGAGCTTGGTCCGCATTGCCGGCAGTAAGTCAGACAAGTTTCCAGTGAGGGTTGGACTCCGCCAAGGCTGCCCTTTGTCACCGATTCTGTTCATAACTTTTATGGACAGAATTTCTAGACGCCGTGAGGGCGTTGAGGGGATCCGGTTTGGTGGCTGCAGGATTAGGTCTCTGCTTTTTGCAGATGATGTGGTCCTGATGGCTTCATCTGGCCAGGATCTTCATTCTCACTGGATCGGTTCGCAGCCGAGTGTGAAGCGACTGGGATGAGAATCAGCACCTCCAAGTCCGAGTTCATGGTTCTCGCCCGGAAAAGAGTGGAGTGCCATCTCCGGGTTGGGGAGGAGACCCTACACCAAGTGGAGGAGTTCAAGTACCTCAGAGTCTTGTTCACCATTGAGGGAAGAGTGGATCGTGAGATCGACAGGCGGATGGATGCAGCGTCTTCAGTAATGCAGACGCTGTATCGATCCGTTGTGGTGAAGAAGGAGCTGAGCCGGAAGGCAAAGCTCTCAATTTACCGGTCGATCTACGTTCCCATCCTCACCTATGGTCATGAGCTTTGGGTTATGACCGAAAGGACAAGATCACGGGTACAAGCGGCCGAAATGAGTTTCCTCCGCCGGGTGGCGGGGCTCTCCCTTAGAGATAGGGTGAGTAGCTCTGTCATCCGGGAAGAGCTCAAAGTAAAGCCGCTGCTCCTCCACATCGAGAGGAGCCAGATGAGGTAGTTCGGGCATCTGGTCAGGATGCCACCCGAACGCCTCCCTAGGGAGGTGTTTAGGGCACGTCCGATCGGTAGGAGGCCACGGGGAAGACCCAGGACACGTTGGGTAGACTATGTCTCCCGGCTGGCCTGGTAACGCCTCGGGATCCCCCGGGAAGAGCTGGACGAAGTGGCTGGGGAGAGGGAAGTCTGGGCTTCCCTGCTTAGGCTGCTGCCCCCGCGACCCGACCTCGGATAAGCGGAAGAAGATGGATGGATGGATGGAAGGTTTTGGAGTCATATTTAGTACTGTCATATTGAGTAAAAAAACAAACAATTTTTGTGTTTGCAAACCTTGCAAAAGCACATGTTTCTAGTAAAAGATACATTAATACAGGCATTATTAGACATATTGCATGTTTGGTTTTGGAGTTATGTTTGAATAACTGTCATATTTAGTATGACAGTATAACAGTATAAAAAAACAAATGTTTGTGTTTGCAAACCCATGCAGAGTAAAGTCTTCACATTTATTAAACTCTCACCTGCCCTCAATGATTGTGATGACATCATCAAGCTGGATCAGTAGCTTGTCCTGCTCCTCAAAGTCTTGCAGCGCACACATGTCTGTGGGCATGGTCTGCAACACACACATGACATTGCTACACGTGCAGGCTCGGGATGGGTACCTTGTTTGAATTTGACTTAATTAAATGTTTGGGTAGTATTTTACTAAACAAAACCAAGTTTTTTTTAGGTAATATGGATTGTGGAAGGGGAGACACACAGATCCGGTGGCCATGGATGGGGTGCTGGCTGTCCGGGGTCGAGACCCGGGGTGGACCGCTCGCCTGTATATCGGTTGGGAACATCTCTGCGCTGCTGACCCGTCTCCGCTCGGGATGGTTTCCTGCTGACCCCACTGTGGACTAGACTCTTACTGTTATGCTGGATCCACTATGGACTGGACTCTCACAATATTATGTTAGACCCACTCGACATCCATTGCATTCGGTCTCCCTAGAGGGGGGGGGTTACCCACATATGCGGTCCTCTCCAAGGTTTCTCATAGTCATTCACATCGACGTCCCACTGGGGTGAGTTTTTCCTTGCCCTTATGTGGGCTGTACCGAGGATGTCGTTGTGGCTTGTGCAGCCCTTTGAGACACTTGTGATTTAGGGCTATATAAATAAACATTGATTGATTGATAATATATACATTCATCAGAGCTGTTATATATTGTATGGAGGAATGTAGTTAATCATAGAATTGGCACCTAATGTTAATGATTTTGAATAGTTTCCCCCAAGAATTTAATCCATTCGAATCGCGTGGTGCTCAAAGATGTCCAGCCCTAATATATATATATATATATATATATATCATATTATATATTATAAACATATCATATATTCAGAAACAATTAAGTCTTGGCAAGGTCTTTCTGTCAATGTTGTAAATATTTAAGAATTGTTTGAACAATGTCCACTAGATGTCACTGTAGGTCCTTTTATGCAATTTTCCCCTGCATTGAAATGAAAAGCGCCCAATGTATTTATTCTGAACGAAACAAAAACAAAAAAACAAAAATCCCAGTACAGAAGCTGCCTCACCTCCAGCAGGAACTCTCGAAGGGCCACAAAGGAAGGTCTGTCATCTGGCTTCTGTGCCCAGCACTGCAACATGACATTGAAGACATCCTGTGGACAGTCCTCTGGCTTCGGGAGACGTTCGCCTTCTTTATCGATCTTATGCAGGATCTGGAATACAGAAACAAAAGCAAAACCTAAACATTTTTAGTTGTCTGACTTATGTGCATACACTATATTGCCAAAAGTATTTGTCCACCTGCCTTGACTCACATATGAACTTGAAGTGCCATCCCATTCCTAACCCATAGGGTTCAATATGACCTTTTGCAGCTATTACAGCTTCAACTCTTCTGGGAATGGCTGTCCACAAGGTTGCCGAGTGTGTTCATAGGAATTTTCCACTATTCTTCCAAAAGCGCATTGGTGAAGGCCTGGCTCTCAGTCTCCGTTCTAATTCATCCCAAAGGTGTTCTATCGGGTTCAGGTCAGGACTCTGCGCAGGCCAGTCAAGACTCTTGTCATCCATGTCTTTATGGACCTTGCTTTGTGCACTGGTGCACAGTCATGTTGGAAGAGGAAGGGGCCCGCTCCAAACTGTTCCCACAAAGGTTGGGGAGCATGGAATTGTCCAAAATGTTTTGGTATCCCGGAGCATTCAAAGTTCCTGTGGAAAACTTGCTCTTCCGGGTTCTTCAGACCACCAATTACGGACATGACCGCCTCGTTCTTATTTCTGAACAATGATTTATTTTGCAATAAATGTTTTTTGTGTTCGTTTTCAGGTCATTTCTCTCCACCATCGACGACACCTCTCCTTCCCGGCTGTTGCTCTTTAACAGAGCGACCGGTGTGCCATCTACACACCTGTCGCTAATCTCGAAACCGGTCCTGGCACACCCCGCTTCGCTGCAGGTCCGCAGGCCACACCCCCCCCCCAAAAAAGTTTCTTTCACTGGAACTAAGGGGCTGAGCCCAATTCCTGAAAAACAACCCCACACCATAATTCCTCCTCCACTAAATTTCACACTCGGCACAATGCAGTCTGAAATGTATCGTTCCCCTGGCAACCTCCAAACCCAGACTGGTCCATCAGATTGCCAAAAGTGATTAATCATTCCAGAGAAGGCGTCTCCACTGCTCTAGAGTCCAGTGACGACGTGCTTTACACCACTGCATCAGACACTTTCACTCCATGAAGCTCTCTGCGTACTGTACGTGGGCTAAACGGAAGGTCACATGAAGTTTCGGAGCTCTGTGACTGTGCAAAAACTTCTCCGCTCCGGGACAGGCTAACCTCCTCCAACCTCTGAGGACAAAGCTACGAACAATGGGAGACCGGGCTCTCTGCTCCGCCGCTCCCAGTCTGTGGAACGCTCTCCCTGACCACCTGAGGGCATCACAGACTGTGGATGCTTTTAAAAAAGGCTTAAAACCCCCTTCTTTTTAAAAAAGCCTCTTTTTTTTTTAGATATATATACATACTAGTTCTAGCTATTTGGCTGTTCTAGTTTTTATTTGTATTTATTTTTTATTATCTTTTTATTTATTTATTTATTTTAATTTTTTTTTAATTCACTGTAGCACTTTGAGGTTGTTTACTCAATGTAAAGTGCTTTTTACAACTAAAATCTATTATTATTATTGAGTTGCTGTTGTTCCCAAACTCTTCACTTTTCTTATAATAAAGT
>NC_084550.2:18567500-18597500 GCF_033978685.3 Nerophis lumbriciformis | reverse complement strand
AGTAATTGAGGCAAAAGGAGCTCCAACCAAGTATTGAGTATTGTACATGCTCATATTTTTCATTTTCATACTTTTCAGTTGGCCAACATTTCTAAAAATCCCTTTTTTGTATTAGCCTTACACAATATTCTAATTTTGTGACACACGGAATTTTGGATTTTCATTTGTTGCCACTTCAAATCATCAAAATTAAATGAAATAAACATTTGAATGCATCAGTCTGTGTGCAATGAATAAATATAATGTACAAGTTACACCTTTTGAATGCAATTACTGAAATAAATCAAGTTTTTCAAAATATTCTAATTTACTGGCTTTTACCTGTATATACATATATATATACACATATATATACATATATATACATACATATATATACATATATATATATATATACATACATATACATATACATATATATACATATACATATATATATATGTATATATATATATATATATATATACATATATATATATGTATATATATATATATATATATATACATATATATATATGTATATATATATATATATATATATACATATATATATATGTATATATATATATATATATATATACATATATATATATGTATATATATATATATATATATATATATATATATATATATATATATATATATATATATATATATATGTATATATATATATATATATATATATATATATATATATATATATGAAATACTTGACTTGGTGAATTCTAGCTGTAAATATACTCCTCTCCTCTTAACCACGCCCCCAACCACGCCCCCAACCACGCCCCCCACCTCCCGAAATCAGAGGTCTCAAAGTTGGCAAGTATGCCAAACACACGTCAAAAGTGGTAAAGGAATCAGGCTAGAATTAAGGTTTTAGAATGGCCTTCCCCAAAGTCCTGACTTAAACGTGTGGACAATGCTGAAGAAGCAAGTCCATGTCAGAAAAACCAACAAATTTAGCTGAACTGCACCAGTTTTGTCTAAAGGAGTGGTCAAAAATTCAAGCAGAAGCTTGTGGATGGCTACCAAAAGCGCCTTATTGCAGTGAAACTTGCCAAGGGACATGTAAGCAAATATTAACATTGCTGTATGTATACTTTTGACCCAGCACATTTGCTCACATTCTCAGTAGACTTATAATAAATTCATAAAAGAACCAAACTTCATGAATGTTTTTTTTATGTTCTTTACAAGTGTATGTAAACTTTTGACCACGACTGTCGGTGCCAAACAAAAACCCGGAGCACAAAAACGGGATCGTACGAAAGTGGTGAGCATATTTGACCGGCCGGATATATAAACAGTGGCAGACGGCGGGCGGTGTCACATTCATATTGTACCAGACATGACATAACGCTCGAGACCTTTTTTTAAAAACACATCTCTGGCTTTCAAAATAGGAGGCTGGACATTTCAAAATATCCCCACGCTGGCGGGATCTGCGCCAGAGAGGAAACGGGCGGGTGTAATTATAGACAGCAAAAAGGTGTTCACGACTCCTCTTAGCGGCATATAAACATGCACACTCAGCAGTAATGCCGTCTATGTGTTGGTGCGCGGTGACTTTGGCTATTTGTGGTATTCATATAACATCGTACCAATGTACTGAAACTCTTTATACCAGGGGTGTCCAAACTTTTTCCACCGATTAAAGCATGTGGGGGCCATTTTGATATTTTTCATTTTCAAACCATAACAAAATATATGGATTTTTTTTATATATTTTACCTTTAGGGGTCCCGGGGACCATAAAGGGTCTTAGTCATTAAAATGTTAAAAATAAGTCAGATTTTTTTTTTTTTTTTTTTTATTTAACGCTTACAGTAAATCTCTATATCAACTTCAAGTTGATATAAAGTAATAAAAATATAAATAAATGTTTTATGGCTTTTCTGTCAAAAAACGTAAAACGTAAACCGTATTTTTCAGACTATAAGTCGCAGTTTTTTTCATAGTTTGGCCGGGCTCCAGTGCGACTTATATATGTTTTTTTTTATTTTTTATTATGCATTTTCGGCAGGTGCGACTTATACTCCGGTGCGACTTATACTCCGAAAAATACGGTAATTTTTTTTATAGTAAAACTGAAATATGCAGTATTTAGTAATTTTTTTTTTTTTATTATTTAATGCTAACAGTAAATCTCTATATCAACTTCAAGTTGATATAAAGTAATAAAAATATAAATAAATGTTTTATGGCTTTTCTGTCAAAAAACAACCTACCATACTTTTCGGAGTATAAGTTGCAGTTTTTTCATAGTTTGGCCGGGCTCCAGTGCGACTTATATAAGTTTTTTTTATTTTTTATTATGCATTTTCGGCAGGTGCGACTTATACTCTGGTGCGACTTATACTCCGAAAAATACGGTAGTTTTTTTTATAGTAAAACTGAAATATGCAGTATTTAGTAATTTTTTTTTTAATTATTATTTAACGCTTACAGTAAATCTCTATATCAACTTCAAGTTGATATAAAGTAATAAAAATATAAATAAATGTTTTATGGCTTTTCTGTCAAAAAACAACTTACAGTATTTTTCGGACTATAAGTCACAGTTTTTTTCATAGTTTGGCCGGGCTCCAGTGCGACTTATATATGTCTTTTTTATTTTTTATTATGCATTTTCGGCAGGTGCGACTTTTACTCCGGTGCGACTTATACTCCGAAAAATACGGTAGTTTTTTTTATAGTAAAACTGAAATATGCAGTATTTAGTAATTTTTTTATTTTTTATTATTTAACGCTTACAGTAAATCTCTATATCAACTTCAAGTTGATATAAAGTAATACAAATATAAATAAATGTTTTATGGCTTTTCTGTAAAAAAAACAACTTACCGTATTTTTCGGACTATAAGTCGCAGTTTTTTTCATAGTTTGGCCGGGCTCCAGTGCGACTTATATATGTTTTTTTTATTTTTTATTATGCATTTTCGGCAGGTGCGACTTATACTCCGGTGCGACTTATACTCCGGTGCGACTTATACTCCGAAAAATACGGTAGTTTTTTTTATAGTAAAACTGAAATATGTAGTATTTAGTAATTTATTTTTTTAAATTATTTAACGCTTACAGTAAATCTCTATATCAACTTCAAGTTGATATAAAGTAATGAAAATATAAATAAATGTTTTATGGCTTTTCTGTCAAAAAACAACTTACCGTATTTTTCGGACTATAAGTCGCAGTTTTTTTCATAGTTTGGCCGGGCTCCAGTGCGACTTATATATGTTTTTTTTATTTTTTATTATGCATTTTCGGCAGGTGCGACTTATACGCCGGTGCGACTTATACTACGAAAAATATGGTAGGTTTTTTTTATAGTAAAACTGAAATATGCAGTATTTAGTAGATAGAGCTCTAAAAGATCAATATTGCAGGACACCATTGATTTTAATTCCTCATATTCTTGAGTAATCACAGTGAAAAGATAAATAAAAAATCACTAAATATATTTGGGATCCAAAAGGTGCCCCACTCATAAAGTGATACATTTTTATGAGGTTTTTCTTTTACTTTCAACACTTAAGTTACGAGATCAACTTCAGATATATTTGTCGATTTTATGCTGGAACTATTATTTTGTTTGTTTTATGCGCTTTTGTCAAAGAAAACTTTGATGTTTTTAAATGGCTACTACCGTATTTTTCGGAGTATAAGTCGCACCGGAGTATAAGTCGCACCTGCCGAAAATGCATAATAAAGAAGGACAAAAACATATATAAATTACACTGGAGCCCGGCCAAACTATGAAAAAAACTGCGACTTACAGTCCAAAAAATACGGTACACAATATGTGCAATATTTACCACATAAAACATTTTAAAGTGAAATATTTGAAGTAATTGGAGCCCTGAAAATAATTCATTATAACATGGATTTTTTGTCATTATTTTTCTTTTTTTTTGAGCAATGGCAAAAAAAATAAAAAATAAAGAAAGACAAAAGAAAAAAAAAACATTGCAACTTTTTCTCGTTAGATTTCACCTCATTCTACTTTTTTTTAATGTTCTTTTTTATTTTTACAATAGTATTTCAAGAATGTGTGGCGGGCCGGTAAGCAATTAGCTGCGGGCCGCAAATGGCCCCCGGGCCGCACTTTGGACACACCTGCTTTATACGGTCTTAAATTGCAATAAACTGTAAAACACACTGATTAGTTAAAGTTAAAGTACCAATGATTATCACACACACACTAGGTGTGGTGAAATTTGTTCTCTGCATTTGACTTATCCCCTTGTTCACCCCCTGGGAGGTGAGGGGAGCAGTGAGCAGCAGCGATGGCCACGCCCGGGAATCATTTTTGGTGCTTTAACCCCCAATTCCAACCCTTGATGCTGAGTGCCAAGCAGGGAGGTAATGGCTCCCATTTGTATAGTCTTTGGTATGACTTCACCACCTACCCGATCTCAGGGCGGACACTCTAACCCAGTGGTTGTACCCCCTGTGAACATTTTTTTAATTCAAGTACCCCCTAATCAGAGCAAAGCATTTTTGGTTGAAAAAAAGAGATAAAAGAGTAAAATACAGCACTATGTCATCAGTTTCTGATTTATTAAATTGTATAACAGTGCAAAATATTGCTCATTTGTAGTGGTCTTTCTTGATTCATTTGGAAAAAAAAAGATATAAAAAGTACTAAAAACTTGTTGAAAAATAAACAAGTGATTCAATTAATCAATAAAGATTTCTACACATTGAAGTACCGTATTTTTCAAGATATAAGTCTTAACTTTTTTATTATGCATTTTTCGGCAGGTGCGACTTATACTCAGGTGCGACTTATACTCGGAAAAATACGGTAATCATCAACTTAAAGTGCCCTCTTTGGGGATTGCAATAGAGATCCATCTGGATTCATGAACTTAATTCTAAACATTTCTTCACAAAAAAAAAGAAATCTTTAACATCAATATTTATGGAACATGTCCACAAATGTCAACACTGAATATTGCATTGTAATGAATGGAATAGCCTACTTGATTTAATGTTCAGTTTATGAACTTACATTCATATTTTGTTGAAGTATTATTCAATAAATATATTTATAAAGGATTTTTGAATTGTTGCTATTTTTAGAATATTTAAAAAAAAATCTCATGTACCCCTTGGCATACCTTCAAGTACCCCCAGGGGTACGCGTACCCCCATTTGAGAACCACTGCTCTAACCCAGGCCTGGGCAATTATTTTCACTCGGGGGGGCCACATTTAGAGAAAAAAATGTGTCTGGGGGCCGGTATATCTATTTTTTAGGGACACTAATACAAAACCTCACAATAATGTCTGATTGAATGCTAAAAACTAAATTTTAAATTTTTCTATGAACGATAAAACACTGAATATTGACAAAATATGAATGTCACACCCCCTTTCAATCGACATATTTTACAATCAAAAATGCAACAAACAGTGAAATATGAACGCGAAGGGTACAAAATAAACCCACCTACAGTCAGATATATCACTAAGCTTTAGAACTTTGTTGTGAAAATCTCCTTCCGCGTCTGTGGAAACGCTTCCCACCCACACTACTTGGTGCCTCGTCTGAGCTGCTGTGACGTACATTACCATAGTAACTAATTAGATTACCATAGTAACTAATTAGATGACCATAGTAACTAGTATATCATCCATAAGCGCAGATTCCAACCAAAAAAAAATTATTTGGGAATGTCCGGCGGGCCAGACTGAAAAGCTTAACATGTGGCCCCCGGGCCTTAATTTGCTCTAACCACTAGGCCACTGAGTAGGTAGTTAGGGTCGATATAGTGCGGTGGACATCATATTTCCTCATCCGAGTACCACCTCAGACAACACTTGGCTCTCCAAGCACAAAAATAATGACCAACATTGAAATACAGTAGCGTGTTAGGCCTAAGTATTCATTAAAAACAAGGCAAACGTTTTATTTAACACGGGGGTTGACAACCCGCGGCTCTATCTTTAGCGCCGCCCTAGTGGCTCCCTGGACCTCTTTCAGAGATGTGGGATAATTGTGAAGTGAATTACATTTATATAGCGCTTTTCTCTAGTGACTCAAAGCGCTTTACATAGTGAAACCCAATATCTAAGTTACATTTAAAGCAGTGTGGGTGGCACTGGGAGCAAGTGGGTAAAGTGTCTTGCCCAAGGACACAACGGCAGTGACTAGGATGGCGGAAGCGGGGATCGAACCTGCAACCCTCAAGTTGCTGGCACGGCCACTCTACCAACCGAGCTATACCGCCCCGTAAAATGACTCGCCATGTGAATTATGTGGCCTGTCACATCATTTATTGTGGCCTGTTAATTAATTAAAATTAATTTAAATTACATTAAAATAAATTAAATTAAAGGTTTCCCTTTATGGCACTTTATTTATTTTTTTTATTTTTTATTTTTTTTTAAGTTAATTAAAATTAAATTAAATTAAAGGTTTCCCTTTAGGGCAGCGGCCTGGCGGTTGGGCACCACTGCCCTAAAGGGAAACCTTTGATTTAATGTAATTTAATTTAATTTAATTTTAATTAACTTTAAAAAAAAAAAAAAAAAAAAAAAAAAAAAAAAAGGTAATTAAAATTAAATTAAATTAAACTTTTCCCTTTAGGGCAGTGGTCCCCAAACACCGGGCCCGCTGCCCAGTACCGGTCCGTGGATCGATTGGTACCGGGCCGCACAAGAAATTAAAAAAATAAAAATAAAAATATATATATATATATTTTTTTATTGTATTTTATTTTTTTTTTTTAATGGTCCTCAGTAGTCACGTAGAAATTTGTGTGAATTATGCAAAATTATTTAAATGTGGTCCCCATGAACCATATCAAATTTTTTCCCCCAGGGTCCCCAGTAAGAATGATCAGCACATTACTTCATCAATCCAGAGATTTAAAGACGTGTAGGAGCTAACTGGGCTGTGGCCATTTTACCTCATTTTTTTATGCCTCCACAACCTGTAGAAAGGGTGGTCCCCACAAGTGATGATCAAAAACTTGGTCCCCATTCTAAATTTTAACCAGTATGTGTGTGTGAGTGTGTGTGTGTGTGTGTGTGTGTGTGTGTGTGTGTGTGTGTGTGTGTGTGTGTGTGTGTGTGTGTGTGTGTGTGTGTGTGTGTGTGTGTGTACCTTGCTCATCCATGACTTGCGCTTGCACATTGCTTTCCTCCTCTTCACAGCCTCCCACAGTCGTCTCTGCCCTTTATCAAGACAATAAAACACATTTAGAAGCAGTGCCGGAACACAGCAGTAAACAATTGAGACACTTCCGGAACATTTGCACGTATTGTTCCTTTGCAAAGAATAGGAGTGATTTTGTGTTGTGTATTGTAATAGTCAAAGAGTGGTCATGTGAATAGGGACACGATCATTGACTATTGATTAATCACATCTGGAATCAATTCAAGAAAGACGCAGTGTAATGCACTACAGATGCACTGTTCAGTCTCGAGTGGCGTGTCGTCTAAAGCAAAGGCTCTCAAACTTTTTGGAAGCATGTCAAAATGAACGTACTTTGTTTTAAAAACAAGCTTACTTGACTGCTACGGCATGACTGCCAGGAAACTGACATGGTGAAAGTGTTCATTCAACTTTGGCTTCATGGATTTTCATCTCATTTGGCATGCGCATAACAATGCAGTGACATTTTACCCAGGGCTGTACCTAATGTTGTGGCCGGGTGAATCTATAGCCTTTAACCCTTGTGTAATGTTCATATTAATGCTGTATAATAGACTGTATTTATGTTGTTCACATGTGAATAATGCTGTATAATAGACTGTATTTATGTTATTCACATGTGAAAATGCTGTATAATGGACTGTATTTATGTTATTCACATGTGAATAATGCTGTATAATGGACTGTATTTATATTATTCACATGTGCATAATGCTGTATAATAGACTGTATTTATGTTATTCACATGTGAATAATGCGGTATAATAGACTGTATTTATGTTATTCACATGTGAAAATGCTGTATAATAGACTATTTATTTTATTCACATGTGAATAATGCTGTATAATAGACTGTATTTATGTTAATCACATGTGAATAATGCTGTATAATTGACTATTTATGTTATTCACATGTGAATAATGCTGTATAATAGACTGTATTTATATTATTCACATGTAAATAATGCTGTATAATAGACTGTATTTATGTTATTCACATGTGAATAATGCTGTATAATAGACTGTATTTATATTATTCACATGTGAATAATGCTGTATAATAGACTGTATTTATGTTATTCACATGTGAATAATGCTGTATAATAGACTGTATTTATATTATTCACATGTGAATAATGCTGTATAATAGACTGTATTCATATTATTCACATGTAAAAAATACCTAAGTGTTTATTGTTTATTGTGAGCGAACTGTGGTGCTAAATTTCCCCCAGGGATCAATAAAGTACTTTCTATTCTATCTATTCTATTAAAAAAACGGAATGGAATTTTACATTTCTTTACTAAATGAGACATCCAAAATATACATGACAATAAACAATGGGATTTACAATATTAACTATGAACGATAAAACACTGAATATTGACAACATATGAACGTCAGACCCTCTATCGATCGACACTTTGGAACACACACTGGAAATTCACATGTGAATATTGCTGTATAATAGACTGTATTTATGTTATTCACATGTGAATAATGCTGTATAATAGACTGTATTTATATTATTCACATGTGAAAAATGCTGTATAATAGACTGTATTTATGTTATTCACATGTGAATAACACTGTATAATAGATTGTATTTATTTTATTCACATGTGAATAATGCTGTATAATAGACTGTATTTATGTTATTCACATGTGAATAATGATGTATAATAGACTGCATTTATATTATTCACATGTGAATAATGCTGTATAATAAACTGTATTTATATTATTCACATGTGAATAATGCTGTATAATAGACTGCATTTATATTATTCACATGTGAATAATGCTGAATAATAGACTGTATTTATTTCATTCACATGTGAATAATGCTGTATAATAGACTGTATTTATGTTATTCACATGTGAATAATGCTGTATAATAGACCTTAGTAACTAGTTAGATTACCATAGTAACTAGTATATCATGCAAAAGTGCAGATTCCAACCATTGAAATACTTTGTATAGTTCAAGATTTACGGTCATTAGAAAACATCACTGCACATCATAAGGGCAGCTACACTTTCCATCTTAAAGATCTAAAAAAAAAAAGCCTAACAGGCCTTAATTTGCCAAGGTCTGGCCTAATGCCTATTTAAATATATGTGTATAAAATAACTGACAAAGAACAACCCTGCTTGTACTTTTTCCAACAAGAACAAACGACAAATATTAAGGTAAAAAAAAAAAAAAAGGGACTCACCGGGTCGTCCCATGCCGATCTTCTCAAGATCTTCATTCTTGACATAGTCAAAATGGGACAGCCGTGTGACGTTCAGGTCATCTCTGATCCGCAGGAAGTATTGCTGCAACTGTACTTCCACCAGCAGCTCCAGCAGCCATTCTGTGCCTTCCTCGCACTGCATGCTATTGCCCAGTTTCTGCGAACACACGCACATCGAATACGTTATTCTTGACTTGACTCCCTGATCCGCGACGTTTGAGTGGTCTATTGTGTCGGTGACGTCGTCAACAGACTCCGTGAATGGGGACTTTCCTGTGTGAGGTTACAAGGTTCCCAGGACAATGTCAGGAAGGTCATGGCTTCCCCCTTTGTTATCTAGCCATATTAATGGCTATGGTGAAAGGTCACTTCCTATTGCTGACCCAAAGCCGTAAAAAATCAGTGCTGTGTCCTCTTCAGGTCCTTAAAGCTCAATCTGCAATGGTTCCGCCAGATGTCCATATCTCTACGCAGAATTGTCCCAGTGCATATAAAGTATTTGGCCACCTGCCTTGACTAAAATATGAACTTGAAGTGCCATCCCATTCCTAACCCATAGGGTTCAATATAACGTCAATCCACCTTTTGCAGCTATTAGAGCTTCAACTCTTCTGGGAATGGCTGTCCACAAGGTTGCGGAGTGTGTTTATAGGAATTTTCCACCATTCTTCCAAAAGCGCATTGGTGAGGTCACACACTGAAGGCCTGGCTCTCAGTCTCCGTTCTAATTCACCCCCAAAGGGGTTCTATCGGGTTCAGGTCAGGACTCTGTGTAGGCCAGTCAAGTTCATCCACACCAGACTGTCATACATGTTTTTATGGACCTTGCTTTTTGCACTGGTGCACAGTCATGTTGGAAGAGGAAGGGGCCCGCTCCAAACTGTTCCCAGTTGGGAGCATGGAATTGTCCAAAATGTTTTGGTATCCTAGAGCAGTGGTCCCCAACCACCTTTTTTTTATTTTATTTTTTTATTAAATCAACATAAAAAACACAATATATACATTATATATCAATATAAATCAATACAGTCTGCAGGGATACAGTCCGTAAGCACACATGATTGTATTTCCTTATGAAAAAAATAAAAAATAAATAAATAAAAATAAAATACCCCCGTTGACTGGTCCGCAGCTACAAAAAGGTTGGGGACCACTGTCCTAGAGCATTTAAAGTTCATTTCACTGGAAGTAAGGGGGTCCAAGCATAACTCCTGAAAAATATATATATTAACATAATTCCTCCTCCACCAAATTTCACACTCGGCACAATGCAGTCCGAAACGTACTGTTCTCCTGGCAACCTGGTCCATCAGATTGCCAGATGGAAAAGCGTGATTCATTAATCCAGAGAAGGCGTCTCCACTGCTCTAGAGTCCAGTGGCGACGTGCTTTACACCACTGAGTCCCACGCTTTGCATTGGACTTGGTGATGTATGGCTTAGATGCGGCTGCACGGCCATGGAAACCCATTCCATGAAGCTCTCTGCGTACTGCACGTGGGCTAATTGGGACGGCACATGAAGTTTGGAGCTCTGTGGCAAAACTGACTGTGCAGAAAGTCTTTGCACTATGCGCTTCAGCATAGTTTACGTGGCTTACCGCTTGAGTTGCTGTTGTTCCTAAATTCTTCCATTTTCTTATAATAAAGCCGACGGTTGACTTTGGAATATTTAGGAGCGAGGACATTTCACGACTGGATTTGTTGCACAGGTGGGCATCCTATGACAGTTCCACGCTGGAAATCACTGAAAGCGGCCCATTCTTTCACACATGTTTTTAGAAACAGTCTCCATGCCTAAGTGCTTGATTTTATACACCTGGGGCCGGGCCAAGTGATTAGGACACCTGGTTCTGATCATTTGGATGGGTGGCCAAATACTTTTGGCAATATAGTGTATCATTCTGCAGCATCATCGTGAGAAAGCTGATACAAACCACGCGTTTGCCCTGTCCATGACACAGCTGAGCCGTGCCAGAGTGACGGATTGAAATAGTCCACAGTCTGGCATTGTTAAGATGACCAAGTTTAGGGTTTCCCTGGACTCGTTCTGTATTTTTTTGCCTCTGTCATGGACCTTTGAGGTAGTTAAGAGTTTGTTTGTTGTCCTTTTTTAACAGTTTTCTAAGTAGTATTTGTATGTGCCACATGAATAGCGACAAGCCCAAAGTGTGGCCCAGGGGCCATTTGCGGCCCGCGGCTCAGTATATTATTGAAATAAGTATTTTAATTTAAAAAAGCAACAGTAAAAATGTAAGAAAAAAGACCAGTGTGTATTACAGACCTTCAATCCCTCAGGCGGTACTGCATCAAAAACCGACATCAGTGTGTAAAGGATATCACCGCATGGGCTCAGGAACACTTCAGAAAACCACTGTCAGTAACTACAGTTTGTCACTACATCTGTAAGTGCAAGTTAAAACTCTACTAAGCAAAGCAAAAAAAAATGTATCAACAACACCCAGAAATGCCGCCCGAGCTCATCTAAGATGGACTGATGCAAAGTGGAAAAGTGTTCTGTGGTCTGACGAGTCCACATTTCAAATTGTTTTTGGAAACTGTGGACGTCCAGAAGAGGAAAAGAACCATCCGGATTGTTATAGGCGCAAAGTTGAAAAGCCAGCATCTGTGATGGTATGGGGGTGTATTAGTGCCCAAAGCATGGGTAACTTACACATCTATGAAGGCACCATTAATGCTGAAATGTACATACAGGTTTTGGAGCAACATATGTTGCCATCCAAACAACGTCTTTTTCATGGACGCCCCTGCTTATTTCAGCAAGACAATGCCAAGCCACATTCTGCATGTGTTACAACAGCATTATTTATTTTTGTCAATACTTTGTAGCACTTTGAGATTTTAACAAATATTTTTATTTATATCTTATCTATGTTCCTATGTTTTATCTAGTGTTTTATTTGTATTTTAATTTTCTATTATATATTCTAACTTTCTATTTTTAACCTTTTTTTTTCAATACTTTGTAGCACTTTGAGATTTTAACAAATATTTGTATTTCTATTTTATCTATGTTCCTATGTTTTATCTAGTGTTTATCTAGTGTTTTTATTTCTATTTTAATTTTCTATTATATATTCTAACTTTCCATTTTTATTTTTTACCTTTTTTTTTATATATATATTTTTTCAATACTTTGTAGCACTTTGAGATTTTAACAAATATTTTTATTTCTATTGTATCTATGTTTCTATGTTTTATCTAGTGTTTATCTAGTGTTTTTATTTCTATTCTAATTGTCTATTATATATTCTAACTTTCTATTTTTATTATTTACCTTTTTTTATTAGTATTTTTTTTCAATACGTTGTAGCACTTTGAGATTTTAACAAATAATTGTATTTCTATTTTATCTATATTTTATCTAGTGTTTAGTGTTTTTATTTCTATTTTAATTGTCTATTATATATTCTAACTGTCTATTTTCATTATGTACCTTTTTTATTATTATTTTTTTCAATACTTTGTAGCACTTTGAGATTTCAACAAACGTTTTTATTTCTATTTTATCTATGTTTCTGTTTTATGTAGTGTTTTTATTTCTATTTTAATTGTCTATTATATATTCTAACTTTCTATTTGTATTTCTATTTTATCTATGTTTCTGTTTTATCTAGTGTTTTTATTTCTATTTTAATTGTCTATTATATATTCTAACTTTCTATTTTTATTTTTTACCTTTTTTCTATTTATTTTTTTCAATACTTTGTAGCACTTTGAGATTTTAACAAATATTTGTATTTCTATTTTATCTATGTTTCTCTGTTTTATATAGTGTTTATCTAGTGTTTTTATTTCTATTTTAACTGTCTATTAATTGTTCTAACTTTCTATTTTAATATTTTACCTTTTTTTTATTAAAAAAAATTTTTTCAATACTTTGTAGCACTTTGAGATTTTAACAAATATTTGTATTTCTATTTTATTTATGTTTCTATGTTTTATCTAGTGTTTATCTAGTGTTTTTATTTCTATTTTAATTTTCTATTATATATTCTAACTTTCTATTTTTATTTTTTACCTTTTTAAAAAAAAAAAAAAATTCAATACTTTGTAGCACTTTGAGATTTTAACAAATATTTGTATTTCTATTTTATCTATGTTTCTATGTTTTATCTAGTGTTTTTATTTCTATTTTAATTGTCTATTATATATTCTAACTTTATATTGTTATTTTTTACCTTTTTTTATTTTTATTTTTTTCAATACTTTTTAGCACTTTTGAGTGCGTTACTATTATTATTACTTACTTCTTCTACTGGGTGGAACAAGACGCCCGTTGATTAGATTGAGCAATGCTGCCACCTAACTGCAGACTCGTGTACTGTTCTAACATGAATGCTGGAATACAGACACAAATAATGCTGCTTGTGACCCCCCCCCAAGGGATCCCGACCCACTATTTGAGAGACCCTGCCTTCAAGATAACCTCATAGCCGTTTGCTCATCGATGTCATAAGTGAAGCCTTGACATAAGTCTCTTGGAATGCTCTCGGTACGTTTACATTATATTCCCCTGCCAAGCAACCAGCATGAGTTACTGCCGTTCTTCTCCAAAAGGCGGCCGCAAGTATGACCTTCTTATGCAGTTACGTATACGTGTTAGTTCAACACCGGGAAAAAAATGCAACTCCGCTTCCTCTCCGGACTCTTTACCACAGCAGTGTCACACCAGCAGTCAAAGGTCTCAGGATGTGGGTTAGACATTATGCGTGCGGCATCATTTATTAGATTAGCAGCGTCTTCACCCCGTCATCTTTGTTGTAGCGGTGTAGCGTGCAAGGACGGGAGTGGAAGAAGTGTCAAAAGATGGCGCTAACTGTTTTAATGACATTCAGACTTTACTTAAATCAACAACGGAGCAGCATCTCCTCATCGGCTTTTCACACACACAAGTGAATGCAAATCATGACTTGGTCAACAGCCATACAGGTCACACTGATGGTGGCCGTATAAACAACTTTAACACTGTTGCAAATATGCGCCACACTGTGAACCCACACCAAACAAGAATGACAAACACATTTCGGGAGAACATCCGCACCGTAACACAACATAAACACAACAGAACAAATACCCAGAACCCCTTGCAGCACTAACTCTTCCGGGACGCTACAATATACACCCCCCGCTACCCCCTACCCCCTCCCACCTCAACCTCCTCATGCTCTTTCAGGGAGAGCATGTCCCAAATTCCAAGCTGCTGTTTTGAGGCATGTTAAAAAAAAATAATGCACTTTGTGACTTCAATAATAAATATAGCAGTGCCATGTTGGCATTTTTTTTCCATAACTTGAGTTGATTTATTTTGGAAAACCTTGTTATGTTGTTTAATGCATCCAGCGGTGGTCCTTTCCAGTATTTTATTGGGGAAAAAAACAGCATACTGGCACCAGGTTCTTTCAACTTGCCAAATATAATAAAGAAAATGTTACAAAAATGTTTTATTGTTTCTCAGCTGTTTGTAAATGTCGCAGTTTATGAATAAAGGTTTATAAAAAAAATAATGAAAAAAAAAGTAGCCTCTGCGCATGCGCATAGCATAGATCCAATGAATCGATGACTAAATTAATCGCCAACTATTTTTATAATCGATTTTAATCGATTAGTTGTTGCAGCTCTAATATATATATATATATATATATATATATATATATATATATATATATATATATATATATATATATATATATATATATATATATATATTATATTTTATTTTATTTTTTTTTCTGATTATTATTATTATTAATGTATTATTATTTATTTTTTGCTTATTTAATTGATGTATTTGTAGATACTACTTTGTTTATTTAGCTGTATCTTTTTTGGGGGGGGGGGAGGGTGGTATGGTTGGGATATAAACAAAAAATATTTTGACATTTAGGGCAGACAATAGATATATGATGTATGTGAATATGATGTAATGGATAGGAATGTCTGATGCTGGATGTCAATCAAAATAAAATGGGAAAAAAAGGAAGAAAAGTAATTGAAAGGTAGGTAATTGATGAGCCTTTTGTCTGCTTTTGTGTTTTGCTGCACCGTGTTGGGGACATTCAGGCTTCATGTCAACATTTGCCTGTACTTATTTGACTGAATTATGTATTATTTTTTTAAATTTGTGTATCATTTTTGTGGGTTACTTGGTTGGGAGAAATAAAAAAACAACATTTGACTTGTAAAAAAAATAAAATAAAATAAAAATAAATAAAAAAATTCTAACACGGTAATTGAAATGTAAACTTTTACATATCCAAGTTACATAAACAAATAATAAAAGACAAAATATAGTCTGTCTGTCACGATTATAATCCTTATCGCGGTGTTCTTGAACGTGCTCAAAAAGTACTCAAGCACACACCCAAAAATCTTTTAACCAAGTTGCATTCTTTTTTTTTTTTTGCCACTTCTTCTTTGTCTCATTTTGTCCACCAAACCTTTTATGCTGTGCGTGAATGCACAAAAGGTGAGCTTTGTTGATGTTATTGACTTGTTGGGAGTGCTAATCAGGCATATTTGGTCAGAGCATGACTGCAAGCTAATCAATGCTAACATGCTATTTTGGCTAGCTGTATGTACATATTGCATCATTATGACTCGTCTGTAGGTATATATATATATATGTACGTATTAATTCTGGTTGTGCTTACCGACCTCGAAGCAATTTTATTTGGTACAGGGTGTAATAACAAGTGTGACCAGTAAATAACTTGCAGTCCACGCATAATCTCTTTATGTGTGGACTGCCATTAGACGCCTGTTCAATAAATGACGCTAGCAAGCACAGGTAAGCAGCAAGCAACACCAAATATCTTGTCTTTGTGGTCGACTCAATTGAATATAGGTTGAAAAGGATTTGCAAATCATTGTGTTTTGTTTTTATTTACGATTTACACAACGTGGCAACTTCACTGGTTTTTGGGGGTTTGTAGATATGGAGGAGTCTGCAGGCCAAAGTCATGACCTGTATCAGCACTATTCTGTTCTCTCCCAGACGACAGCCTCGGTCCAGCTGCACACACACAGTCCGACAGGCACGCACGTAATCCTTGCTAAAACTGTCAAAACAGAAACACCAAAGTCTGTGCGAGTCACAAACAAACTTACTCGGTATACGTGAAATCGGGCCAGGAAGGGGAAGGACTTTTTCAGCTTGTCAAAGCGTCGCATCCTGAATTCCTCGGTTCTTACGAGCGAAAAAATGTGCTCAGACGTGAATCCTTGTCATCCCGAGTCTTCGGCGGCAGAGCCAGTGGAAAAGCATTCTGACATTCCCAGTACGCCGACTCCACCGGGACCAGATATGCTGCCTCCAACCCAAAAACGCAATCCTGGGGCGCAATTCTTACGACATTCCATGGCAGGCCAATCCCTCGGGAAGTCCGGTCTATGGCCTCATGTCGGCAAGCCTGCGAGAAGAGCATTCAGTCTTCGGAAAAAAATTGGAAGGATCCCGCAGAGTCCGTTAGAGCGAGAGTCCCGCTCCGACCATGTGTTCTCCCCACGCAGCAATGAGCCAGGGATACCAACTTTGCAGAAGTTAAAATGAATCACTCCTCCCTCCACCCTCCCTCTCCGGCTCTCAGACTCCCCTCTTGCTCTGAACACACACACACACACACACACACAGTGTGTATTCTTGTATTTCTGCCCTTCTTGAGACATCAACAAGGAAAAGTACCGTCCATATGAGGACCGGTGATCAAGTTAGGACCGAAATCATGGTCCCGGTACAGAAAACCGTAGAGACGAATACTAGAGTCCGTGAACATTGCTCCAAAGTCAGGAGTTTTTTGTTGATTTAATGTGCATACAAAAGTAAACATTGACAGGTGCAAAGGCAGCAATATATGATACAACAAGACGGCAGCTAAAGGACGTCCCTATTCATCTACGAAAAAAAAATGCCAGGTGAACAGCTGATTTTACGACTTCCGGTACTGATGTACCAATATTGCCAATTTTTTTTGTCGTTCTTGTAAAATAGTGAAATTTTTTGAGTAGAACTATGACTTTTGCCATCATTTTGCCAAGTAATATTTTGATTATTATTATAATATTGCCAACATTTTAAGGTTTTCTTATAAAATTGTGACTTTTGTCGAGTAAAATTACGACTCTTTTCATAAAATTGCCAAAAGTTTAAGGTGTTCTTGTAAAATTGCCACTGTCATTTAGTAAAATTCCAACTTTTATCATAATATTGCACAAATGTTCAGTTTTTCTTGTAAAATTTTGACTTGTGTTGAGTAAAATTCCGACTTTTATTATAATACTGCTTAGTAGTTTTACTTGTGAAATTGTTACCTTTTTCTTGTGAAATTCCAACTAATTTTTCACAACAAGCTTTTTTATATTTGCATAGTATGTATATATCTTATTAATGTTGTAAATACACATCTTTATATATCAAGAAAGGGTGGTCCGAAAGAGGGAGGCATTTTTCGGAGGTCTCCAGAAGGTGAGAAATACTAGATTGTGTGCGTGCGTGCGTGTGTGTGTGTGTGTGTGTGTGTGTGTGTGTGTGTGTGTGTGTGTGTGTGTGTGTGTGTGTGTGTGTGTGTGTGTGTGTTTCTGCCCTTCTTGAGACATCAACGAGGAAAAGTACCTTCCATATGAGGACCGGTGAACAAGTTAGGACCGAAATCATGGTGCCGATACGGAAAACCGTAAAGCCAAATACTAGAGTCTGTGAACATTGCTCCAAAGTCAGGATTTTTTTGTTGATTTAATGTGCATACAAAAGTAAACATTGACAGGTGCAAAGGCAGCAATATATGATAAAACAAGACGGCAGCTAAAGAAGGACGTCCCTATTCATCTACGAAAAAAAATGCCAGGTGAACAGCTGATTTTACGACTTCCGGTGCTTGTGTAAAACAACCCGCATCCCATATGTGACCGTAGGATGAACAAATAAAAGTTAAAGTTAAAGTACCAATGATTGTCACACACACACTAGGTGTGGCAAAATTATTCTCTGCATTTGACCCATTACCCTTGATCACCCCCTGGGAGGTGAGGGGAGCAGTGGGCAGCAGCGGTGGCTGCGCCCGGGAATCATTTTGGTGATTTAACCCCCAATTCCAACCCTTGATGCTGAGTGCCAAGCAGGGAGGTAATGGGTCCCATTTTTATAGTCTTTGGTATGACTTGGCCGGGATTTGAACTCCCAACCTACCGATCTCAGGACGGACACTCTAACCACTAGGCCACTGAGTAGGTGACACTACAAATACACTACAGTACTAAGACTATAGTGGCCATTAGCAGTTAGCTTCTACAGCTGGGTTGCCCAAAGTGCGGCACAGGGGCCATCTGTGGTCCCTGACTCGTTTGTCATCGGCCTTAAGAACATTACAAAAAACTAAAAAATTGAGAATGTCTCATTAGCACCCCCTGGTGGTGAAATCTATCAAAATTAGGGTTGTCCCAAAAAGGAGGGATTTTTCAAATTTGACTGTGTGTCGGTTTTAAAAGTGCTCCCCCTCTGGTCAACATATGAAATAACAAGTGTGTGTAAGAAATTGAAATGCACCCTCTTTGGCCAAAATTAATTAAAAAATGTTTTATTAATAAATAAATAAATAAGATTTAAAAAAAATAATAATAATAATAATAATAATAATAATAAATAAATAAAATCGATTATTAGAGTCATACTGTAATAACTTGAAGTAATGAAGATTAAAAACCAATTCCAAAAAAAAAAGTGTCACAATGTGTCGACTTTTTTCTTATAAAATTGGGAACAATTTCTCATATTCTTTCTGTTTCTGTAATATTGCAATATTTTCTCGTAAACATATTACTTTTTTCATGTAAAATTATTACTTTTTAATGCAAAACGGTGAAATTTGTCATATAAAATTCTGACTTTTATCACAATATTGCCAATTTTGTTTGTCATTCTTGTAAAATAGTGACATTTTTTGAGGAAAACTATGACTTTTGTCATCATTTTGCCAAGTGAAATTTCGATTATTATTATAATATTGCCAAAATTTTACAGTTTTCTTATAAAATTGTGACTTTTGTCGAGTAAAATTACGACTTTTTTCATAAAATTACCAAAAGTTTAAGCTGTTCTTGTAAAATTACTACTTTTATTTAGTAAAATTCCAACTTCTTTCATAATATTGCACAAATGTTAAGTTTTTCTTGTAAAATTTTGACTTGCGTTGAGTAAAATGACGACTTTTATTTTAATACTGCCAAAAAAGTTTTACTTGTGAAATTGTGACCTTTTTCTTGTGAAATTCCAACTAATTTTTCACAACAAGCTTTTTTATATTTGCATAGTATGTATATATTATTAATGTTGTAAATACAAATCTTTATATATCTAGAAAGGGTGGTCCTAAAGAGGTAGGCATTTTTCGGAGGTCTCAAGAAGGTAACAAAAACAAGAATGTGTGTGTGTGTGTGTGTGTGTGTGTGTGTGTGTGTGTGTGTGGCTACTGTCTGTTTGCTTTTCCATCCTTCTATCCAGCGTGGGGCTAAAAATAGACGTGACTTCTCCTTTGTTCAATTACCCTCCAGTCATCTGGACAGCACAAACTTGAGATGTTCAGCCAGTTCGAGTCTCTGGTTTCTTTTTTTTTTTAAACATTAGAGCAGTGTCTGGACGGTTTTAGACAACACACACTTTTACGTGCTGGGATTTGGCTCGACCTGGGCCGACAACTAATTTTGCTCGACGATATATTGACCAAGAAATGATTGCCGATAATCGATATTTTTGCCATGATTTTTATGAGACCAAATGAGCCATTAATTTAATGATAATACATAATTAATACCGTATTTTTCGGATTACCGGATTAAAAGGCGCACTGCCGATGATCGGGTCTAAGGTCTGTTTTCATACAAAACTCTGACTGCCTCCCTCGATCCTCGACCCCTGGCTTTGGACACGGACCTCAGGACGGCTCTCTCCAGCCTCACGGACCTACCGCTTGGATCACGGATCTATGAGCCTGCCCTGCTCCTTTTGGACTTGCCTCTTGCTCAACACTCAACACTCATGGTAACACTCAGCAAGTAATTCCCACACATAGTCACACACCCTTGGATTTTTGTCACACTCCATTCCCTTGTTGATTAATATTATTATTATATATATAAGTATATATATATATATATATATATATATATAATTAATCATAGAGTTGAACTACGCCCCCTTGTGGTCTGTGCCGTCTACTCCCCCCTGTACATAACGCTTTTAGTAGCAAGTAAGCAAACAACGGCTCCTAGTTTGTCTGCTGAAGTATGCAGTAACATATTGTGTCATTTATCATTCTACTATTTTGTCAACATTATTAAGGACAAGCTGTAAAAATTGATTATTAATCCACTTGTTCATTTACTGTTAATATCTGCTTACTTTCTCTTTTAACATGTTTCTATCTACACTTCTGTTAAAATGTAATAAAAACTTATTCGTCTGTTGTTTGGATGCTTTACATTAGTTTTGGATGATACCACAAATTTGGGTATCGATCCGATACCAAGTCGTTACAGGATCATACATTGGTCCTATTCAAAGTCCTCATGTGCCCAGGGACATATTTACGGATTTAAAAAGAAGGAAAAAAGATTTTGTGACGATAAAAAATATCGATGTAACTATACTAGCATCGACTAGATACGCTATTGTACTTGGTATCATTACAGTGGATGTCAGGTGTAGATCCACCAATGGTGTTTGTTTACATTGTGACGCCGGTGAGCTATTGTATCCTCACATGGTGTGTAGTGAAGCATGTTTAGCTATTCCTCGTCCTGCAGTGATAATGATACATGTAAGAAACTCACTTTATTCGTCGCCATGGAGGCGAGGATTAGTGATTTAGAAGTAGCTAAAACGCTGCCGACTGCGGATGGATGTTCGCTGCTAGTTAGCCATGTCTTAAAGCAGTGTTTTTCAACCACTGTGCCGCGCCATGAGATACAGTCTGGTGTGCCGTGGGAGATTATCTAATTTCAACTATTTGGGGTAAAAAATATTTTTTGCAAACCAGTAATTATAGTCTGCAAAGATGTGTTGTTGTTGAGTGTCGGTGCTGTCTAGAGCTCGGCAGAGTAACCGTGTAATACTCTTCCATATCAGTAGGTGGCAGCCGGTAGCTAATTGCTTTGTAGATGTCGGGAACAGCGGAAGGCAGGGTGCAGGTAAAAAGGTATCTAATGCTTAAACCAAAAATAAACAAAAGGTGAGTGCCCCTAAGAAAAGGCATTGAAGCTTAGGGAAGGCTATGCAGAACAAAACTAAAACTGAACTGGCTACAAAGTAAACAAAAACAGAATGCTGGACGACAGCAAAGACTTACGAAGAAGGATAAAGACAACTAAAATATTCTTGATTGCTAAAACAAAGTAGATGCGAGAAATATAGCTCAAAAGAAGACATGAAAATGCTCCAGGAAAATACCAAAAAAAGGGAAAAAGCCACCAAAATAGGAGCGCGAGACAAGAGCTAAAACACTACACACAGGAAAACAGCAAAAAACTCAAAATAAGTCATGGCGTGATGTGACAGGTGGTGACAGTACACCTACTTTGAGACAAGAGCTATAGTGAAGCATGCTTGGTTATGGTTTAAAGTCATATCCAACAATTGCGACGACGACTTTTTACTGTCAACTGAGTTTCGTTTTTTAATGATTTCTGCTGGCGGTGTGCCTCCGCATTTTTTCAACGCAAAAAATGTGCCTTGGCAGAAAAAAGGTTGAAAAACACTGCCTTAAAGCATCTCTTCCTGAGGGCGTTTCAGTGTTTGTCGTTAGTTTTTAAGCCAAAATGCGTCCCTTCTCCCTTTTCTGTCTACACATCGTGTCTGCTTGTAAGTACTCTGTGATCGTGCGCTGCCGAACATGCTCCTCTGAAAATGACGCTGAAAAACTGCCATGCGACTCCAGTTCCAAAGGGGGTGCTTAATGCTGGGCTTTAGAATATTCTGCAGCAACTCAACTAATGCTTGACTGACACAATGATCTTGTTTTGACCGCTCCTCAGACAATAAACACCGCCCGTTCATGCGGTTGCGGTTTGCATAAAAGCGCACCGCGTTACACAGAGGTGATTCTTATGACATTGTGCTGTGTTATGTACTTCCAGGATTTTTTTTTCTCAGCGGTCCCTCGCCCAGTTCTCCCGCCCACCCTTCTCCTCTCAAGTCAGGACAGAGGCTTCGTGGTATTCGGCCCCAGAGGAGCATTTGATCCCAAGCCAAGGGGTCACATTCAACTGCAGGACGGAGGGCTTGTTTCCTGTGATGCAATCGCGCCCCTCGAAAACACACACAAACTGCCCCACCCCCTTTTACCCACTCTCCCCCCTCCTTATCCTACACAAAACCCAAAACCAGTGAAGTTGGCACGTTGTGTAAATGGTAAATAAAAACAAAAAAAACAATGATTTGCAAATCCTTTTCAACTTATATTCAATTGAATAGACTGCAAAGACAAGATATTTAATGTTCAAACTGGAAGACTTTGTTATTTTTGGCAAATATTAGCTCATTTGGAATTGGATGCCTGCGACATGTTTCAAAAAAGCTGGCACAAGTGGCAAAAAAATACTGAGAAAGTTAAAGAATGCTCATCAAACACTCACTTGGAACATCCCACAGGTGAACGGGCTAATTGGGAACAGGTGGGTGCCATGATTGGGTATAAAAGCAGCTTCCATGAAATGCTCAGTCATTCACAAACAAGGACGGGGCGAGGGTCACCGCTTTGTGAACAAAATGCGTGAGCAAATTGTTGAACAGTTTAAGAACAACATTTCTCAACGAGCTATTGCAAGGAATTTAGGGATTTCACCATCTACGGTCAGTAATATCATCAAAAGGTTCAGAAAATCTGGAGAAATCACTGCGCAGAAGCGTCAAGGCCGAAAACCAACATTGAATAGGCGGTACTGCATCAAAAAGCGACATCAGTGTGTAAAGGATATCACCACATGGGCTCAGGAACACTTCAGAAAACCACTGTCAGTAACTACAGTTGGTCGCTACATCTGTAAATGCAAACTTCACTATGCAAAGCAAAAGCCATTTATCAACAACACCCAGAAACGCCGGCAACTTCGCTGGGCCCGAGCTCGTCTATGATGTACTGATGCAAAGTGGAAAAGTGTTCTGTGGTCTGACGAGTCCACATTTCAATTTGTTTTTGGAAACTGTGGACGTTGTGTCCTGCGAAACAAAGAGGAAAAGAACCACCCGGATTGTTCTAGGCGCTAAGTTAAAAAAACAGCATCTGTGATGGTATGGGGGTGTATTAGTGCCCAAGGCATGGGTAACTTACACATCTGTGAAGGCACCATTTATGCTGAAAGGTACATACAGGTTTTGGAGCAACATATGTTGCCATGCAAGCAACGTCTTTTTCGTGGACGCCCCTGCTTATTTTAGTAAGACAATGCCAAGTCACGTGTTAAAACAGCGTGGCTTCGTAGTAGAAAAATTCAAACATTAAAAATCTTGTCTTTTCAGTCTATTCAATTGAATATAAGTTGAAAAGGATTTGCAAAGCATTGTATTCTGTTTTTATTTACCATTTACACAACGTGCCAACTTCACTGGGTTTGTGTTTTGTACATGGAGTAGATTCCATTTCGAACAAACTTATGGAGAAGAAATGCAAGATGACTTCTCATGAACATTAAAATAGTTCTCTTTACAGTGCACGAGTTACCAGAAAAAACTAAAAAAAAACTAGAAATTGATGGTTGTAGATGACCACCCATCCCACGGAAACCAAAATGCAAGTGGATGTTATGCTGTCATATATACTGTACTATCATCAAAAAAGAAGAAGCTATTACTAATTTTGGCAAATATTTTCCGGGCTTTAGAGTGCACCGGTATTTAAGCCACACCCACCAAATTAAAAAAATAAAAATAATGTTTACATATTTTAGCCGCTCCGGACTATACGAAAAATATTTGTCAATGTTTATTTACATACCTCAACTGTTTACAAAGGGTGCCTGTAACAAGGCAGTAAAACGGTGTTTTCAAACAAAACAGAAGTCATCGTCATGGACCCACTTGCTGTGGAAGCTCGCTCTCCAATCAGCTCAACCGACTCAATAACTCCACGGTGACAAAAAGAATGCCACTGTAATTAAGGCCAGCTCAGTGGCCTTGTGGTTAGAGTGTCCGCCCTGACATCGGTAGGTCGTGAGTTCAAACCCCGGCCGAGTAATACCAAAGGCTATAAAAATGGGACCCATTACCTCCCTGCTTGGCACTCAGCATCAAGGGTTGGAATTGGGGGTTAAATCACCAAAATGATTCCCGAGTGCGGCCACCGCTGCTGCTCACTGCTCCCCTCACCTCCCAGGGGGGTGGAACAACGGGATGGGTCAAATGCAGAGGGTAATTTCATCACACCTAGTGTGTGTGTGACTATCAGTGGTACTTTAACTTTAATAATACTAACACAGGCACCTGTGTTAGCATATTTGCTAATTGTGGAGGGAGATGTGGCCAGCGCGCCTGCAGGAGCAAAGGTCACTGCCTCTGTCCATGGTGCTGAGGACGAGCACCATCGGATAGGGGCGGAGCGTGGGCTGACGGCGAGACACAGCTGGCAGGTGATTCGATTTAACGGGTGGTACGTGTTAATCTAATCATCTGTCGTCTTTAACAGTAGGCGGCCTGGAGCAGGAGAAAAGAGAGGATACGGACGTGACTGAAAAGTCACAATCTGCGGAAGAAAAACTTGGATAAAAGTACAGTTTAGTAAGTATGAATTGTTATAGTTATATTTAGTTGCCTATAGTGATGAATGAAGAATCCTTTCGAGCCGAAAGTCTATGGACGTATACTTCCGGTTCAAGGAACGAAACAGGAAATGCAATTTTTCAACCCGCAGCACCTGCAGTGAGCGAACTCTTTTCAGCGCCTATGTCGACGTTCTATGGCAGTGTTTGTCAACCTTTTTTTCAGCCAAGGCACATTTTTTGCGTTGAAAAAATGCAGAGGCACACCACCGGCAGAAATCATTAAAAAACAAAAACAGTTGACAGTAAAAAGTCCTCGTCGCAATTGTTGGATACGAATTTAAACCATAACCAAGCACGCATCAATATAGCTCTTGTCTCAAAGTAGGTGTACTGTCACCACCTGTCACATCACGCCATGACTTTTTTTTGACTTTTTTGCTGTTTTCCTTTGTGTAGTGTTTTAGTTCTTGTCTTGCGCTCTTATTTTGGTGGCTTTTCCTCTTTTTTTGGTATTTACCTGTAGCAGTTTCATGTCTTCCTTTAAGCGATATTTCCCGCATCTACTTTGTTTTAGCAATCAAGAATATTTCAGTTGTTTGTATCCGTCTTTGCGGGGACATTGTCTTTGCTCCACAGTAAGTCTTTGCTGTCGTCCAGCATTCTGCTTTTGTTTACTTTGCGGCCAGTTCAGTTTTAGTTTCGTCCTGCATAGCCTTTCCTATGCTTCAATGCCTTTTCTTAGGGGCACTCACCTTTTGTTTATTTTTGGTTTAAGCATTAGACACCTTTTTTACCTGCACCCTGCCTCCCGCTGTTTCCGACATCTACAAAGCAATTAGCTACCGGCTGCCACCTACTGATATGGAAGAGTATTACACGGTTACTCTACCGAGCTCAAGACAGCGCATACACTCAACAACAACACATCATTTGCAGACTATAATTACTGGTTTGCAAAAAAATTGTTTAACCCAAATAGGTGAAATTAGATAAACTCCCACGGCACACCAAACTGTATTTCGCGGCACACTAGTGGTTGAAAAACACTGTTCTGTGGAAACCATTTGTTGAAAACAAAACATTGTGGCTGCCAGCGAAGAAAAATCCATAAATCAGCCGCAGGGTGCAAAGCAGGGGGAAAAAGTAGCGCCTTATAGTCGGGAAAATACGGTACTCTTTGAAAGTGTTAATCATAACGAAGTATTTCTTTGTAAAGACGAATCAAATGTGTTCGTCTCTTGGATTGCATCTGACCTCTTGTGTTCCTATTGATGTTTACTTCTTCGTTATGCCTAATTTGTCACTCTGCTCCCACTCCACAGTAAGTCTTTGCTGTCGTCCAGCATTCTGTTCTTGTTTACTTTGCGGACAGTTCAGTTTTAGTTTCGTTCTGCATAGTCTTCCCTAAGCTTCAATGCCTTTTCTTAGGGGCACTCACCTTTTGTTTATTTTTGGTTTAAGCATTAGATACCTTTTTTTACCTGCACCCTGCCTCCCGCTGTTTTCGACATCTACAAAGCAATTAGCTACCGGCTGCCACCTACTGATATGGAAGAGTATTACACGGTTACTCTACCGAGCTCAAGACAGCGCATACACTCAACAACAACACATCATTTACAGACTATAATTACTAGTTTGCAAAAAATATTTTTAACCCAAATAGGTGAAATTAGATAAACTCCCACGGCACACCAGACTGTATCTCGCGGCAAAAACACTGTTCTATGGAAACTATTTGTTGAAAACAAAACATTGTGGCTGCCAGCGAAGAAAAATCCATAAATCAGCCGCAGGGTTCAAAGCAGGGGGAAAAAGTAGCGCCTTATAGTCGGGAAAATATGGTACTCTTTGAAAGTGTTAATCATAATGAAGTATTTCTTTGTAAAGACGCATCAAATGTGTTCGTCTCTTGGATTGCATCTGACCTCTTGTGTTCCTATTGATGTTTACTTCTTCGTTATGCCTAATTTGTCACTCTGCTCCCACTCCACAGTAAGTCTTTGCTGTCGTCCAGCATTCTGTTTTTGTTTACTTTGCGGCCAGTTCAGTTTTAGTTTCGTTCCGCATAGCCTTTCCTAAGCTTCAATGCCTTTTCTTTTCTGTGTTCCTATTGACGTTTACTTCTTCGTTATGCCTAATTTGTCACTCTGCTCCCACTCCGCAGTAAGTCTTTGCTGTCGTCCAGCACTCTGTTTTTGTTTACTTTGCGGCCAGTTCAGTTTTAGTTTTGTTCTGCATAGCCTTCCTTAAGCTTCAATGCCTTTTCTTTTCTGTGTTCCTATTGATGTTTACTTCTTCGTCATGCCTAATTTGTCACTCTGCTCCCACTCCGCAGTAAGTCTTTGCTGTCGTCCAGCACTCTGTTTTTGTTTACTTTGCGGCCGGTTCAGTTTTAGTTTCGTTCCGCATAGCCTTCCCTAAGCTTCAATGCCTTTCCTGTTCTGTGTTCCTATTGATGTTTACTTCTTCGTTATGCCTAATTTGTCACTCTTCTCCCACTCCGCAGTAAGTCTTTGCTGTCGTCCAGCATTCTATTTTTGTTTACTTTGCGGTCAGTTCAGTTTTAGTTCTGTTCTGCACAGCCTTCCCTAAGCTTCAATGCCTTTTCTTTTCTGTGTTCCTATTGATGTTTACTTCTTCGTTATGCCTAATTTGTCACTCTACTCCCACTCCACAGTAAGTCTTTGCTGTCGTCCAGCACTCTGTTTTTGTTTACTTTGCGGCCAGTTCAGTTTTAGTTTCGTTCCGCATAGCCTTTCCTAAGCTTCAATGCCTTTTCTTTTCTGTGTTCCTATTGATGTTTACTTCTTCGTTATGCCTAATTTGTCACTCTGCTCCCACTCCACAGTAAGTCTTTGCTGTCGTCCAGCACTCTGTTTTTGTTTACTTTGCGGCCAGTTCAGTTTTAGTTTCGTTCTGCATAGCCTTCCCTAAGCTTCAATGCCTTTTCTTTTCTGTGTTCCTATTGATATTTACTTCTTCGTTATGCCTAATTTGTCACTCTGCTCCCACTCCGCAGTAAGTCTTTGCTGTCGTCCAGCACTCTGTTTTTGTTTACTTTGCGGCCAGTTCAGTTTTAGTTTCGTTCCGCATAGCCTTCCCTAAGCTTCAATGCCTTTTCTTTTCTGTGTTCCTATTGATGTTTACTTTCTTCGTTAATGCCTAATGTTTCACTCTGCTCCCAAGTTTCCCGATCTCCCCGGGGTCTAAACCGACCCCTTGCGTTTTCTTCTCTATTTGGAGCTGCCTTTTATTTCCTGCCACTAATCCTCCAAAAGTGTTCTCTCTCTTTATTTTCTCTCTCTCCCACTTGGCTGACCATAAACAAACCCTTACCAGCTGTTTTTAGAAGCAGAGCGAGCTTTCAATCAGTCTGCTTGTTTTAACCCTGAGGAATTGCTGTGTTTTTACAGTCCTGGTCAAAAGTTTACATACACTTGTAAAGAACATGAAGTTGAAAAATCTATCCAAAAAATGTTTGGGGACAATTTCACTCATGGATAGGAACCCTTTCAGTTTCCGTTTTGCCTTTGCTTTCACTTTGTTACTCCTTCAGTCACTCATTCCCTGTCACCACCATTCAAGAGCCTTATTTTATGCAAGATGTTAATTAGAGGTACTGTAGTTAATTGCACAGGATGTGCGAGAACAAAGCAAGAAATGATCCATCTTCTCCTTTGCGAGCTCACTTCCTCGTGTGAGTTATGTCATTCATTAGTTGGCTGATCTGGAAGGAATGTGTCACAGTAAAGCAAAGTTCATGGCATGGATTGACGTCAGCGTGGCCCGACTGGTAATAAATAGTAGGTTGACTACCAATAAAGAGGGCGGGGATGCTGCAAAACCCAAAACCAGTGAAGTTGGCCCGTTGTGTAAATGGTCAATAAAAACAGAATACAATGATTTGCAAATCCTTTTCAACTTATATTCAATTGAATAGACTGCAAAGACAAGATATTTAATGTTCGAACTGAGAAACTGAATTTTTCTTTGCAAATAATCATTAACTTACAATTTAATGTCAGCGACACATTGCAAAAAAGTTGGCACAGAGGCATTTTTACCACTGTGTTACATGGCCTTTCCTTTTAACAACACTCAGTAAACGTTTGGGATTGATGTACAGCTTAAGTCGTTCAACAGTCAATATTGTCGTATTTTAGGCATCATAATGCGCCACACATTTTCAATGGGAGACAGGTCTGGACTACAGGGAGGCCATACTAGTACCCGCACTCTTTTACTATGAAGCCTCGCTGTTGTAACACGTGGCTTGGCATTGTCTTGCTGAAATAAGCAGGGGCGTCCATGATAACGTTGATTGGTTGGCAACATATGTTGCTCCAAAACCTGTATGTACCTTTCAGCATTAATAGTGCCTTCACAGATGTGTAAGTTACCCATGTCTTGGGCACTAATACACCCCCATACCATCACAGATGCTGGCTTTTCCGCTTTGTGCCAAGAACAGTCCGGATGGTTCTTTTCCTCTTTGGTCCGGAGGACACGACGTTCACAGTTTCCAAAAACAATTTGAAATGTGGACTCGTCAGAACACAGGACACTTTTCCGCTTTGCATCAGTCCATCTTAGATGAGATCGGCCCAGCGAAGCCGGCGGCGTTTCTGGGTGTTGTTGATGAATGAGTTTGCGTCCTGACGAGCGCACCCCGGCTCACTTGAATCCGAAATTAAATGACTCGACCATGTACACCGCATTACTACAAATTACTACACCTAAAACATACCGGTGTAGTTGTCACGGCCAGGGCGCCCTCATCTTTGCGTCCTGACGAGCGCACCGCGGGCCACGCCCACAGGCGCTCTCTC
>NC_084550.2:18525000-18562500 GCF_033978685.3 Nerophis lumbriciformis | reverse complement strand
GTTTTGGGTTTTGTAGAATAAAACTAGTCTGGAACCATTATGATGGTGATTGATTAGATTTATAAGGCGCTTTCCTAGACACTCAACTCAAAGTGCTTCACAGAGAACTGAGAACCCATCATACATTCACTCCACAGTCACACTTTGATGGTGATGAGCTACATTTGCCCTGGGGTGGACTGACGGAAGCGTGGCTGCCAATTTGGCAACGGCCGGAACTAGGATGGCGGACCTGGAAGCCTCAAGTTGCTGGCACCGCCGCTCTACCGTCTGAGCCACAACTCGATTGATTTGAGCCTGGTTATTGTATTCTCAGGGCATTCACTCGATCGCAACTGGACTTGGGAGAGCTTGGAAATTATGCCAAAATATAGCTTTTGTGTGGCAAAATAAATTTATTTTGTACTTTAGCCAGCCTGAATTTGAAAAGGACGCTTTGTCAACTCGACTGCGGTCGATTTTCTCGAGTTACTTTCACTTAATTTACAGAAGCTTGGCAGGTTAGGTCTAGAGCCGGCAACCCAGAATGTTCAAAGAGCCATATTGGACCAAAAATATTTAAAAAAAAATCGGTCTGGAACCGCAAAAAATTAAGTCTTATATAAGTGTTATAATGAAGGCAACACATGACATAAGTGTCTATATTAGCTATATTAGCCTACTATCAAAATGAATTTAAAAGTCTTATAATAAGTGTTATAATGAAGGCAACACATGATGTAAGTGTCTATATTAGCTATATTAGCCTGCTATCAAAATGACTTTAAAAGTCTTATATAAGTGTTATAATGAAGGCAACACATGATGTGTCTATATTAGCTATAATAGCCTACTATCAAAATGACTTTAAAAGTCTTATATAAGTGTTATAATGAAGGCAACACATGATGTGTCTATATTAGCTATAATAGCCTACTATCAAAATGACTTTAAAAGTCTTATATAAGTGTTCTAATGAAGGCAACACATGATGTAAGTGTCTATATTAGCTATAATAGCCTACTATCAAAATGACTTTAAAAGTCTTATATAAGTGTTATAATGAAGACAACACATGATGTAAGTGTCTATATTAGCTCTATTAGCCTACTATCAAAATGACTTTCAAAGTCTTATATAAGTGTTATAATGAAGGCAACACATTATGTAAGTGTATATATTAGCCTACTATCAAAATGACTTTAAAAAGTCTTATATAAGTGTTATAATGAAGACAACACATTATGTGTCTATATTAGCTGTATTAGCCTACTATCAAAATTACTTTAAAAGTCTTATATAAGTGTTATAATGAAGGCAGCACATGATGTAAGTGTCCATATTAGCTATATTAGCCTACTATCAAAACGACTTTAAAAGTCTTATATAAGTGTTATAATGAAGGCAACACATGATGTGTCTACATTAGCTATATTAGCCTACTATCAAAATGACTTTAAAAGTCTTATATAAGTATTATAATGAAGGCAACACATTATGTAAGTGTCTATATTAGCCTACTATCAAAATTACTTTAAAAGTCTTATATAATTGTTATAATAAAGGCAACACATGATGTAAGTGTCTATATTAGCTACATTAGCCTACTATCAAAATTGTGACGACCGGGGCGCATTGTGATGCGGGGTTCGTTCTCTCAGGAATGCAGACGGGCGTCAGACACAGCGTGCAGGTAAGAAAGTATTTATTTAATAAATAACTTATACTGGAATAAAGAAAAGGGTGCTCATAGCACATAAGGCAAAAACTAAAAGAGCTAGCATGGGAGCTAGAAGGTAAAAAAAGGAGTTTAGCGTGGAAGCTAACAGGTACAGAGCCGGAACAAAAAGTCGTCAACTGTTGCATGAAAACAAACTACGAAGCCAGAACGAATGACAGGGAGGACAGACTTAAATAATAATATCAGTGATGACAAACAGGTGCGTGTAGGGAACAAACGCGGCAGGTGAAAATAATAAGCAGCCATGGCAACAAACTCAGGTGTACAAAACAGGTACTCAAGGAGTCCAAAACTAACCACAAACAAGTATCTTGAAAACGTAAATGAAAAATATGATCCGGGCAGCAGATCACAACAGTACCCCCCCCTTAAGGGACAGATTCCAGATGTCCCCTTGAAAAGCTAAAACCCCCCCAACTATAACAAAGTTCAAGAGTCCAGGGAGGGTGGAGGGAGGATTTGGCGGAGGGTCGCCAGGTCACATGTCTCGAATCCACCGGGGACGAGTCAGGTGGCGGCGGCGAATGGAACGCCGCTGCCGGAGACGAGGCGGGCGACCACGGAAAGGCCACATTTGTGGCTGCCGAGAAGGTGGGCGTGAGTGGCGCCAGAAGTTCAGCAGCCGGAGAGTTCTGCGACTACGTCTCGGGTGTCCCTGCTGTTTGCGTCCATACACATACCTCCGAGAGCGCCACTTGCGCAGCCAGACCACTTGAGGTCGCTGATACGACGATGAGGGCGAGAGAGCAGATGTCGCCGTGGAAGCAGGAGGATGCGTCGTCGTCGCCGTGGAAACAGGAAGCGTCGTCGTCGCCGTGGAAACAGGAGGCGTCGTCGTCGCCGTGGAAACAGGAGGCGTCGTCGTCGCCGTGGAAACAGGAGGCGCCGTCGTCACCGTGGAAACAGGAGGCGCCGTCGCCGTGGAAACAGGAGGCGCCGTCGCCGTGGAAGCAGGAGGCGCCGTCGCCGTGGAAGCAGGAGGCGCCGTCGCCGTGGAAGCAGGAGGCGCCGTCGCCGTGGAAGCAGGAGGCGCCGTCGCCATGGAAGCAGGAGGCGCCGTCGCCATGGAAGCAGGAGGCGCCGTCGCCATGGAAGCAGGAGGCGCCGTCGCCATGGAAGCAGGAGGCGCCGTCGCCATGGAAGCAGGAGGCGCCGTCGCCATGGAAGCAGGAGGCGCCGTCGCCATGGAAGCAGGAGGCGCCGTCGCCATGGAAGTAGGAGGCGCCGTTGGCGTGGGTGGAGCCAGAGGCGGAGCAGGCGGCTCGTCTGTCAGCGTGGGCGGAGCCAGAGGCGGAGCAGGCGGCTCGTCTGTCGGCATGGGCGGAGCCAGAGGCGGAGCAGGCGGCTCGTCTGTCGGCGTGGGCGGAGCAGGTAACGGAGTATCTGCGGGTGGTGAATGTCTCAGCTGGACTGCTGCGTTGGCCGTAGGTGGAATCATCACCTGCAGCGCGGAGAGTATACTGCCCAGCTGTCTCTCCAAAACATCAAGGCTGGCGTCTTGGCGTTCCGCCATGGCATTGACGCAAGCCCCAAGAACGCCAAACTGTTCCTCCTGTTGTCCAAGTTGTTTGGCCTGTTGGTGCAATGCCCTTTTTACTTGGTCGGTCACTGCGGGGTTTCGTGTGCTTTGCAGCGATGGAGCAGGAGGTGGAGAGGATGGTGTTTGCAGGACCACCAGGGTTGATGGTGGCGTCAGAGTGGCGGGCGTCCGGGCTGTCGTTGTCGTTGCCGTGGAAACAGGTGCTGGTACGGAAACCAGACTTGGAGTCGGTGCTGGTGCGGAAACCAGACTTGGAGTCGATGCTGGTGTGGAAACCAGCCTTGGAGCCGGCGCTGGTGTGGGAACCAGCCTTGGAGCCGGCGCTGGTGTGGGAACCAGCCTTGGAGCCGGCGCTGGTGTGGGAACCAGCCTTGGAGCCGGCGCTGGTGTGGGAACCAGCCTTTGAGTCGGCGCTGGTGTGGGAACCAGCCTTGGAGCAGGAGGTTGTGGCTTAGCACGCCGAAGATCTGGTGGCGGAGGTCGGCATGGAGGTTTGGGCTTGGCTGGGTGCTGCTGTGCCCGCCCACTAGCAAAGCACCCAGTACTAGCCCCCCCCTCAAGAAGCGGATCCCAGACGCGTCTTGTGCAGTCTGGAACAGTCTTTAGGGGTGGGAAGGAGGAGGTGAGGAGGGGGGTAGGCTCCTCCCCTTTTAAATGTCCAAATTGTCTATTCATCTCCCCAATATGGGACTGTCGGGATGACCAGGAGGGAGAAAACAGAGGAGTGGGCGGAGTTTGAGCCCTAGGGGGTGGGGCCAAAGTAATTGGGGGCGGAGCTTGAAAACCAGAATGTGACTGGTACTGACTAGACTTATAATTAACAAAAATGTCCTGATAGTATTTAATTGTTGAATTAAAGTCATTTGGAGGCGGCTGACAGAAAGAATTGACTGAATTTAAAAAAATGTCTTCGTCTATGACGTCATCACCAGTGGACGGGATGACATCATCCGCGCGGGTCTCCAGCTGACTGACAGCCCAATCAGTGAACTGCTTGGCAAAGTGAGTGATGGGATTACCAAACATCGGCGGAGGGGAATCCTGGGCTGGTTGGCTGTGTTCCGGAGGGAAGAATTGCGGGGGTGGCGCGTCTCTGTCGCGAGCTGAAGCCGTCTTGTGCGACTTCCGCCTTCGCTGACGCGTGCGAGCGGGCTGAGAGCGGACCTCCCCGGGCCAGATGGAGTCGATCGGGACCAGAACACCTCCAGGTCCCCATATCATCTCCTCATCTGGAGAACAGCGGAGCGTCTCTGCTTCCATCGCTCGGAGGACCATCCACGCACCTTCATCTACCTCCGTCAAGCCCATAGCGAAATAACTTTTTGCTGGCTTCGTACTGTGACGACCGGGGGCGCATTGTGATGCGGGGTTCGTTCTCTCAGGAATGCAGACGGGCGTCAGACACAGCGTGCAGGTAAGAAAGTATTTATTTAATAAATAACTTATACTGGAATAAAGAAAAGGGTGCTCATAGCACATAAGGCAAAAACTAAAAGAGCTAGCATGGGAGCTAGAAGGTAAAAAAAGGAGTTTAGCGTGGAAGCTAACAGGTACAGAGCAGGAACAAAAAGTCGTCAACTGTTGCATGAAAACAAACTACGAAGCCAGAACGAATGACAGGGAGGACAGACTTAAATAATAATGTCAGTGATGACAAACAGGTGCGTGTAGGGAACAAACGCGGCAGGTGAAAATAATAAGCTGCCATGGCAACAAACTCAGGTGTACAAAACAGGTACTCAAGGAGTCCAAAACTAACCACAAACAAGTATCTTGAAAACGTAAATGAAAAATATGATCCGGGCAGCGGATCACAACAAAAATGACTTTAAAGGTCTTATGTAAGTGTTATAATGAAGGCAACACATGATGTTAGTGTCTATATTAGCTGTATTAGCCTAGGATCAAAATGACTTTAAAAGTCTTATATAAGTGTTATAATGAAGGCAACACATGATGTAAGTGTCTATATTAGCCTACTATCAAAATTACTTTAAAAGTCTTATGTAAGTGTTATAATGAAGGCAACACATGTGTCTATATTAGCTATATGAGCCTACTATCACAATGACTTTAAAAGTCTTATATAAGTGTTATAATGACGGCAACACATGATGTAAGTGTCTAAATTAGCCTACTATCAAAATGACTTTAAAAGTCTTATATATGTGTTATAATGAAGGCAACACATGATGTAAGTGTCTATATGAGCTATATTAGCCTACTATCAAAATGACTTTAAAAAGTCTTATATAAGTGTTATAATGAAGACAACACATTATGTGTCTATATTAGCTGTATTAGCCTACTATCAAAATGACTTTAAAAGTCTTATATAAGTGTTACAATGAAGGCAACGCATGATGTAAGTGTCTATATTAGCCTACTATCAAAATTACTTTAAAAGTCTTATATAAGTGTTATAATGAAGGCAACACATTATGTAAGTGTCTATATTAGCTCTATTAGCCTACTATCAAAATGACTTTAAAAGTCTTATATAAGTGTTATAATGAAGACAACACATGATGTAAGTGTCTATATTAGCTTTATTAGCCTACTATCAAAATGACTTTCAAAGTCTTATATAAGTGTTATAATGAAGCCAACACATTATGTAAGTGTATATATTAACCTACAATAAAAATGACTTTAAAAGGTCTTATATAAGTGTTATAATGAAGACAACACATTATGTGTCTATATTAGCTGTATTAGCCTACTATCAAAATTACTTTAAAAGTCTTATATACGTGTTATAATGAAGGCAACACATGATGTAAGTGTCCATATTAGCTATATTAGCCTACTATCAAAACGACTTTAAAAGTCTTATATAAGTGTTATAATGAAGGCAACACATGATGTGTCTACATTAGCTATATTAGCCTACTATCAAAATGACTTTAAGTCTTATATAAGTATTATAATGAAGGCAACACATTATGTAAGTGTCTATATTAGCCTACTATCAAAATTACTTTAAAAGTCTTATATAATTGTTATAATAAAGGCAACACATGATGTAAGTGTCTATATTAGCTACATTAGCCTACTATCAAAATGACTTTAAAGGTCTTATGTAAGTGTTATAATGAAGGCAACACATGATGTTAAGTGTCTATATTAGCTGTATTAGCCTAGTATCAAAATGACTTTAAAAGTCTTATATAAGTGTTATAATGAAGGCAACACATGATGTAAGTGTCTATATTAGCCTACTATCAAAATTACTTTAAAAGTCTTATGTAAGTGTTATAATGAAGGCAACACATGTGTCTATATTAGCTATATGAGCATACTATCACAATGACTTTAAAAGTCTTATATAAGTGTTATAATGAAGGCAACACATGATGTAAGTGTCTATATGAGCTATATTAGCCTACTATCAAAATGACTTTAAAAAGTCTTATATAAGTGTTATAATGAAGACAACACATTATGTGTCTATATTAGCTGTATTAGCCTACTATCAAAATGACTTTAAAAGTCTTATATAAGTGTTACAATGAAGGCAACGCATGATGTAAGTGTCTATATTAGCCTACTATCAAAATTACTTTAAAAGTCTTATATAAAGTGTTATAATGAAGGCAACACATGATGTAAGTGTCTATATTAGCTATAATAGCCTACTATCAAAATTACTTTAAAAGCCTTATATAAGTGTTATAATGAAGGCAACACGATGTAAGTGACTATATTAGTCTACTATCAAAATTACATTAAAAGTCTTACATAAGATAGGGAAGATGCTGTGAGAGGCGGGTGGGACCTGATATTCAGCTGGGAATGATTAAAACAGTAAATAAACACAAGACATATATATACTCTATTAGCCACAACACAACCAGGCTTATATTTAACAATAATAATAATAATAATAATAACTGGGATTTATATAGCGCTTTTCTAAGTACCCAAAGTCGCTTTACATGTAGAACCCTTTAATCATTCACACCTGGTGGTGGTAAGCTACTTTCATAGCCACAGCTGCCCTGGGGTAGACTGACGGAAGCGTGGCTGCAATTTGCGCCAACGGCCCCTCCGACCACCACCTATCTTTCATCATTCAGTTCACCAGTGTGAGTGGCACCACTGCACTTGTGGTATATTTAATATGCCACAAATGAATCCCGCATAACAAACACCTCCCCCCTCCCGTCCATATAACCCGTCAATACAACTCAAACACCTGCACAACACACTCAATCCCACAGCCCAAAGTACCGTTCACCTCCCCCAAAGTTCATACAGCACATATATTTCCCCAAAGTCCCCAAAGTTACGTACGTGACATGCACATAGCGGCACGCACGTACGGGCGTTTTTGATTGATTGAGACTTTTATTAGTAGGTTGCACAGTGAAGTACATATTCCGTACAATTGACCACTAAATGGTAACACCCGAATAAGTTTTTCAACTTGTTTAAGTCGGGGTCCCTATCATATATACTATCATCATAATACAGTCATCACGCAAGATAATCATCAGGGTGTATACATTGAATTATTTACATTATTTACAAGCGATCAAATGTTTGGAAGCGTACTCACGGTACCGTGTCTGCGTATCCAACTCAAAGTCCTCCTGGTAAGAGTCTCTGTTGTCCCAGTTCTCCACAGGCCAATGGTAAAAATAGACTGTCATCTTTCGGTAATGTAAACAATGAAACACCGGCCGTGTTTGTGTTGCTGAAGTCGGCCGCAATACACCGCTTCCCACCTACAGCTTTCTTCTTTGCTGTCTCCATTGTTCATTGAACAAATTGCAAAAGATTCACCAACACAGATGTCCAGAATACTGTGGAATTTTGCGATGAAAACAGACGATTTAATAGCTGGCCACCATGCTAAAGCTAAAATGTCCTCTACAATCCGTGACGTCACGCGCTAACGTCATCATACTGAGACGTTTTCAGCAGGATATGTCGCCCAAAATTTAAAATTGCACTTTAGTAAACTAACCCGGCCGTATTGGCATGTGTTGCAATGTTAAGATTTCATCATTGATATATAAACTATCAGACTGCGTGGTCGGTAGTAGTGGGTTTCAGTAGGCCTTTAATCATTAGTAATGCAGCAGCCTAGTTTTGAATGGCAGGATCCCTGCTATCACATGTTGATAAAAAATATAACATTTACATAATAAAAATCAACTCCAGGCTTCCCAAATGCTGTAATAAATTAAGCATGATGAGTTGACGTGAAACTGTTTAATGTTGCACTTTTTATATGTAGAAGAAAGGTTTTGTCATTCTATTTAATCTGAGCAACAACTTGAGGCAGCTTAATGTTGATTAACGTGGGCAGAATTATTATAGTGTTCCCAATGTTAAAAGGATAAAGCCATTGTTTACAAATTTGGTAAATAAATAACCAAAAAAATTTATATTTTGTCGTATTCTTACTGTGCCGAAAATGAACCGAACCGTGACCTCTGAACCGAGGCACGTACCGAACCGAAATTTTTGTGTACCGCTACACCCCTATCGATCACACACAAAATAAGAGTTGTAGAAATTTTTGGAAACTCAAAACAGCCATGACATTATGTTCTTTACACATGTATGTAAACCTTTGACCGCGACTGTAACAGCTTAAAGGGGAACATTATCACCAGACCTATGTAAGCGTCAATATATACCTTGATGTTGCAGAAAAAAGACCATAGATTTTTTTAACCGATTTCCTCTAAATGGGTGAATTTTGGCGAATTAAACGCCTTTCTAATATTCGCTCTCGGAGCGATGACGTCACAACAGGAAGCAATCCGCCATTTTCTCAAACACCGAGTCAAATCAGCTCTGTTATTTTCCGTTATTTCGACTGTTTTCCGAACCTTGGAGACATCCTGCCTCGTTGGTGTGTTGTCGGAGGGTGTAACAACACGAACAGGGACGGATTCAAGTTGCACCAGTGGACCCAAAGATGCGAAAGTGGCAAGAAATTGGACGTTTGTTCCGCACACTTTACCGACGAAAGCTAGAGATGGCAAGAATGTGTGGATATCCTGCGACACTCAAAGCAGATGCATTTCCAACGATAAAGTCAAAGAAATCTGCCGCCAGACTCCCATTGAATCTGCCGGAGTGTGTGAGCAATTCAGGGACAAAGGACCTCGGTAGCACGGCAAGCAATGGCGGCAGTTTGTTCCCGCAGACGAGCGAGCTAAACCCCCTGGATGTCTTGGCTCACACCGTCCCGAAGATGATCAAGAGAAGAATATCGACCCTAGCTTCCCTGGCCTGCTGACATGAGGGTATGTCTACAGAATATATTAATTGATGTAAACTGGGCTGTCTGCACTCTCAAAGTGCATGTTGTTGCCAAATGTATTTCATATGCTGTAAACCTAGTTCATAGTTGTTAGTTTCCTTTACTGCCAAACAAACACATACCAATCGTTGGTTAGAAGGCGATCGCCGAATTCGTCCTCGCTTTCTGCCGTGTCGCTGGCTGTCGTGTCGTTTCCGTCGGTTTCGCTTGCATACGGTTCAAACCGATATGGCTCAATAGCTTCAGTTTCTTCTTCAATTCCCATCTAGGTATGTTTCTTAGAACCACCAAATAGTTGTTACATACCAGTGGTCGCTCCAGTTTCTTCAGTTCCAGTGATTTCAGTAGTAATTTCTGTTTTCTACTACCTATATTGCTGCATGACTACCTTTTTCCAGAATGCATGTCACAGAAGTAAAGTGTTATGGATATTAAAGCATCACTGTCATAAGTTTATCATAAGCTTTGATGGCTTTTAGTGCAGTCATGTGGCGTTTACCTTTAATAGTATGTTTTCAATCAAGGATAAATTTGACTGTTGGTTTGGAAAGTCTTGGGATTGTGCTGCAAAAATAGTGAACCAAAAAAAAAAAAGTCAAATCAAAAATTAAATTCTACTCAGAATTCTACTTAAAAATCCATTGTTTTTCTCTCAAAACTTGACAGTGCGCCTTATAACCCGCCTAATGTACGGAATGATTCTGGTTTTGCTTGCCGACCTCGAATACATTTTAATTTTGTACATGGTGTAATGATAAGTGTGACTAGTAGATGGCAGTCAAACATAAGAGATACGTGTAGACTGCACTATGATGGCAATATGACTCAAGTAAACAACACCAACATTGTATATGCGATGCAAAAACTGAAATCTAAGTAAGATTAAAAATATCTCAAATAAGGGTGATATTTGCTTATTTTCTGTTTCACTAAGCAGATTTTATGTTAGAGTGTTTTACTTGTTTTAAGGGTTTTGGTCCTAAATGATCTCAGTGAGATATTACAGCTTGTAGCTGAGATTTGATGACCTATATTGAGTAAAAACATGCTTGAAACTAGAATATCAAGTGCTGCAAAGCTGTGTCATCAACACTCACAAGTATAAAACTACTTTTTTAAAGTAATAATTTCTTATTTTAAGCATGTAAAAATGTTTTTAAAAAAAATCATGACTTTGACACAATTGTGTCTCATAATTAAAACAGATGACAGCCAAATGGACTTTGCTGTTTTATTTTCAATGAAACAAGAGAAAATACATACTCATATAGTAGTACAGTTGTTATTAGTGAGAATATACTTATTTTAAGGTATTTTTGGGTTCATTGAGGTTAGCTAATTTTACTTGTTTTGGAAAGTCTTGACAAGCCGAATTTTCTTATTCTATTGGCAGATAATTTTGCTTAGTTCAAATAAAATACCCCTAATTTTTGTAATTTTTTTCCTTGTTTTTGAACACTGACTTTTTGCAGTGTGTTCCATTGAAAATATAGAACATTACAAAATCTATCAAAATGTTTTAGTACGACTTTGGTAAGCTATGAAGCCGCACCGCTCGATGGATTGTCGGCGCATTAAACATACGAGTATTATTATGGTGTGTGTATAAGGTAAGACATATTAGCTGGTGTTTTGTTTCGCCCAAAAGCAACTTTTCTTACCTTCTGGTACCTGCTGATCTGTATTTGGGATCTGCATAAATACTGAAAAATTTGCTCACGTCCGCCTTTGTAGTCCGTGGTGACACCGTAGTCGATAAGCTTCTTCTTTTTCTCTATCTTCTTGTTATGGGACATTCATCCTCCGCTGTTGCCATTTCTAATATAAAGTAGTGTAAAGTTCTTACTTATATCTGTCAGTAAACTCACCATTAAAGCGCTAAAACATACCGGTGTTGTGAGTGTACATTATTCACCCAAGGAACTTTAGTTATTAGAGAGTTCCAATCGGACAGTTTTTCCGGGCGTTGTCGTTTCCGGATGAGGAGATTCTGCTACGTTATTGATTGAAGTAAAGTCTGAATGTCATTAAAACAGTTAGCGCCATCTTTTGACACTTCTTCCACCTCCGTCCTTGCACGCTACACCGCTACAACAAAGAGGGCGGGGAGAAGACGCTGCCGAAGGTGAGCCACGTAAATAAGACCGCCCACAAAACGGCGCATCCGGAAGAGACTGTCAGAAAGCGACTTAAAGATGATCTGTAAAACATAATCTATGCAACATTTTGACCAAAGAACCAGAAGTGTTCTACATTTAGAAAAACATATATATATATTATGACTCCTTTAATGCGCCCTATAATCCGGTGCGCCTTATATATGAAAAATATAAAAAAATAGACCATTCATCGGCTGTGCGCCTTATAATCCGGTGTGCCCTATGGTCCGGAAAATACGGTAGTTTGAAATGACAATGCATCTGACACTTGGCAAAATTCTAATTTGTATATGATGTTTTTTTTAGGTCAGATATAAATTGTACTTTTTATGCAATAACTTCCGAAGAACTACATCAAGAGCTTCCTCTGGGAGTCTTGAATAAATTACTTGTGTAAACAAAAATGTAGCATTGTACAACATTGCATGCAAAAACAATAAAGTGCAAACTTAAAACTTCTGTTTGGAATAAAATAGTATCGTAAATAAAAATGTGGTATTGTGTATTGCCGTGTTTTTCAACCTTTTTTCAGCCAAGGCACATTTATGGCGTTGAAAAAATCCGGAGGCACACCACCAGTGTCACGACGGGGGGGTCTCCCGGGATGCAAACGGATCACTCTGGACAGGACTTGCAGGTAGGAACATGATTTAATCTTGAACAAAACTCAAAGAGGTACAAAAAAACGGAAAACAAGGCGAAGGAACAAGGTGACGGTCGCACTGGAAGCTAAATACTTAGCATGGACTAGAAGACAAGAAACGTGAAGCAAACACTTAGCATAAACTATGGCCTGGAACACTCAGGGAACTGTGGCATGAAACTAGCAAGACTTACTTGGCAAGGCATGAGACAAACAATGACGCCAGGACGACTGACTGGCAAAGGCAGAATTAAATAATGTCTCTTGATTAGAGCCAGGTGAGCGTCCCGAACACAAGAGGCAGGTGAACTAATGCGCAACCAAGACAAACAAGAGTGCACAAAAAACAGGAACTAATGGACTCCAAAACTAACAGAACATAACAAAAACATGATCCGGACCACGGATCATGACAACCAGCAGAAATCATTCAAAAACGAAACTCAGTTGACAGTAAAAAGTTGTTGTCGCAATTGTAGGATACGACTTTAAACCATAACCAAGCATGCATCAATATAGCTCTTGTCTCAAAGTAGGTGTACTGTCACCACCTGTCACATCACGCCCTGACTTATTTGGAGTTTTCTGCTGTTTTCCTGTGTGTAGTGTTTTATTTATTGTCTTGTGCTCCTATTTTGGTGGCTTTTACTCTTTTTTTGGTATTTTCCTGTAGCAGTTTCACGTCTTCCTTTGAGCGATATTTCCCGCATCTACTTTTGTTTTAGCAATCAAGAATATTTCAGTTGTTTTTATCCTCCTTTGTGGGGACATTGTTGATTGTCATGTCATATTTTCTGAGGAAACTAAAATGCGCAAACATTCCGCAGAAATCAATGGTCAACTTTTACAACTGTGCCATCAGCAGTGTCCTCACTTACGGATTTTTAGTGTGGTTTGCTAGCTGCACTAAAGCCAACCAACAGGCCCTCCAGCGAGTGGTTAAAGCGGCGGGGAAAATTACAAGGACGATACTCCCAGAGATGAGTGCCATGTACACAACTCGCTGCCTAAAGCGAGTACACAACATCCTGAAGGACAGATACCACCCAGCACATGGACTCTTCAACCTGCTACCCTCTGGAAGGAGGTATAGATCGATTCGCGCCAGGACCACCAGAATGTCTCACAGTCTTTATCCCCAGGCTGTGAGACTGCTGAATGAACAGCCTGCCCCTTTGCTGCCCCGGACCATCTTATTACCTCATTGCATTGCTGCAACATCACCGTAACACCCATCAGACATCTGACTGTTCCCACCCCCACGTCCCTCTTATCCGGATCTTCCTGACAATGCTAAAATGCTAAAATGTAAACTACTGTCAACCTGCACATCAATGCAGTTTCTATGCCGCTGGACAAAGCTCAAACAAAATCTCGTTGTTCATGTATGACTTAAGTGTTATTATGACAATGACAATAAAGGAATTGATTGATTGATGTTCGGATGTACATTGTCTTTGCTCCACAGTAAGTCTTTGCTGTCGTCCAGCATTCTGTTTTTGTTTACTTTGTAGCCAGTTCATTTTTAGTTTTGTTCTGCATAGCCTTCCCTAAGCTTCAATGCCTTTACTTAGGGGCACTCACCTTTTGTTTATTTTTGGTTTAAGCATCAGACACATTTTTTACCTGCACCCTGCCTCCCGCTGTTTCCGACATCTACAAAGCAATTAGCTACCGGCTGCCACCTACTGAGTATTACACGGTTACTCTGCCGAGTTCTAGACAGCACCGACCCTCAACAACAACACATTTTTCAGACTATAATTACTGGTTTGCAAAAAATATTTTTAACCCAAATAGGTGAAATTAGATCATCTCCCACGGCAAAACACTGGTGTATTGTATGCAAATAAATAATCAAGTAAAACATTGAGATGACTATATAGTTTTAGTACGTGGATAAACTTAGGATTTTCCCTGATGTACCCGGTGCTTCTTGCTAAAGGGGAACTACCCTTTTTTGGAATTTTGCCTATCGTTCACGATCATTATGAAAGACATAACGATGGGTTGGATTTCTAATAAAATGCATTCTAAATATTAAATAACCTTAAATAAAAGTCCGCCTATAAGAACTCCACTATTACGCCCATAAAATCCGATAAATAACCATTCGAAAAGCGCCAACAATACTCCATTTACAGTTCGTGACTTGAACATTAACCAAGTATTAGTGGTATTGTTATTATAAGTGCTAACGCAGACAAACTATTTATAGTTTACATCATCCAGTGGTCTGCTGTTTCCTCGCTTCCCTGCTCCCTGAATGTTTATTGCAGATCATAAATCACGCATCTCACCTGGAAAGTAGATGGCTGAGGATATAATCTGACAAGTCAGGACACTTAGGACCTGGAACTGGCAAGAACGACACGAAAAACGCCCGTTTCTTCACAAGGAGTATGAGACATTTTTCATCTGAATGGGAATATAGGAACATCCTAGCAGTTGGCATCCTATTGACAGCAGACATTGTACAGTAAGTGATGTTTTATTATGTTTGTTGGCTCTCATAAAGTCTCCAGTAAGGGGAAATCAGTAATAAACATTATCAAAATACGTAAATATTAAATGTTAATATAAATGTGCCTGTTACTACATTAGATATACATATACATCATGCATATAAAACCCTAATGGAGGTGTTTGGATGATTTTAGGGGCTCTATAGGCAGAATTGAACGGCTCCCATAAGCTCCAGTGGACTTTTGATCGCATTTATTTAAAATTTAAGAATTCATTAAAATAAAATCCATCCAGCCATTTATTTCACACCTGTTTCCGAAATTCTAAAATACTGACAACACTTTTCTTTTCTTTGGAACAAACTGTGGGGGGGGGCGTTGCCTGCGGACCTGCATTCGAAGCGGGGTGTGCCGGGACCGGCTTCGAGATCAGCGGCAGGTGCGTAGATGACACAGCTGAGAGTGTTTGTCTGATCACCTGTCGCTCTGTTAAAGGCAGCAGTCGAGAAGGAGAGAGAGAGAGTTGTTGTTGGAGTGGAGCACAACCGAGAGACAAACCGATGGCTGAAAAGCAGAACGAGAGACGATTGAAAAATAAATCATTGTTCTTAATCATGAACGAGGCTGTCATGTCCGGCCTTGGTGGTCCAACGAACCTGGAGGAGCAAGATCTCCACACAAACGTCTCGCGCACGTTAGCATTAGCCATGTTTTGCAAGGATTGTGGATCTCCGCTCAGGAAGTAAGGGGGCGGGGGCAACGTCTACGAAAACTCATGGGTGCGAAAAGTATGCCTGAGCAAGAGGAGAAAAACATGGATTTTTAAAAATTGTCTTGAATAAAATCAACAAATAAAATGGATATCCACGTTAGCATGTTAGAAATGCTAACATTAAAGTGCTAGCTTTTTGAGCTAATTTTGCAACGGTTTACGTTAGAGTCATATAACTTGGTATGTGACTGAATTAATTAATTAAATATCACAAAACTGTTGTGTATACTAATTCATAGATGTTATTTTATTACCGTATTTTCCGCACTATAAGGCGCACCTAAAAACCACAATTTTTCTCAAAAGCTGACAGTGCGCCTAATAACCCGGTGCGCTTTATTACGATTCATTTTCATAAAGTTTCGGTCTCGCAACTTCGGTAAACAGCCGCCATCTTTTTTCCCGGTAGAACAGGAAGCGCTTCTTCTTCTACGCAAGCAACCGCCAAGGAAAGCACCCGCCCCCATAGAACAGGAAGCGCTTCACCCGCCCCCATAGAACAGGAAGCGCTTCACCCGCCCCCGGAAGAAGAAGAAAAAACGCGCGGATATCACCGTACGTTTCATTTCCTGTTTACATCTGTAAAGACCACAAAATGGCTTCTACTAAACGATCCGGTTCATAAAAAGACGCAATCTCTCCATCCGCACACGGATTACTACCGTATTTCACAGCAACTGAACCGCACTGTGGAACGGGAGCACGTACGGTGAATATTCGCTCCACAGGGAATGAGAAGTCATCCTTCACTGTGGTTCTAGCTTGCCATGCTAACTTCCACTCATGGTGATATTCAAAAGGAAGACCTTGCCAAAAGAGACCTTTCCAGCCGGCGTCATCATAAAAGCTAACTCGAAGGGATGGATGGATGAAGAAAAGATGAGCGAGTGGTTAAGGGAAGTTTACGCGAAGAGGCCGGGTGGCTTTTTTCACACAGCTCCGAAGGCGAACACACCTTCACTAAGACGGGCAGACAGCCTCGGACGACATACGCCAACATCTGCCAGTGGATCGTAAATGCTTGGGCAGATATTTCGGTCACAACTGTGGTCCGAGCTTTCCGGAAGGCAGGATTCACAGAACAACAGCGACACTGACTCCCGATGACTTCTACGAGACGGAACCGGCCATTTTGGATCCCGTATTCGCCCAACTTTTCAATTCGGACACCGAAGACGAAGAATTCGAAGGATTTACGAATGAAGAATAACTTCAGAAGGTGAGCGCTATGTTTATTTTGTGTGTTGTGACATTAACGTTAAAGCAACATTATGTTGCTATTGTTCTACACCATTTTGAATTTTACTATGTTTGTGATTGCACATTTGCGTACATTTTGGGACAGAGTTGTTAGAACGCTGGTTTTCAATATATTATTAAAGTTTGACTGAACTATCTGACTGTTTTTTTGACATTCACTTTAGCGCAGCGTTTTTTTGACATTCACTTTAGCGCAGCGTAGGCGCGGCTTTTAGTCCGGGGCGGCTTATTGGTGGACAAAATTATGAAATATGTAATTCATAGAAGGTGCGGCTAATAATCCGGTGCGCCTTATAGTGCGGAAAATACGGTATATAAAAAGGTCAGTAAATGATTCTATATATTTGTAAACGCTCTGAAGTGGGAAAGGGGTAGGATTAAATAAGCTTTGCTTCTTCCTACTCCTTTTCGGGCATGATGTAAAATGAAATGATATGAAATTGTGTGATGTATTATGCTGTAAGATGTTCGAAATAAACTAAAGAAAGAAAGAAAGAAAGATGTGACACTTGTTAACTGCGAACATGCTTATGTTAGCATGCCAATATTAAAGTGCTAACTTTTTTAGGTATTTGTACTCTTATTTTTCTCTAAATTCCCCAGCCATAAACCTTAGAGTCATATAACTTGGTATGTTACACAAGCTAACTATTAGCATGCTCACGTTAGCTTGCTAGCGTGCTAACTTTTTGAGCTACTTTTGCTACCGTTTAGCCCAGAGTCATATAACTTGGTATGTTACACAAGCTAACTATTAGCATGTTCACGTTAGCTTGCTAGCATGCTAACATTAGCGTGCTAACTTTCTGAGCTACTTTTGCTACCGTTTAGCCCAGAGTCATATAACTTGGTATGTGACACTCGTTAACTGTTAGTATGCAAACGATAGCATGCTAGCAAGCTAACTTAGGCTTGCTAACCTTTTCATCTATTTTTACACTTTTTTTTTCTATTTTCACAGCCATACACCTTTGAGTCATATAACTTGCTATATGAAACATGCTGACTGTTAACATGCTATCTTTAGCACACATGCTAAGTGTTATCATTTTTATGTAAAAAATGCTACAGTTTTAGGCTAGCTCTGTGGTTCATTTTGTACAGTTACACCTAAAACTCACGGATTCTGACACTCGGCACCATCTTGACAGTACGGTGGCTTCCGGGGACCCCCGGCCAGAGGTCCAGGGCACAGATAGCAGGCCCATAGTTGATAATATATCTTGTACATATAATCAATGGTTTTTCACATGCTGTATAATCGGATCAGAACTATGCTATTTTAGATCTACCTCTTCATCATCGCTGGGTAGGGCATCATAGTCACATTCGGAGGTTTCCTGTAGCCGCTGGTATTCAGCGGTCTCCCCCATGGCAGTTCTTCAACACCTCCCCAATATTTGCTTCAGTGTGCTTCTTTCCTCAAAGTCCAGCTCGAGTGCGCGATTCGTCAAAACGATTGGTCAGCTCGCTTCGAGTTCCGCACCATCATTAGACAACCTGTGACAGTGTTTCCGCATCAGCGGAGTTCATTTATATGCCGGACCGCAATACTCCCACCTTCATTGTCGTCCCCGTTTTGGTTGAGTCAGCTTCGACAAAGAGTTCACGGTTCAGCGGTGATGTCCGTGCTCACTGACCAGGTGCTGATCTTTGCGAGAACTGATTTGATGGAGCGTTCTGGCGAGCTCTGGACAAATAATCCTCGTTGAAGACAGAACACGGCGGAAAACAAAACCCTTGCGGTTTGAATTTCCCAGCATCTGGTGGTCTTCAATAAGTCCAAACTGGAGGGGCTGTAGTCAAAACTGAAATGACGGACGTGACGACCCTATTTCTATCGCTCCGTTTTTGCACGGCACGACCATGACCAAGACGGTCACTACAACTCCCTCTCTCCACTGCCACTGAGCAGTGTTAATGCTGACGCATGCTCTTCAAAATCCAGTGGTTCCCTTTTCTATTTCTGTTCTCCGGTCATGGCGGCAGCCACTTCATCTCGTGAATGGTCATCAAAGATCCTCCCTCCCGTGTTCTCCACACAGATCTGGAGCAGCTGTCCACACTTACAGTCCTCGGGGGTATTCCATGCTGCTTTGACTTAAACCGACTTGCTGATTGCTCGGTTGATGCCTAATCCCTGGTTGTTGTTGTTATTGGAAGCCTCTCCCCTCCTCTTATGAATCTGTACCCTTTAACCGGTTTTCCACGCCCCCCCTTTTTTTATGTTAACACCGGCTTTGGTGAGTGGTCGCCTTTTCGATTAACATGGTACTTTCCTGTCTCCAGTAGTCACGGGGATGCAGTCAGTGGTGGTCCTGACCCAAGCAGCCAATGGTGGCATGGCTGGTTGAGGAGGTGGGAGGAGTAAGAGGCGGGGGGAGCCCTCATGAGGAGAGTTAATCTTGCATCAGAAAGGGCTAAAACAACAGCCTTGATGCTGTGTGTGTTTGTCAAAAGCACCTCTCCCACTACGGGGAGGGTATCCAGGCCATCTGGATCCACGCTGAGTGGACTCAAAAGTATACATACAGCAATGTTAATATTTGGTTACATGTCCCTTGGCAAGTTTCACTGCAATAAGGCGCTTTTGGTAGCCATCCACAAGCTTCTGCTTCAATTTCTGACCACTCCTCTTGAAAAAATTGGTGCAGTTCAGCTAAATTTGTTGGTTTTCTGACATGGACATGTTTCTTCAGCATTGTCCACACGGATTTTGGGAAGGCCATTCTCCATCCATCCATCCATTTTCTACCGCCTATCTCTTTTGGAGTCACGAGGGAGTGCTGGAGCCTATCTCAGCTGCATTCGGGCAGAAGGCGGCGTACACCCTGGACAAGTCGCCACCTCATCGCAGGGCCAACACAGATAGACAGACAACATTCACACTCACATTCACACACTAGGGCCAATTTAGTGTTGCCAATCAGCCTATCCCCAGGTGCATGTCTTTGGAAGTACCCGGAGGGAACCCACGCAGTCACGGGGAGAACATGCAAACTCCATACAGAAAGATCCCGAGCCCAGGATTGAACTCAGGACTACCGTATTTTTCGGACTATAAGTCACAGTTTTTTTCATAGTTTGGCCGAGCTCCAGTGCGATTTATATATGTTTTTTTCCTTCTTTATTATGCATTTTCGGCAGGTGCGACTTATACTCCGGTGCGACTTATACTTCGAAAAAGGAAGGCCATTCTAAAAACCTTAATTCTAGCCTGCTTTAGCCGTTCCTTTACTACTTTTGACGTGTGTTTGGGGTCATTTTCCTGTTGCGCCCAAGACCCAACCTCCAGGGCTGATTATTTTAGGTTGTCCTGAAGAATTTGGAGGTAATCCCATTTACTCTCTGTAAAGCACCAGTTCCATTGGCAGCAAAACCGTCCCAGAGCTTAATACTACCACAACCATGCTTGACGGTAGGAGTGGTGTTCCTGGGATTAAAGGCCTCACCTTTTCTCCTCCAAACATATTGCTGGGTATTGTGGCCAAACAGCTCAATTTTTGTTTCATCTGACCACGGAACTTTCCTCCAGAAAGTCTTATCGTTGTCCATGTGATGTCAGATGAAACACAAATCACTCCAATCACTCTATCACAAAAAAATAAAGAGTTGTAGAAATTATTGGAAACTCAAAGACAGCCATGACATTATGTTCTTTACAAGTGTATGTAAACTTTTGACCGTGACTGTATACAAAATCCTAATGGAGGTGTTTGGATGTTTTTAGGGGCTCTATAGGCCGAATTGTAGTAGGCGGGGAGAGCCTTAATGAGGAGAGTTAATCTTGCATCAGAGAGGGCTAAAAAACAGCCTTGATGCTTTGTGTGTGTGTGTGTGTGTGTGTGTGTGTGTGTGTGTGTGTGTGTGTGTGTGTGTGTGTGTGTGTGTGTGTGTCAAAAGCATCTCTCCCACTACTGGGAGGGTATCCAGGCCATCTGGATCCATGCTGAGTGGACATCTGGATGATAGAGGAAAATGGAATAAAAAGAACAATGTGTGTGTAAGTCTGTGAGTGTATGTGTGTGTGTTGGGCATGACAAAGCCTCCTGGTCTTTCCCAAGCTGGAGCCACAATCCGAGCATACCATAACTGCTAACCCCAGGGGTCGGCAGCCCAAAATGTTGAAAGAGCCATATTAGACCCAAAAATACTCAAAACTAATCTGTCTGGAGTAGTGTTGTGCCGATACCAATATTTTGGTACCGGTATCAAAATTATTTCGATAGTTTTCAGTACTTTTCGGTACTTTTCTAAATAAAGGGGACCACAAAAAATAGCAGTATTGGCTTTATTTGAACAAAAAACCTTAGGGTAATTAAACATATGTTTCTTATTGCAAGTTTGTCCTTAAATAAGATAGTGAACATACAAAACAACATGTCTTTTAGTAGTAAGTAAGCAAATAAAAGCTCCTAATTTAGCTGCTGACGTATGAAGTAACATATTATGTTTTTTATCATTCTATTATTTTGTCAAAAATAGAAAATTATTTATTAATATACTTGTTCATTTACTGTTAATATCTGCTTACTTTCTCTTTTAACATGTTCTATCTACACTTCTGTTAAAATGTAATAATCACTTATTCTTCTGTTGTATCATAATTTACATTATTTTTGGATGATACCACACATTTGGGTACCGATCCGATACCAAGTCGTTACAGGATCATACATTGGTCATATTTAAAGTACTCATGTGTCCAGGTACGTATTTACTGAGTTTATAAACATAAAATGAATTTAAAAAATTGAAAGAAGATGTTGTGATGCCAGGCGTGCTTGAAGCTCATCGAGAGAATGCCAAGAGTGTGCACAGCAGTAATCAGCGCAAAGGGTGGCTACTTTGAAGAAACTAGAATATAAAACATGTTTTCGGTTATTTCACCTTTTTTTGTTAAGTACATAACTCCACATGTGTTCATTCATAGTTTTGATGCCTTCAGTGACAATCTACAATGTAAATAGTCATGAAAATAACGAAAACGCATTGAATGAGAAGGTGTGTCCAAACTTTTGGCCTGTACTGTATATACACATACATATATACATACACACATACATACACACATATATACATACTTACATACACATTTTTACATACATATATACACATATACATACATACATACATACATACATATACATATATATATATATATATATATATATATATATATATATATATATATATATATATATATATATATATATATACACACACATATACATACACATATACATACATACATACATACACACACACATACACACATATATATATATGTATATACATATATATATATATATATATATATATGCACACATGTATGTATGTATACACACATGTATAGATACAGAGTATATATAAATAATGTATAGATGTATATACAGGGTATGTATAAATAATGTATATATACACACACATGTATATATGTATATATACACACACATGTATATATGTATATATACACACACAAACATGTATATATGTACACACACACACATGTATATATGTACACACACACATGAATATATGTATATATATATATACACACACATGTATATATGTATATATACACACACATGTATATATACATACATAAACATGTATATATATATATACATATATAAACATATATATATACATATATAAACATGTATATATACATATATAAACATGTATATATATATATATATATATATATATATATATATATATATATATATATATATATATATATATATATATATATATTTCCAAAGACATGCACCTGGGGATAAGTTGATTGGCAACACTAAATTGGCCCTAGTGTGTGGATGTGAGTGTGAATGTTGTCTGTCTATCTGTGTTGGCCCTGCGATGAGGTGGCGACTTGTCCAGGGTGTACGCCGCCTTCCGCCCGATTGTAGCTGAGATAGGCTCCAGCGCCCCCCGCGACCCCAAAGGGAATAAGCGGTAGAAAATGGATGGATGGATATATATATATACATACATACATATGTATATATACATATATACACATGTATATGTATACATATATACAAATGTATATATACACATTATGTATATATATTTACTAGGGCTGTCAAACTATTAAAATATTTAATGGCAATTAATCACGTTGTTCCTAGTTAACTCAAAATTAACCGCAATAATCGCAGGTAGATATAATTTCTTCCTTCTTCACCACAATGGATCGATACAGCGTCCGCATTACTGAAGACGCCGTACCGATCCGCCTGTCGATCTCACGATCCACTCTTCCCTCACTGGTGAACAAGACTCTGAGGTACTTGAACTCCTCCACTTGGGGCAGGGTCGCCTCCCCAACCCGGAGATGGCACTCCACCCTTTTCCGGGCGAGAACCATGGACTCGGACTAGGAGGTGCTGATTCTCTAACGTAAAAAAACGGATGTATAGCGTAGCGTTTTTTTTTTGAAGCCGGAAAGGAGTGTGATTGCTTTGAGAAAGTGTCTTCTAATGTTTTGATGTCGGCGGGCCATATTGAAAATAGTAACGTGCCGTACGTGGGTCCTATTTTGCCCAGGTCTGCTCTGGAGGCTGGCGGTGACACAAGAGTAAATTCACAAATTCAGAATGTAAAAATAGAAACTCCATCCATCCATCCATCTTCTTCCACTTATCCGAGGTCGGGTCGCGGGGGCAGCAGCCTAAGCAGGGAAGCCCAGACTTCCCTCTCCCCTGCCACTTAGTCCAGCTCCTCCCGGGGGATCCTGAGGCGTTCCCAGGCCAGCCGGGAGACATAGTCTTCCCAACGTGTCCTGGGTCTTCCCCGTGGCCTCCTACCAGTCGGATGTGCCCTAAACACCTCCCTAGAGAGGCGTTCGGGTGGCATCATGACCAGATGCCCGAACCACCTCATCTGGCTCCTCTCAATGTGGAGGAGCAGCGACTTTACTTTGAGCTCCCCCCGGATGACAGAGCTTCTCACCCTATCTCTAAGGGAGAGCCCCGCCACCCGGCGTAGGAAACTCATTTTGGGCGTTTGTACCCGAGATCTTGTCCTTTTGGTCATAACCCAAAGCTCATGACCATAGGTGAGGATGCGAACGTTGATCGACCGCTAAATTGAGAGCTTTGCCTTCCGGCTCAGCTCCTTCGTCACCACGACGAATCGATACAGCATCCGCATTACTGAAGACGCCACACCGATCCGCCTGTCGATCTCCCGATCCACTCTTCCCTCACTCGTGAACAAGACTCTAAGGTACTAGAACTCCTCCACTTGGGTCTCCTCCTCAACCCGGAGATTTCACTCCACCCTTTTCCGGGCGAGAACCACGGACTCGGACTTGGAGGTGCTGATTCTCATCCCAGTCGCTTCACACTCGGCTGCGAACCGATCCAGTGAGAGCTGAAGATCCTGGCCAGATGAAGACATCAGGACCACATCATCTGCAAAAAGCTTTCGGTCATAACCCAAAGCTCATGACCATAGGTGAGGATAGGGACGTAGACCGACCAGTAAATTGAGAGCTTTGCCTTTCGGCTTAGCTCCTTCGTCACCACAACGGACTGATACAGGGTCCGCATCACTGCAGACGCCGCACTGATCCGCCTGTCGATCTCCCGATCCACTCTTCCCTCACTCATGACTAAGACTCCAAGGTCCTCAAACTCCTCCATACGGGGCAGGGTCTCCTCCACCAACCCGGAGATGGCACTCCACCCTTTTCCAATGGACTCGGACTTGGGAGTTTCTGATTCTCATCCCAGTCGCTTCACACTGTCCAGTGAGAGCTGAAGATCCTGGCCAGATGAAGCCATCAGGACCACATCATCTGCAAAAAGCTTTCGGTCATAACCCAAAGCTCATGACCATAGGTGAGGATAGGGACGTAGATCGACCGGTAAATTGAGAGCTTTGCCTTTCGGCTTAGCTCCTTCGTCACCACGACGGACTGATACAGGATCCGCATTCACTGCAGACGCCGCACTGATCCCCCTGTCGATCTCCCGATCCCCTCTTCCCTCACTCGTGACCAAGACTCCAAGGTCCTCAAACTCCTCCATACGGGGTAGGATCTCCTCCCCAACCCGGAGATGGCACTCCACCCTTTGCCAATGGACTCGGACTTGGGAGTTTCTGATTCTCATCCCAGTCGCTTCACACTCGGCTGTGAGAGCTGAAGATCCTGGCCAGATGAAGCCATCAGGGCCACATCATCTGCATAAAGCAGAAACCTAATCCTGCAGCCACCAAACCAGATCCCCTCAACACCTTGACTGCGCCTAGAAATTCTGTCCATAAAAGTTATGAACAGAATCGGTGACAAAGGGCAGCCTTGGCGGAGTCCAACTCTCACTGGAAACGGGTCCGACTTACTACGTTACGGACAATGCGGACCAAGCTCTGACACTGATCATACAGAGAGCAGACCACCACAATCAAACTAGAACCTCAAATACATGTCCAAATAAAGTATTGTTTATAGTCAGACATGCACACACTGCAATGCATGTATCAAAAGTGGTTGCCAATCACCCGCAGCCCTGAATGGCTTCCCGTTTATAAACATGGCTTTGTTTTCGGGTTTCTAGCACGCGGCTAAAACCTACTAGCCCAATCCATATTGTCAAGCTTCCCTCTGGGGGCAGCCAATCAGATTCTGTGTCAAGGGCTTAGAGCCTCGCTTGGCCCACATCAGCCAGTAAGTCAACATCTGTGATCCTCAACCCACTCTATCAGTTCATCCTTTTGTTATTAAAACTTCATGAAACAGTATTTGCAGACCACAGGTTTTGCTGTTGTTGTTCTACCCCCTGAGGGTCAGCAACCCGCGGCTCTTTAGTGCCGCCCTAGTGGCTCCCTGGAGTATATATATGGTGGGAAATATTTGTGTATTAGTATGTTTTTTGTTTGAAGACAAATATGACACAAACCTTCCCAATTGTTAGAAAGCCCAGCATATAATGAGAGTATTTGGTGAACATCGTTTTGTCCTACTAATTTCGGCGGTTCTTGAACTCACCATAGTGAGTGTGGACTGGGTTGCAACAGTTTGTTTACATGTAAAATTGTCCACTCCTTCTTTGTCTCATTTTGTCCACCAAACGCTTTATGCTGTGCCTGAATGCACAAAGGTGAGCTTTGTTGATGGAATTGACTTGTTGGAGTGTCACTGCATGACTGCAAGCTAATCAATGCTAACATGCTATTTAGGCTAGCTGTATGTACATATTGCATCATTATGCCTCACTAGTAGGTATATTTGAGCTCATTTAATATACTTTATATATTTATATAATTTAGTTTTGCATGTCTCATGACACATTTCGGATAGTTCTTTGTGTTGCCATGTTGTTCCAGACCACAGCAAACATTACCTAGCTTGCCAAAGATTGTAATAAATCTACGAAAAGAAGACAGCCTGCGGTTTCCTTTAACTTGGACACACACATCTATACCTTTGGCCATTAAAAGCCAGTAATCTGGTTTACTAATGGTTTCTAATGTTGTAAAAATGTGTAGAATAAATATTACATTTCAACATTTCCGTCAATGAAGATTTGCTTCAGCCTGGGACACATAGTCATTTTGATAGTAGGCTAATATAGCTCATATAGACACTTACGTCATGTGTTGTCTTCATGATAACACTTATATAAGACTTTTAAAATCATTTTGATAGTAGGCTAATATAGCTAATATAGACACTTACGTCATGTGTTGCCTTCAATATAACACTTACAGTGTATAAAACTTTTAAAGTCATTGTGATAGTAGGCTAATATAGGTAGTATAGACACATCATGTGTTGCCTTCATTGTAACAATTATAAGACTTTTAAAGTAATTTTGATAGTAGGCTAATATAGCTAATATAGACACTAACGTCATGTGTTGCCTTCATTATAACACTTATATAAGACTTTTAAAGTCATTTTGATAGTAGGCTAATACAGCTAATATAGACACTTACATCATGTGTTGTCTTCATGATAACACTTACATAAGACTTTTAAAGTAATTTTGATAGTAGGCTAATATAGCTAATATAGACACTTACATCATGTGTTGTCTTTATTATAACACTGACATAAGACTTTTAAAGTAATTTTGATAGTCGGCTAATAAAGCTAATATAGACACTTACATCATGTGTTGCCTTCATTATAACACTTATATAAGACTTTTAAAGTCATTTTGATAGTAGGCTAATATAGCTAGTATAGACACTTACATCATGTGTTGCCTTCAATATAACACTTATATAAGTCTTTTAAAGTAATTTTGATAGTAGGCTAATATAGCTAATATAGACACTTACGTCATGTGTTTCCTTCATTATAACACTTATATAAGACTTTTAAAGTCATTTTGATAGTAGGATCATATAGCTAATATCGACACTTACATCATGTGTTTCCTTCATTATAACACTTATATAAGACTTTTAATGTAATTTTGATAGTAGGCTAATACAGCTAATAGACACTTACATCATGTGTTGCCTTCATTATAACACTTATATAAGACTTTTAAAGCCATTTTGATAGTAGGTTAATATAGCTAGTATAGACACATCATGTGTTGCCTTCATTATAACACTTACCGTATTTTCCGCACTATAAGGCGCACCTAAAAACCACAAATTTTCTCAAAAGCTGACAGTGCGCCTTATAATCCGGTGCGCCTTATATATGGGTTAATATTAATATTAATTTTCATAAAGTTTCGGTCTCGCAACTACGGTAAACAGCCGCCATCTTTTTTCCCCGTAGAAGAAGAAGAAGCGCGCGGTGCATGCTGGGATATGTGACGTTTCATTTCCATTTGTGTGTTTATGTAAAGACCCCAAAATGGCTCCTATTAAGTGTGTTGTCTGTCTAATTATAAATAATGCAGACGAGGCGTGTTAACTGAGTTCTCAACGTTTACTCACAGCGTGCTCATAACCACATTCTAACTGCCAGCATACAACAACGCTTCTCAGGGCTACCGCGCATGCTCGTCACTATCGTTGCATGCTGGGTAGTGTAGTTGTTATATTTGCTAGCTCATAACATCACATTAAGAGACACGCTTACGCGCTTAATTCAATACTCGCCGTCATTCCGGGTGGATTGACAAAAGACCTCCAGCCGCTAGATATTGGTGTCAACAGGGCATTCGAAGCTAGACTGCTAACTGCGTGGGAACAGTGGATGACAGAAGGCGAACACACGTGACGTTCACCAAGACAGGGAGACAGCGCCAGACGACATAGGCCACTATCTGCCAGTGGATCGTAAATGCCTGGGCTGATTCAGTCTCATCTGTGGTCCGAGCTTTCAGGAAGGCAGGAATTGTCACTGAACTAATAAACGGCAACGACACTGACTCCATTAATGACGACTTCGACGAGACGGAGCCGGCCATGTTGGGTGCCGTATTCGCACAACTGTTTAATTCGGACACTGAAGAGGAAGAATTCGAGGGATTTGTGAATGAGCTATAACTTCATAAAGTGAGCTTTACATTTTTATTTAGTGTGTTGTGTTGTGTGACATTAACGTTTGAGCAACGTTGAGTTATTGATATATTGTTATTGCTCTGCACTATTTCACGTGTTACTATATTGTGATTGCACGTTTGATTTACGTAACACGAGTAAATCAGCTGTTTATTCATTTTGGGAGTGAACGGAGTTGTCAGAACGCTGGTTTGTTATCTATTAATAAAGTTTGACTGACCTATCTGACTGTTTTGTTGACATAGGTGCGCCTTATAATCCGGTGCGCCTTATATATGAACAAAGTTTTGAAATATGCCATTCATTGAAGGTGCTCCTTATAATCCGATGCGCCTTATAGTGCGGAAAATACGGTATATAAGACTTTTAAAGTCATTTTGATAGTAGGCTAATATAGCTAATATAGACACATCATGTGTTGCCTTCATTATAACACTTATATAAGACTTTTAAAGTCATTTTGATAGTAGGCTAATATAGCTAGTATAGACACATCATGTGTTGCCTTCATTATAACACTTATATAAGACTTTTAAAGTCATTTTGATAGTAGGCTAATATAGCTAATATAGACACATCATGTGTTGCCTTCATTATAACACTTATATAAGACTTTTAAAGTCATTTTGATAGTAGGCTAATATAGCTAGTATAGACACATCATGTGTTGCCTTCATTATAACACTTATATAAGACTTTTAAAGTCATGTTGATAGTAGGATAATATAGACACTTACATCATGTGTTGCCTTCATTATAACAATGACATAAGACTTTTAAAGTCATTCTAATAGTAGGCTAACATAGCTAATATATACACTTACGTCATGTGTTGCCTTCAATATAACACATATATAAGACTTTTAAAGTAATTTTAATAGTAGGCTAATATACCTAATATAGACACTTGCATCATGTGTTGCCTTCATTATAACACTTATATAAGACTTTTAAAGTCATTTTGCTAGTAGGCTAATATAGCTAATATAGACACATCATGTGTTGCCTTCATTATAACACTTATATAAATATTTTAAAGACATTTTGATAGTAAGTTCATATAACTAATATAGACACTTACATCATGTGTTTCCGTCATTATAACACTGACATAAGACTTTTAAAGTCATTTTGATAGTAGGCTAATATAGCTAATATAGACGCTTACATCTTGTGTTGCCTACATTATAACACTTGTATACATCTATCCATCCATTTCCTACCGCTTGTCCCTTTTTTGGGGGGTAAGACTTTTAAAGTAATTTTGATAGTAGGCTAATGTAGCTAATATAAACACTTACATCATGTCTTGCCTTCATCATAACACTTATATAAGACTTTTAAAGTAATTTTGATAGGCTAATATAGCTCATATAGACACTTACATCATGTGTTGCCTTCATTATAACACTCATATAAGACTTTTAATTTTTTGCGGCTCCAGACAGATTAGTTTTTTGTATTTTTGGTCCAATATGGCTCTTTCAATCCTTATGTAAGACAACACCTTTTTTTAATGGATGACTTCAAGTTAATCTCAAAAGAAAACCCTTACTGACAACATTGGTGTATAAAAGCGCCATTAACTTCCATACTATTCCAATCATTTTCACCTATGCACCCTGTTAACCCTGAACTTCACGTTGCTTCACCAAAGCCAGTTATCAGAAAAACCTGGAAAACCTGTTGAACAAAAAAATGCCGGGGCTTTAACCTCTGATCCCAACAGCTTCATTTGGCAGACAATTTGAGTCGGGGGGGGGAGTAAAGCTGAGCCTGTTAAAACATGTAAACGCCTTCTCTTTCCATGTGATGGAACGCCAGGAGAAGTAAATCAGACAGGCTGTGGGAGTAAAGGTATAGAACTTAAACCCTCAGCCCAAACAGCACCACCAGGAGACCGCTCAGGGTCCCGATCATGACTCCACGGTCCCACTTGTCTCGTTACCATTGTTGCGGGAGGACGGTATCCTTCTAAGCTGTTGAACAGGAGTGGGAGAGAATCCCTGAGGTGTACAACCAGTCAATTCCACGCTGGGTGGAAAAATAATCACTTTTAACTGCACAGTAGGACCGATACGTTTATAATCATACTGTATGTGTCTCGTACCTCAGTAGTATGCAGTGTTAGTATAGTACCGCAATATGACACATTTCGGATGTTGTTCCAGACCACAGCAAACATTACCTAGCTTGCCAAAGATTGTAATAAATCTACTAAAAGAAGACAACCTGCCGTTTCCTTTAACTTGGACACGCACATTTATACCTTTGTCTCATTAAAAGCCAGTAATTTCCAGTTATCTCACCTTCTGAGTAGCCTCTGATTTACTAATGGTTTCTAAATGTGTGGAATATATATTTAATTTCAACATTTCTGTCAACGAAGATTTGTTTTACAGTCATTTTGATAGTAGGCTATGATAACTTTCTCAGATGCTGCCACAGAAAGATGTTTTATGCCACCCCTTCTTTGTCTTTATTTTGTCCACCAAACGTTTTATGCTGTGCCTGAATGCACAGAGGTGAGATTTGTTGATGTTATTGACTTTTTGGGAGTGCTAATCAGTGCATGACTGCAAGCTAATCAATGCTAACATGCTATTTTGGGTAGCTGTATGAACATATTGCATCATTATGCCTCACTTGTTGGTATATTTGAGCTCATTTAATATCCTTTACTCTTATCTTCGTTGTATATAATTTAGTTTTGCATGTCTCATGACACATTTCGGATAGTTGTTTGTGTGCCATGTTGTTCCAAACCACAGCAAACATTACCGAGCTTGCCAAAGATTGTAATAAATCTACTAAAAGAAGACAGCCTGCCGTTTCCTTTAACTTGGACATGCACATCTATACCTTTGTCTCATTAAAAGCCAGTAATTTCCAGGAGTTATCTCACCTTCTGAGTAGCCTCTGATTTACTAATGGTTTCTAAATGTGTGGAATATATATTTAATTTCAACATTTCTGTCAACAAAGATTTGTTTTACAGTCATTTTGATAGTAGGCTATGATAACTTTTTCAGATGCTGCCACAGAAAGATGTTTTATGCCACTCCTTCTTTGTCTTTATTTTGTCCACCAAACGTTTTATGCTGTGCCTGAATGCACAAAGGTGAGCTCTGTTGATGTTATTGACTTGTTGGAGTGCTAATCAGTGCATGACTGCAAGCTAATCGATGCTAACATGCTATTTAGGCTAGCTGTATGAACATATTGCATCATTATGCCTCACTTGTAGGTATATTTGAGCTCATTTAATATCCTTTACTTGTATCCTCTTTGTTTTTAATTTAGTTGGTGGAAAAATAATCATTTTTAACTGCACAGTATGACCGATATATTTATAATCATACCGTATGTGTCTCGTACCTTAGTAGTATGCAGTCGGGTTGTACGGTATACCGGTATTAGTATATGTGGAGGGGGGCGTGGCCTGTGGGTCTGCCGCGGAACGGGGTGTGTCAGGACCGGCCTCGAAGACAGCGACAGGTGCGTAGATGGCCCAGGTGGGCCTTGTTATCTAATCACCTGTCGCCTTTATTAGCAGCAGCCGTGATGAGACGAGTAGTTGGCGTTGGAGGTGCTGCTGAGCAGACGCAGTGTGTGGTAGTCTGAAGAACCCACTAGAGGGCAACCTCTACAGTATAGTACCGCGATACTGATGAATAATATTCGGTACTATACCGCTTCTAAGAAGTACCGGTCCCCCAACCCCCCGTCGTCGTCACATTGCTGGTTTTTACGAGCAGAGGAGCATGTTCGGCAGCGCACAATCACAGAGTACTTACAAGCAGACACAGTGTGTAGACAGAAAAGGGAAAACGGACAAATTTTGGCTTAATAACTAACGATAAAGGTGAAGTTATAACACTGAAACGCCCTCAGGAGGAGGTGCTGTAAGACACGGCTAGCGAGCTAGCTGGCTAGCGGCTAATGTCTATTCGCAGTTGTTAGAATAATTATGTATAAGTTATCACACAACTCTTATGCTTAAAGACCGTTGCTATAGTTATTATCAATTGTGCTGAAGTTGTACTTTTCTATCTGTGCAAAGGCACACAACTTGTAATCTTCCACTGACAGCCAAGGACGGACATCGAGTACCTCAACGCAGACAAAACAGACAGGGCGAGATCACGAGTGTCAGCACATTTCCATTCTGAATAATCACGTATTGTGTCTACTGAGGCTGCTTGCGTTGACCCCTTCCTTCAGAAGCAGCTTCAGTGATGTTAACTAGGGAACTCCCGGATAAATAGAGGAGCATGTGGGACTGTACCTTAGAGCGTAGGGTGAAACTGTAACTGAGTGTGCAGCCCAATACGTTTCTCCGCATTAGCAAAATGGAACTCTGTCTCTGCGTGATTCCTTGCGTCTTGTCTTGTTTAATAAATAGTTCAGTGTTTGAACCTGACAGCAGTGTTTTAACTACTTCTAAATCACTAATCCTCGTCTCCATGGCGCCAAATATAATATATTTATATCAAGCATCAACCATCATCCCTGTAGGATGAGTGGTAACTATTTATGCCTCTCTACATACCGGAGTCATAATATCGATCTAATGTCCGATCACTAACCAGCTACTATCTTGACTTTGAACACACTAAACACAAATGAATGAAGGCCATACTTAGTCAACAGCCATACATGTCATACTAAGGGTGGCCGTATGAACAACGCCAACACTGTCATAAACGTGTGCCATATAGTGAAACTACACTAAACAACAATGACAAACACAACATAAACACTCCGGAACAAATTCCCAAAATTCAGTTCAGCACCAACTCTTCCGGGACGTTACAATGTAAACAAACGCCATGGGTGGATCTACACCTAACATCCACTGTAATGATACCAAGTACAGGAGCGTATCTAGTCGCTAGCTCCTCACATCCGCACATTGTTTACAATCATGGCCACCAGCAGCGAGAGCGATTCGGACCGAGAAAGCGACGATTTCCCCATTAATTTGGGCGAGGATGAAAGATTCGTGGATGAGGAAAGTGAGAGTGAAGGACTAGAGGGCAGTGGGAGCGATTCAGATAGGGAAGATGCTGTGAGAGGCGGGTGGGACCTGATATTCAGCTGGGAATGACTAAAACAGTAAATAAACACAAGACATATATATACTCTATTAGCCACAACACAACCAGGCTTATATTTAATATGCCACAAATTAATCCCGCATAACAAACACCTCCATATAACCCGCCAATACAACTCAAACACCTGCACAACACACTCAATCCCACAGCCCAAAGTACCGTTCACCTCCCCAAAGTTCATACAGCACATATATTTCCCCAAAGCCCCCAAAGTTACGTACGTGACATGCACATAGCGGCACGCACGTACGGGCAAGCGATCAAATGTTTGGAAGCCGCAGCTGCATGCGTACTCACGGTACCGCGTCTGCGCATCCAACTCAAAGTCCTCCTGGTAAGAGTCTCTGTTGTCCCAGTTCTCCACAGGCCAATGGTAAAGCTTGACTCTCATCTTCCGGGAATGTAAACAATGAAACACCGGCTGTGTTTGTGTTGCTGCAGCCGGCCGCAATACACCGCTTCCCACCTACAGCTTTCTTCTTTGCTGTCTCCATTGTTCATTGAACAAATTGCAAAAGATTCACCAACACAGATGTCCACAATACTGTGGAATTTTGCGATGAAAACATACGACTTAATAGCTGGCCACCATGCTGTCCCAAAATGTCCTCTACAATCCGTGACGTCACGCGCTGACGTCATACCGAGACGTTTTCAGCAGGATATTTTGCGCAAAATTTAGAATTGCACTTTAGTAAGCTAACCCGGCCGTATTGGCATGTGTTGCAATGTTAAGATTTCATCATTGATATATAAACTATCAGACTGCGTGGTCGGTAGTAGTGGGTTTCAGTAGGCCTTTAATAATTCATTTTCTACCGCTTGTCAAAATAATAGAATGAAAAATGACACAATATGTTACTGTTTTAATAAAGACTTTACTTAAATCAATAACGGAGCAGCATCTTCATCCGTGGCTCACTCGTGCAAAAACGCTGGAAATGTGTCCAGTGAAAAACTGTCCAACCGGAACTCTCTAATAACTAAAGTTGGGTGAATAATGTAAACTCACTACACCGGTAGTTTTTAGCGCTTTCATAGCGAGTTTACTGACAGATACAAGTAAGATCTTTACACTACTTTATATTAGAAATGGCAATTTCTAGGATGAATGGCCCATAACGAGAAGATAGAGGAAAAAAACGAAGCTTATCGACTACGTCGTCGGTACGAACTACAATGGCGGACGTGCGCAAATTTTCAGGACTTGTGCAGATCTGAAAAACACATCAGCAGGTACCAGAAGGTAAGAAAAGTTGGTTTTGCATAATATTGCAAAACAAAACGCCAGATAATGTGTCCGCTAATGGGTGCCATTGTGCGGTCCTTATACACACACCATAATAATACTCGTACTTATGACTACGATAGCCGTAATGCGCCGGCCGACAATCCATAAAGTGGTGCGGCTTCAAAGTTCGTACTAAAACATTTTGAAAGATTTTTGAGCGCCGTGTGTAATGTTCTATATTCTCAATGGAACATTTAATGTTTTGGTGTCGTTTACTAGCGTCATACTGCAGTCTACGCGTATCTCTTATGTGTGACTGCCATCTACTGCTCACACTTGTACAACAATTCTTCTCAACAAAAGAGGAGACATATAATCTTAGAGAAAAATGCAATTTAAAACATTTGCACACACGTACTACACTTAAGATATGTGGAATTAAATGATGGAATGGATTAAGCAAAGAAATCAAACAATGTACTCATTTAATCCACTTCAAGAAACTCTTCAAACTTAAAGTGTTTACAAAGTACAAAGAATAAGAACCATGATAAACATTCTGAATTTATTTCATCCATTCATTAATTTTCTAGATAATCTTATTTATCTCACCATATGAAATATAACTTACCGTATTTTTCGGACTATAAGTCGCAGTTTTTTTTCATAGTGCGACTTATATATGTTTTTTTTCCTTCTTTATTATGCATTTTCGGCAGGTGCGATTTATACTCCGGTGCGACTTATATTCCGAAAAATACGGTACTTCACCAATTACTATTTATTTATTTGTACTGTTATTACTTATGGAGTATACTGTGAATAAATTGAAAACAGGAATCAACAAAAGTTTTAGCAACTGTTATGTATAAGAAAAGGGGTCGGATTAAATAAGCTCTGCTTTGTTATGTTTGTTGTCTTCTCCCTGCCTTCTCTATTGGTTTTTCAGTTTCTTCCCCAGTCTTTTGTCCCCAACGAGGCACACCTGCTGCTAATCACTTCCTGGTAGCATTTAAGGGCGTCTCCACCAGCTGGTCCCTGCCGGTTATTGTTCCTGAACTCCGCTCTGACATGTGCTAACTTGATTCTGCTTCCCTGGTATGTTGCCTTCGCATATTTCTGAAATATTGACCTCGTTGTGTTTTTGTTTTCCTAGCCACCTTGTTTTGAGAGGACTAGTTTTTGCCACCTGACCTTTGCTCCGCCAACCTCTGAAAGAGACTACTTTTGTTATATTTCCCATGGTGTGCACTTTTGCCCCATCACCCTTGGTTACCATTTTGGACTTATTAAATATTTTCATTTGTTATCGCATACCTTGCCTCCATTCTCTCCACCCTTGAACTCAATCCTAACATGCTTCTTCCTACTCCTTTTCCAACATGTTGAATAGAGACTCTGGAAATGGTGATGTATCATGTTGTATGCTTGCATGTTCCAAATAAACACAAACTCAACTCAACTTATCATTGCACCATGTACCAAATAGAATTGCTTCGAGGTCGGTAAGCACAAACAGAATTATTAGGGTTATAAGGCGCACCATCGATTTTTGAGAAAATGAAAGGATTTTAAGTGCGCCTTATTGTCCTAAAGGGTGGAAATTCTACTGATTTTGCATTAAATCAGGTTGTTTTCGCTAATAATCATGCTGCAAGATCTAGCATGTTGCATTCAATGTTTATTCCCATGGAAACTTTCCAACTTTGAATATTCCCGGAATTTTGCAGCCCCAGGTTGAAACTTTTAAGAAACATTTGAAAACTTCTCTTTTTCGTAAAGCTTTTAGTTAATGCACCTTTTAACTATCAATTTTAATCCACTTTGTATCCTTTTTACGAATAAATTGAATTGTTTTACTTTACCTACACAGCGCTTTGTGATTTTACCTGTGAAAAGCGCTTTATAAATAAAATGTACTTACCGTATTTTTTGGAGTATAAGACGCTCCGGAGTATAAGTCGCACCGGCCGAAAATGCATAATAAAGAAAGAAAAAAATATATATAAGTCGCACTGGAGTATAAGTCGCATTTTTTAGGGGAAATTTATTTGATAAAACCCAACACCAAGAATAGACATTTGAAAGGCGATTTAAAATAAATAAAAAAATAGTGAACAGTATAAGTCACAGTTTTTTTCATAGTTTGGCCGGAGGTGCGACTTATACTCAGGAGCGACTTATGTGTGAAATGATTAACACATTACCGTAAAATATCAAATAATATTATTTAGCTCATTCACGTAAGAGACTAGACGTATAAGATTTCATGGGATTTAGCGATTAGGAGTGACAGATTGTTTGGTAAACGTATAGCATGTTCTATATGTTATAGTTATTTGAATTACTTACCATAATACAAACCCTGTTTCCATATGAGTTGGGAAATTGTGTTAGATGTAAATATAAACGGAATACAATGTTTTGCGAATCATTTTCAACCCATATTCAGTTGAATATGCTACAAAGACAACATATTTGATGTTGAAACTGATAAACTTTGTTTTTTTGCAAATAATCATTAAGTTTAGAATTTGATGCCAGCAACACGTGACAAAGAAGTTGGGAAAGGTGGCAATAAATACTGATAAAGTTGAGGAATGCTCATCAAACACTTATTTGGAACATCCCACAGGTGAACAGGCAAATTGGGAACAGGTGGGTGCCATGATTGGGTATAAAAAGCAGCTTCCATGAAATGCTCAGTCATTCACAAACAAGGATGGGGCGAGGGTCACCACTTTGTCAACAAATGCGTGACAAAATAGTTGAACAGTTTAAGAAAAACCTTTCTCAACCAGCTATTGCAAGGAATTTAGGGAT
>NC_084550.2:18485000-18515000 GCF_033978685.3 Nerophis lumbriciformis | reverse complement strand
ATCTCTAAGGGAGAGCCCCGCCACCCGGCGGAGGAAACTCATTTCGGCCGCTTGTACCCGTGATCTTGTCCTTTCGGTCATAACCCAAAGCTCATGACCATAGGTGAGGATGGGAACGTAGATCGACCGGTAAATTGACAGCTTTGCCTTCCGGCTCAGCTCCTTCTTCACCACAACGGATCGATACAGCGTCCGCATTACTGAAGACGCCGCACCGATCTGCCTGTCGATCTCACGATCCACTCTTCCCTCACTCGTGAACAAGACTCCGAGGTACTTGAACTCCTCCACTTGGGGCAAGATCTCCTCCCCAACCCGGAGATGGCACTCCACCCTTTTCCGGGCGAGAACCATGGACTCGGACTTGGAGGTGCTGATTCTCATCCCAGTCGCTTCACACTCAGCTGCGAACCGATCCAGTGAGAGCTGAAGATCCTGGCCAGATGAAGCCATCAGGACCACATCATCTGCAAAAAGCAGAGACCTAATCCTGCAGCCACCAAACCAGATCCCCTCAACGCCTTGACTGCGCCTAGAAATTCTGTCCATAAAAGTTATGAACAGAATCGGTGACAAAGGGCAGCCTTGGCGGAGTCCAACCCTCACTGGAAACGTGTCCGACTTACTACCGGCAATGCGGACCAGGCTCTGGCACTGATCATACAGGGAGCAGACTGCCACAATCAGACAGTCCGATACCCCGTACTCTCTGAGCACTCCCCACAGGACTTCCCAAGGGACACGGTCGAATGCCTTCTCCAAGTCCACAAAACACATGTAGACTGGTTGGGCAAACTCCCATGCACCCTCAAGGACCCTGCCGAGAGTATAGAGCTGGTCCACAGTTCCACGACCAGGACGAAAACCACACTGTTCCTCCTGAATCCGAGGTTCGACTATCCGGCGTAGCCTCCTCTCCAGTACACCTGAATAGACCTTACCGGGAAGGCTGAGGAGTGTGATCCCACGATAGTTAGAACACACCCTCCGGTTCCCCTTCTTAAAGAGAGGAACCACCACCCCGGTCTGCCAATCCAGTGGCACCGCCCCCGATGTCCACGCGATGCTGCAGAGTCTTGTCAACCAAGACAGCCCCACAGCATCCAGAGCCTTAAGGAACTCCGGGCGGATCTCATCTACCCCCGGGGCCCTGCCACCGAGGAGCTTTTTAACTACCTCAGCAACCTCAGCCCCAGAAATAGGAGAACCCACCACAGACTCCCCAGGCACTGCTTCCTCATAGGAAGACGTGTTGGTGGGATTGAGGAGGTCTTCGAAGTCTTCCCTCCACCGATCCACAACATCCGCAGTCGAGGTCAGCAGAACACCATCCTCGCCATACACGGTGTTGATAGTGCACTGCTTCCCCTTCCTGAGGCAGCGGATGGTGGTCCAGAATTGCTTCGAAGCCGTCCGGAAGTCGTTTTCCATGACCTCACCGAACTCCTCCCATGTCCGAGTATTTGCCTCTGCAACCGCTGAAGCCGCACACCGCTTGGCCTGTCGGTACTTGTCCGCTGCCTCAGGAGTCCTATGAGCCAAAAGAACCCGATAGGACTCCTTCTTCAGCTTGACGGCATCCCTCACCGCCGGTGTCCACCAACGGGTTCTAGGATTACCGCCACGACAAGCACCAACTACCTTGCGGCCACAGCTCCAATCAGCCGCCTCGACAATAGAGGCGCGGAACATGGTCCATTCGGACTCAATGTCCAGCATCTCCCTCGTGACATGTTCAAAGTTCTTCCGGAGGTGGGAATTGAAACTCTCTCTGACAGGAGACTCTGACAGACGTTCCCAGCAAACCCTCACAATGTGTTTGGGCCTGCCAGGTCTGTCCGGCATCCTCCCCCACCATCGCAGCCAACTCACCACCAGGTGGTGATCGGTAGAAAGCTCCGCCCCTCTCTTCACCCGAGTGTCCAAAACATGAGGCCGCAAATCCGATGACACAACTACAAAGTCGATCATGGAACTGCGGCCTAGGGTGTCCTGGTGCCAAGTGCACATATGGACACCCTTATGTTTGAACATGGTGTTCGTTATGGACAATCTGTGACGGGCACAAAAGTCCAATAACATAACACCGCTCGGGTTCAGATCCGGGCAGCCATTCTTCCCAATCACGCCTCTCCAGGTTTCACTGTCGCTGCCAACATGAGCATTGAAGTCCCGCAGTAGAACGAGGGAATCACCCGGGGGAGCACTCTCAAGTACTCCCTCGAGTGAATCCAAAAAGGGTGGGTACTCTGAGCTGCGGTTTGGCGCATAAGCGCAAACCACAGTCAGGACCCGTTCCCCCACCCGAAGGCGGAGGGAAGCTACCCTCTCGTCCACCGGGTTGAACTCCAACGTACAGGCTCTGAGCCGGGGGGCAACAAGAATTGCCACCCAAGCCCGTCGCCTCTCACTGCCGGCAACGCCAGAGTGGAAGAGAGTCCAGCCCCTCTCGAGAGAACTGGTTCCAGAGCCCTTGCTGTGCGTCGAAGTGAGTCCGACTATATCTAGCCGGAACTTCTCAACCTCGCGCACTAGCTCAGGCTCCTTCCCCCCCCAGCGAGGTGACGTTCCACGTCCCAAGAGCTAGCTTCTGTAGCCGAGGATCGGACCGCCAAGTGCCCTGCCCTCGGCTGCCGCCCAGCTCACATCGCACCCGACCTCTATGACCCCTGCTATGGGTGGTGAGCCCATTGGAGGGGGGACCCATGTTGCCTCTTCGGCCCGGCCACCAGGCGCTCGCCATCGTGCCCCACCTCCGGGCCTGGCTCCAGAGGGGGGCCCCGGTGACCCGCGTCCGGGCAAGGGAAATCTGGGTTCCTTGTTTGTTTTCTTCATAGAGGTCTTCGAGCTGCTCTTTGTCTGATCCCTCACCTAGGACCAGTTTGTCTTGGGAGACCCTACCAGGGGGCATAAGGCCCCCGGACAACATAGCTCCTAGGATCATTGGGACACGCAAACTCCTCTACCACGTTAAGGTGGCAGCTCAGAGAGGAGAAATTCCAAGTTTTTCTTGTGAAATTGTGACCTTTTTCTTGTGAAATTCCAACACATTTTTCACAACAAGCTTTTTTATATTTGCATAGTATGTATATATTATTAATGTTGTAAATACAAATCTTTACAAATTCCAACTTTTATCATAACATTGCACAAATGTTCAGTTTTTTATGGAAAATTTCGACTTGCGTTGAGTAAAATTACGACTTATTATAATACTGCCAAAATTCTAAGTTTTTCTTGTGAAATTCATTTTTCACAACAAGCTTTTTTATATTTGCATAGTATGTATATATTATTAATGTTGTAAATAAAAATCTTTATATATCTAGAAAGGGTGGTCCTAAAGAGGTAGGCATTTTTCGGAGGTCTCAAGAAGGTAAGAAATACAAGAGTGTGTGTGTGCGTGCGTGCGTGCGTGCGTGCGTGCGTGCGTGCGTGCGTGCGTGCGTGCGTGTGTGTGTGTGTGTGTGTGTTTTCATGTATTTCTACCCTTCTTGAGACATCAACAAGGAAAAGTACCGTCCATATGAGGACCGGTGAACAAGTTAGGACATAAATCATGGTCCCAATACGGAAAACAATTGCATCTAATAGAGAATGTCTCATTTGCACCCCCTGGTGGTGAAATCTATCAAAATTAGGGTGGTCCCAAAAGGGGAGGGATTTTTCAAATTGACTGTGTGTCGGTTTTAAAAGTGCTCCCCCTCGGCCAACATATGAAATAACAAGTGTGTGTAAGAAATTGAAATGTGCACCCTTTGGCCAAAATTAATTTTAAAAAATTAAATAAATATGTATATAGAGACATACTGTAATAACTTGAAGTAAATAATGAAGATTAAAAACCAATTACAAATAAATCATTTAAAAAGAAAAAAAAAATTCTCACAATGTGTCGACTTTTTTCTTATAAAATTGGGAACAATTTCACATATTCTTTGTTTCTGTAATATTGCAATATTTACTCGTAAAACTATTACTTTATGCAAAACTTTTACTTTTTAATGCAGAATGGTGACATTTGTCATAAAATTCTGAATTTTATCACAATATTGCCAAATTTTCTGTCGTTCTTGTAAAACTGACAAATTTTTTTGTAAAATGATGACTTTTGTCATAATTTTGCCCAGTAAAATTCCGATTATTATTATTATAATATTGCCAACATTTTTAAGTTTTCTTCTAAAATTGTGACTTTTTTCAAGTAAAATGACGACTCATTTCATAAAATTGCCAAAATGTTAAGCTTTTCTTGTAAAATTGCGACTTTTATTGACGACTTTTATTATAATACGCCAAAATTCCAAGTTTGTCTTGTGAAATTCCGACTAATTTTTCACAACAAGCTTTTTTATATTTGCATAGTATGCATATATTATTAATGTTGTAAATACAAATCTTTAAAAATTCCAACTTTTATCAGAACATTGCACAAATGTTTAGTTTTTCATGGAAAATTTCAACTTTTATTATAATACAGCCAAAATTCAAAGTTTTTCTTGTGAAATACATTTTTCACAACAAGCTTTTTTATATTTGCATAGTATGTATATATTATTAATGTTGTAAATACAAATCTTTAAAAATTCCAACTTTTATCATAACATTGCACAAATGTTTAGTTTTTCATGGAAAATTTCAACTTTTATTATAATACAGCCAAAATTCAAAGTTTTTCTTGTGAAATACATTTTTCACAACAAGCTTTTTTATATTTGCATAGTATGTATATATTATTAATGTTGTAAATACAAATCTTTAAAAATTCCAACTTTTATCATAACATTGCACAAATGCTCAGTTTTTCATGGAAAATTTAAACTTTTATTATAATACTGCCAAAATTCAAAGTTTTTCTTGTGAAATACATTTTTCACAACAAGCTTTTTTATATTTGCATAGTTTGTATATATTATTAATGTTGTAAATACAAATCTTTATGTATCTAGAAAGGGTGGTACTAAAGAGGTCGGCATTTTTTGGAGGTCTCAAGAAGGTCAGAAATACAAGAATGTGTGTGTGTGTGTGTGTGTGTGTGTGTGTGTGTGTGTGTGTGTGTGTGTGTGTGTGTGTGTGTGTGTGTGTGTGTGTGTGTGTGTGTGTGTGTGTGTGTGTGTGTGTGTGTGTGTGTGTGTGTGTGGTCAATATGCAATCTGCTCTTCCGGGCCCCGCTACCCAGAAGTGAGTGATTGAGCATAGTAGCAGATAAGAAGGACAACACAACACACTATGGCCTTGTGTGTGTGTGTGTGTGTGTGTGTGTGTGTGTGTGTGTGTGTGTGTGTGTGTGTGTGTGTGTGTGTGTGTGTGTGTGTGTGTGTGTGTGTGCACTTGTCAGTGAACGTCGAGGGATCATAGAGGGGGGGAAACGCAGAACGGAAACTAGGGTTGGTTTAAAAAAATAAAATAAAAATAGTCCACATATTTAGTCCAGAAGGAGATATGAGTGGGTGGTATGGTGTGACAGCCCAAACTATGTTGAGGGTTAAAATAACACGGTCCTGCCTCTCAGCCGCACACAGTAACACACACGTACACAAACACACGTACACACACACTTGGACCCCCAGAGGCTCCCTTTCCTCCTCTGTCTACTCTGTCAGTCTGAGCCCCTGAGGCCCTCCAAGCATTTAGAGACACTCTCCACAAAAAGCTCAGTCATTGGTCCCGGCTGCTATTCTCGGAGGTTTCGAGCCACTCCGTGGTGCCCCCATCCTTTATCAATAACCGAGCAGCAAATTCTCAGCATATAATGATCCCATGAAAAACCGTCCTACCGGAATTCTCCAATAACTCAAGTTCCTTGGGTGAATAATGTAAACTCACTACACCGGTATGTTTTAGCGCTTTCACGGCGAGTTTACAGACAGATATAAGTAAGAACTTTACACTACTTTATATTCGAAATGGCACAGCAGGGGGTGAATGGTATACGGGTAGGGATGATGTTTGATAAGAAATTATCGAGTTCGAGCCTATTATTGAATCCTCTTATCGAACCGATTCCTTATCGATTCTCTATCGAATCCAGATAGGTTGTTGTATATGGAAAAAAATATTTAGTTTAACAAAAGCTCACTTTTATTTTATAAGGAAAAAAAATTAAAAAAAATAAATAAACAAATATTGACTGTTACCCCCCTAAAAAAAATATATATATATATATATTGACTGTTGTTAGCCAAAGTATATTAAGTGGGATTTTTTCAGAAAAACAAATATATACAGTAACACAAAAAAAACCTGTCTCTGTGATCACTATAGGTGTATGAATAATAATATAGTGTTAAATAAAAATCAGTCCATTGGGCACAAAACTGAAAATAATACAGCTCTCCAAAAAGTGCACTTCTGCTGCTATTGGAACATACTTACTAATAAATAAATGATAAATGGGTTATACTTGTATAGCGCTTTTCTACCTTCAAGGTACTCAAAGCGCTTTGACAGTATTTCCACATTCACCCATTCACACACACATTCACACACTGATGGCGGGAGCTGCCATGCAAGGCGCTAACCAGCAGCCATCAGGAGCAAGGGGTGAAGTGTCTTGCCCAAGGACACAATGGACGTGACTAGGATGGTAGAAGGTGGGGATTGAACCCCAGCAACCAGCAACCCTCCGATTGCTGGCACGGCCACTCTACCAACTTCGCCACGCCGTCCCTACTACACACACTATGAACACCACAGTCATCAATCAACAATTCTTCTACCAAAAAAATTATTTTGATAGTGGAAATACACGACTGGCAGACATTTTAAGTCCTCAAAACATCCATTGAGACAGTACACAAAAATATTTTTTCAATAAACATCTTAATCCACTTTCCACCTCAATATTGAGTTACATAAACAAGTTAAACAGTTTTCTTACAGACTTATATTTTCCAAGGCTTGTAAGAGCTAACACAACTTGTCTACTTCTCAATTGTCTCATGAACTGAACTGATGTCACCAACCCGGAAGTGCCCAAACTAATGACGCGTAGTATTTTCATATCGCCACAAAGTGTCAGTAAGAGTCTACAATCAAATGGGCATAACAATGCCATCCCACAGGGCATTTCCTGTGGGACGGGATTCGTTCCCAGGGATTCGGATAAAGAACCAACTCTTTTTCTTTACTATAGTGGCCTCGATAACGGGAATCGGTTCTCAAAAAGGGATTTGAGTCCGTGGAATCGGTTCTTTTCTTATCGAACAACCGGGAGAACCGGTTTTGAACATCATCCTTATATATGGGTTATACTTGTATCGCGCTTTTCTACCGTCAAGGTACTCAAAGCGCTTTGACACTATTTCCATATTCACCCATTCACACACTGATGGCGGGAGCTGCCATGCAAGGCCCTAACCCCGACCCATCAGGAGCAAGGGTGAAGTGTCTTGCTCAAGGACACAACGGACGTGATGAGGTTGGTAGAAGCTGGGGATCGAACCAGGAACCCCCAGGCTGCTGGCATGGCCACTCTCCCAACCGCGCCACGCCGTCCCCCGTGTGTTCTCATGTGTCTTGTCAAACTATTATTACATGACAATCTTTTATCACAATGACAAAAAGATAGAGAAAAAGAAGAAGCTTATCGACACATTTTCAGGACTTATGCAGATCCCAAATACAGATCAGCAGGTACCAGAAGGTAAGAAAAGTTGGTTTTGCATAATATTGCAAAACAAAACGCCAGATATGCATATATTTTTAAGAGTTCTTTCTTTATTCATAGTCATGTTTAAAGCAGCTAATATTTTCCCATGTGTACACTTTGTGCTTGTATCTTATGTCCGCAAGTAAACTCTTGTGCTTTACCTTGAAGGCGTTGGAATGTGTATTGGAGTATGATGTACTCCCTTTTTACCTTATCTGTTTAGCTCTATTGCTTTCTGGGTTGTTTTTCGTACTAAACAAGCTGTATCTTTCTGTTTGATTTTTAGACCGCTTCTCGATGCCGCTATTAACGCACTGTAAGACTGGTCTCCTAAAGCTTTAGGAAAACTTGATAATATTCCTATTCTGTCTTGGTGGTCCTTCTTACTCAACATATATGTCATCCGAAAGAATTTGGGATTGACCAGTGTCTTTTATTCCCTCAGAGGAAAACTGGTCTGACGCAACAATTTATACACACACCATAATAATACTCGTATGTTGAAGCACAGTACAATCCATCGAGCGGTGCGGCTTCATAGCTTACCAAAGTCGTACTAAAGCATTTTGATAGATTTTTGAGTGCCGTGTGTAATGTTCTATATTTTCAATGGAACATATAACATTTAGGTGTTGTTTACTTGAGTCATATTACAGTCTACACATATCTCTTATGTGTGACTGCCATCTACTGGTCACACTTATCATTACACCGTGTACCAAATTAAAAAATCTTCGAGGTCGGTAAGCACAACCAAAATGATTCCGTACATTAGACGCACCGGGTTAAAAGGCGCACTGTCGAGTTTTGAGAAAATTAAAGATTTTTAAGCACCATGTGTAATGTCCTATATTTTCAATGGAACATATACAATTTTGGTGTTGTCTACTTGAGTCGTATTGCAGTCCACACGTATCTCTTATGTGTGACTGCCATCTACTGGTCACACTTATCATTACATTGTGTACCAAATAAAATAGCTTCGAGGTCGGTAAGCACAACCAAAATGATTCTGTACATTAGGCGCAACGGGTTATAAGGCGCACTGTCGAGTTTTGAGAAAATGAAAGATTTTTGAGCACCATGTGTAATGTTCTATATTTTCAATGGAACATATACCATTTTGGTGTTGTCTACTTGAGTCGTATTGCAGTCCACACGTATCTCTTCAGTGTTTCCCACAGGACAAGCATCTACTTGTGGTGGTGTGGTCGGCGGGGTGGGGGGGGACAGCGGCGATGACCAAGAAGAACGCGGAGTTGGAATATAATTACAACATTTTATGTACATATTTATATACAGATTTGAACAATTAGTATTTATTAATTGTGGTTCTTACAAAAAATATATCTTATAAAATATAAAAGCTAAAATGTCTCTTAAAGCTCTGCCCCTTTAATTAGTGAATACTAAATAATTTAACTTTAGCCTACTACTACAACTATATTATTTACCAGCAACATGAAGTGAAACAGAGGCAAAGGTGTCCTGCCACAGTCAGTCAACCTCCTCCTCCTCCTCCTGCTGCTGCTGCTGAACAGGTCGCACCTGTGGTCCGAACTGTAGGCCTACCTCCTCTCCAAGTCGAGCCCTTTTCGGCCGTTGAAAATATTTTTCTATACTCATCTGTGTGAAGGAGTGAACATCCAACATTAGAATTTATTACTAACGAGCAGAACCGCTCTATGTACAGTGCCGTCTAACCTTAAGCGGCAGCAGCTCAACACATGCAGGGTTCAACGTTAAGGTTTTTTTTCTACTTGCCTGACTTCTCAAATCTACTTGCCCCAATATTTTTACTTGTCCTGCCTAGGTTTTTTTCTGGCTGTGTAGTGCTCATGGCTTATATCTTAATAGAATCCTTCCCGTTGACTATTTACAACACTACACAGTATTTATTATTATTATTATTATCTATAATTGCATTTAAATGGCATTGCATACATGTAAAATTAAATGCTATTTCACATTATTTGACCAGTAGCAGTTACACTCATCTGAACAGGTCAGCCACCTGTTTAAAGCCCAATCACAGTTGAAATCTTGAAATGAATGGTCTTTAATGGCCAAAACATTAACCTGGACAACATTTTAACAGCTGGTTGGCTCAGATTTTATTATTTTCATTGCATTCACATGCTGCAGTGGACAGTGGACAATTTAGCTTCAGTCCATGTGTGTTTATTGACAACATGGTTATAACCTGGACACGTTAGCTCGTCGGTATTGTAACACGTGACTGTTACTACGAGCGTCTGCCCCGGGCCACGAGTCAAACAGCGGCGGTGTTAATGAAGCAGCGTCAGGCTGCTCACCGTCAGTGAAACGCTCGGTGAAATCACGGATTAACGTTAAATATATGACGAGCCGCGAGCGATGCAGCTATAACCTATCTACTAGTGATGGGTTGATGAGGCGTCATGAAGCGTTTCGAGACATTGCAAAACTGTATTGATACTGTGTCGATACTGTGTCACTAAATACTGACATCTGCTGGACATTAAAAATCCCTACAGGTAACCTATGGACCGACTCAACTGACACTGATTTTATGACCGAGTACAGTGGTTCTCAAATGGGGGTACGCGAACCCTTGGGGGTAGTTGAAGGTATGCCAAGGGGTACGTGAGATTTTTAAAAAATATTCTAAAAATAGCAACAATTCAAAAATCCTTTATAAATATATTTATTGAATAATACTTCAACAAAATATGAATGTAAGTTCATAAACTCAGTGAAGCACAAGCTCAGGTTTGTCACTAAAATGTCTGTCAAAAAAAACTGTGAAAAGAAATGTAACAATGCAATATTCAGTGTTGACAGCTAGATTTTTTGTGGACATGTTCCACAAATATTGATGTTAAAGATTTTTTTTTTTTGTGAAGAAATGTTTAGAATAAAGTTCATGAATCCAGATGGATCTCTAATACAATCCCCAAAGAGGGCACTTTAAGTTGATGATTACTTCTATGTGTAGAAATCTTTATTTATAATTGAATCACTTGTTTATTTTTCAACAAGTTTTTAGTTATTTTTATATCTTTTTTTCCAAATAGTTCAAGAAAGACCACTACAAATGAGCAATATTTTGCACTGTTATACAATTTAATAAATCAGAAAGGCCAGCACGGTGGCAGAGGGGTTAGTGCATCTGCCTCACAATAAGAAGGTGCTGAGTAGTCTGGGGTTCAATCCCAGGCTCGGGATCTTTCTGTGTGGCGTTTGCATGTTCTCCCCGTGACTGCGTGGGTTCCCTCCGGGTACTCCGGCTTCCTCCCACCTCCAAAGACATGCACCTGGGGATAGGTTGATTGGCAACACTAAATTGGCCCTAGCGTGTGAATGTGAGTGTGAATGTTGTCTGTCTATCTGTGTTGGCCCTGCGATGAGGTGGCGACTTGTCCAGAGTGTACCCCGCCTTCCGCCCGATTGTAGCTGAGATAGGCTCCAGCGCCCCCCGCGACCCCGAAGGGAATAAGCGGTAGAAAATGGATGGATGGATGGAGAAACTGATGACATAGTGCTGTATTTTACTTCTTTATCTTTTTTTTTCAACCAAAAATGCTTTGCTCTGATTAGGGGGTACTTGAATTTTAAAAAAAATCACAGGGGGTACATTGCTGAAAAAAGGTTGAGAACCACTGACCTAGTATATACAATAATATAAACCAAGTCATTGTATTTCATTTAGGATTATTTCATAACTTCATTTAAATAAAAATATATTTTTTGTCTTTTTTAGATACAGTCAATAAATAATGTGAACATGTATCATAACATGGAAATCTAAGAGAACGTGTTGTGAATGAGGATGCTTGTGGACCTGGAAATTATTTATTTATTTTTACACATTTTTATTTAAAAAAAAAACAGTTTTTCCAACGTATTCAATTTTAGACGCTTTCTCTTCTTAGTTATTATTTCTCCGGCTGTAGAAAAGACCCGCTCACAGGGCACAGAGGAGGCGTCAGTGCGACACAGTTCGCGTATTGGTCACGTGAGCAAAACAGCTCATGATCGGTCACGTGACTTTCTAAAAGCGGTACGCGCACCGACACAGGGTTTCGCTCTATGATGCATCGGTGTTGCCTGACCCATCACTACTATCTACCTATAACACCTGTAAAAATGAAGCAATGCTACCACGCTTTCAAGCGTTAGCTAGCCGGCTATGAGCCACCAAGCTGCTAACTATCGCCAAAAGGCACCATTTAAGTTTTTTTCCCCATGGCATCCTGGATCAAGGCTTTCAGCAGCTTTTGGACGTTTGAGGTAGAAACGTAGGAAGCGCCATCATTATGAAAAGTAGCCGGCGAGTATTTTGATTCCGTCCGTCCCTCTTCTTCTTCTTCTTCTGGCCCACCAGGTGAATTAAGCGCTATTGGCGTAGCATAGTAGGCTACCGCCACCTACTGCACCAGAGGTGTAACTACAAGCAACATTCACAGACAGTCCCATTGCTTTTATGAGCGGTCGAGCGAGTCAAAAGCCGAAAAATCCATTTGTGGCGGACGTAATTATTTCGTGGCGGGCCGCCACAAATAAATGAATGTGTGGGAAACACTGCTCTTGTGTGTGACTGCCATCATATTGCAGTCTGCATGTATCTCTTATGTGTGACTGCCATTATATTGCAGTATACACGTATCTCTTATGTGTGACTGCCATCTACTGGTCAAACTCATCATTTCACCATGTACCAAAATAAAATAGCTTCGAGGTCTGTAAGCACAACCAAAATGATTCCATACATTAGGCGCACCGGGTTATAAGGCGCACTGTCGAGTTTTGAGTACCATGTGTAATGTTCTATATTTTCAATGGAACATATAAAACGTTGGTGTTGTCTACTTGAGTCATATTTCAGTCTGCACGTATCTCTTATGTGTGACTGCCATCATATTGCAGTCTACACGTATCTGATGTGTGACTGCCATCATATTGCAGTCTACACGTATCTCTTATGTGTGACTGCCATCTACTGGTCACACTTATCATTTCACCATGTACCAAAATAAAATAGCCTCGAGGCGTGTTTAGGACACAGGTGTTTCTATTCAAGCCACTTCCTGCAACACTCCATCAGCCGTGAATTACGGGGTCACACAGCCACACCCGGGGGTTATTATTGTGTCCTTGATAAAAAAATAATTCCTACCTGAGATGCTTGAGCCTGAGAAATGACGTTTTTCCAAGTCAGACGCTGTTCTCAGGTTGATGGTAGGTCAGACAACCTCAGATGAGGACCCCAATCCATCTGTCCGGCTCCAAGGCCGTAGCACCTGGAGTTCATCGCCATTCATTGGTCAAAACTAATCCAGGTGCGTTTCCTGCAAAAAAATAATAATAAAAAAACAATGCAACTAAATGACGAAACACCAAAAAAGTGGAATATTAATAAAAAAATACAGTTGTTCAGTGTACAGAACATAGAAAATATATTTTTTGCAGAAATTTGTCAAATATACTTGGAAGAATAAAAAAGTAGTCCAGTGCAGAGATGTACCTCGGTTTTCGAGTAACCCACTACCTGTAGGATTTGTTTTTTAATTAAAATCGTCAACAAACTATTGCCAAAGTTCGGTTTCAGCGCTCCTTCCTTTGTTTATGTTCTGGTTGCTAGGTGCCCTGATCACACACACACACACACTAGTTTCTGTTTATTGATTAGGGTCCCCACCTGCTGCCGCCACTAACCACGCCCAGTTTTATAACCATCTCGCCGTTCACTCAGCGCAGGTCGATTGTTCGTTACGTTGGTTTGCTTTTGGCTACTTTCTAGTTCGTGCTACGGTAAGAATTTATTGTCGTTCGCGTCATGCGACAGGTTACGCTCGTGTTTGCTAACCTTGCACAGCTTTTTCCATACTTTCCGTGCCCTTCAGAGCGGCACTTCATTTTTGCTTTATCTCTTTGTACCGTATTTTCCGGACTATAGGGCGCACCGGATTATTTGGCGCACTGCTGATGAACGGGTCTATTCAGGTCTATTTTCGTACAAAAGGCGCACCGGATTATAGGGCGCATTAAAGGAGTCATAAGTTTTTTTCTAAATGTAAAACACTTCTTTGTGGTCTACATAACATGTAATGGTAGTTCTTTGGTCAAAATGTTGCATAGATTATGTTTTACAGACCATCTTCAAGCCGCTTTCTGACAATCGCTTCAGGATTCGCCGTTTTGTGGGCGTCTTCTCTCCGTCATCTTAGTTGTAGCGGTGTAGCGTGCAAGGACGGGAGTGGAAGAAGTGTGAAAAGATGGCGCTAACTGTTTTAATGACATTCAGACTTTATTTAAATCAATAATGGAGCAGCATATCCTTGTGGCTCACTAGTGCAATAACAGCGCCGGAAATGTGTCCCGGAACTCTGCCATAACTAAAGTTCCTTGGGTGATTAATGTAAATTCACTACACCAGTATGTTTTAGCGCTTTCATGGCGAGTTTACTGACAGATATAAGTAAGAACTTGACACTACTTTATGTTAGAAATGGCAACAGTGGAGGATGAATGTCCCATAACAAGAAGATAGAGAAAAAAAATAAGCTTATTGACTACGGTGTCAGCACAGGCGGACACATTTTCAGGACTTATGCAGATCCCAAATACATATCAGCAGGTGCTAAAAGGTAAGAATAGTTGCTTTTGCATGATATTGCGAAACAAAACCAGAATCAAAATGCCTTTATTGTCATTGCATGGAAACAACAAAATTCAACAGCAATCCAGCTCAGTGCTTTTAAAACAACCTACATAAAATACTCTTAAAACAACAAACAATAATACAAATGTTAAAAACATATTGCACAGCAGATCTCTATCAGAGGTAAGCAAGTTAATAAAGTGGTGAGTGTTTAGGTAAGTGCAGAGTTTAGGGCAGTAACAGCTCTAGGATAGAAACTGTTTTTCAGTCTATTTGCCCTTGCTTTGATGGTCTTATAGTGCCTCCCTGAGGGCAAGAGTTCAAGCCAGTGGTGACCTGGGTGGGATGAGTCCCCGAGGATGTCAGATAATAAGTCTTACCTTATACACACACACCATAATAATACTGGTATGTTAAAGCACAGTACATCTTATGTGTGACTGCTATCATACTGCGGTCTCCACGTATCTCTGATGTGTGACTGCCATCTACTGGTCACACTTATCATTTCACCATGTACCAAATAAAATTCCTTCGAGGTCGGTAAGCACAACCAAAATTATTCTGTACATTAGGCGCACCGGGTTATGAGGCGCACTGTCGAGTTTTGAGAAAATGAAAGGATTTCAAGTGCACCTTATTGTCCAAAAAATGCGGTGTACGGAATTAAAAGCACGCTGCTTCTGCCGTTTCCCGTTTTGTTTTTTTGCACCCTGGGTACACAACCGTCGCTAAAATGCAACCATAAAATAACACTTTGTCTCGGTTATAGTGATGTGCGATACCACTGATTTTGTTTCCGATCCGATACCGAGTAAAATTCAGGCTGTTATCGGCGATACCGATCCAATACTGATACTTTCTGCAAATATACCCAATATGTCTGGTCAAATCTTTAAATGTCAGGTGTTGCTGCTCTTAATCTTTAAATGCTAAAAAAAACACAAATGATGGCATTATTCTCCACTTAATTTATAACTATACATATAAATGTGTACATATAAATATATGTACACTTGTTTTATAATACTGAGTGACTCATTTTAATTGACAGTATTTTTTGTTTTTTTGCTTGCGCATTACTTACTTACAGAGGCGGAACAAAAAGTAGTTCCCAACAATCGAGTTTCAATTAGGCAAGATCTTAGTTATTTAGTGACTTTACACTGTGTTGCTGCTGATTATATATATTATCCCAAATAACTAAAGTATCAAAAGTGTCTGTATTTTGATCTAAGATGGACTGGTGCAAAGTGTAAAAGTGTTCTGTGGTCTGACGAGTCCACGTTTCAATTTTGGAAACTGTGGACGTTGTACCCTCAGGACCATCCGGACTGTTCTAGGCGCAATGTGTAAAAGCCAGCATCTGTGATGGTATGGGGGTGTATTAGTGCCCAAGACATGGGTAACTTACACATCTGTGAAGGCGCCATTAATGCTGAAAGGTACATACAGGTTTTGGAGCAAAATATGTTGCCATCCAAGCAACGTTACCATGGACGCCCCTGCTTATTTCAGCAAGTCAATGCCAAGCCACGTGTTACAACAGAGTGGCTTCATAGCAAAAGAGTGCGGGTACTAGACTGGCCTGCCTGTAGTCCAGACCTGTCTCCCGTTTCCATATGAGTTGGGAAATTGTGTTATATGTAAATATAAACGGAATACAATGATTTGCAAATCCTTTTCAACCCATATTCAATTGAATGCACTACAAAGACAACATATTTGATGTTCAAACTCATAACCTTTTTTTTTTTTTTTGCAAATAATAATTAACTTAGAATTTCATGGCTGCAACACGTGCCAAAGTAGTTGGGAAAGGGCATGTTCACCACTGTGTTACATGGCCTTTCCTTTTAACAACACTCAGTAAACATTTGGGAACTAAGGAGACACATTTTTTAAGCTTCTCAGGTGGAATTCTTTCCCATTCTTGCTTGATGTACAGCTTAAGTTGTTCAACAGTCCGGGGGTCTCCGTTGTGGTATTTTAGGCTTCATAATGCGCCACACATTTTCAATGGGAGACAGGTCTGGACTACAGGCAGGCCAGTCTAGTACCCGCACTCTTTTACTATGAACCCACGTTGATGTAACACGTGGCTTGGCATTGTCTTGCTGAAATAAGCAGGGGCGTCCATGGTAACGTTGCTTGGATGGCAACATATGTTGCTCCAAACCTGTATGTACCTTTCAACATTAATGGTGCCTTCACAGATGTGTAAGTTACCCATGTCTTGGGCACTAATACACCCCCATACCATCACAGATGCTGGCTTTTCAACTTTGCGCCTATAACAATCCGGATGGTTCTTTTCCTCTTTGGTCCGGAGGACACGACGTCCACAGTTTCCAAAAACTATTTGAAATGTGGACTCGTCAGACCACATTTCACTTTTCCACTTTGTATCAGTCCATCTTAGATGAGCTCAGCCCCAGCGAAGCTGACGGCATTTCTGGGTGTTGTTGATAAACGGTTTTCGCCTTGCATAGGAGAGTTTTAACTTGCACTTACAGATGTAGCGACCAACTGTAGTTACTGACAGTGGGTTTCTGAAGTGTTCCTGAGCCCATGTGGTGATATCCTTTACACACTGATGTCGCTTGTTGATGCAGTACAGCCTGAGGGATCGAAGGTCACGGGCTTAGCTGCTTACGTGCAGTGATTTCTCCAGATTCTCTGAACCCTTTGATGATATTACGGACCGTAGATGGTGAAATCCCTAAATTCCTTGCAATAGTTAGTTGAGAAAGGTTATTCTTAAACTGTTCAACAATTTGCTCACGCATTTGTTGACAAAGTGGTGACCCTCGCCCCATCCTTGTTTGTGAATGACTGAGCATTTCATGGAATCTACTTTTATACCCAATCATGGCACCCACCTGTTCCCAATTAGCCTGCACACCTGTGGGATGTTCCAAATAAGTGTTTGATGAGCATTCCTTAACTTTATCAGTATTTATTGCCACCTTTCCCAACTTCTTTGTCACGTGTTGCTGGCATCAAATTCTAAAAAAAAAATGTTTATCAGTTCCATCCATCCATCCATCCATCTTCTTCCGCTTATCCGAGGTCGGGTCGCGGGGGCAGCCGCCCAAGCAGGGAAGCCCAGACTTCCCTCTCCCCAGCCACTTCGTCCAGCTCCTCCCGGGGGATCCCGAGGCGTTCCCAGGCCAGCCGGGAGACATAGTCTTCCCAACGTGTCCTGGGTCTTCCCCGTGGCCTCCTACCGGTCGGACGTGCCCTAAACACCTCCCGAGGGAGGCGATCGGGTGGCATCCTGACCAGATGCCCGAACCACCTCATCTGGCTCCTCTCGATGTGGAGGAGCAGCGGCTTTACTTTGAGCTCCCCCCGGATGGCAGAGCTTCTCACCCTATCTCTAAGGGAGAGCCCCGCCACCCGGCGGGGGAAACTCATTTCGGCCGCTTGTACCCGTGATCTTGTCCTTTCGGTCATAACCCAAAGCTCATGACCATAGGTGAGGATGGGAATGTAGATCGACCGGTAAATTGAGAGCTTTGCCTTCCGGCTCAGCTCCTTCTTCACCACAACGGATCGATACAGCGTCCGCATTACTGAAGATGCCGCACCGATCCGCCTGTCGATCTCACGATCCACTCTTCCCTCACTCGTGAACAAGACTCCGAGGTACTTGAACTCCTCCACTTGGGGCAGGGTCTCCTCCCCAACCCGAAGATGGCATTCCACCCTTTTCCGGGCGAGAACCATGGACTCGGACTTGGAGGTGCTGATTCTCATCCCAGTCGCTTCACACTCGGCTGCGAACCGATCCAGCGAGAGCTGAAGATCCTGGCCAGATGAAGCCATCAGGACCACATCATCTGCAAAAAGCAGAGACCTAATCCTGCAGCCACCAAACCAGATCCCCTCAACGCCTTGACTGCGCCTAGAAATTCTGTCCATAAAAGTTATGAACAGAATCGGTGACAAAGGGCAGCCTTGGCGGTGTCCAACCCTCACTGGAAACGTGTCCGACTTACTGCCGGCAATGCGGACCAAGCTCTGACACTGATCATACAGGGAGCGGACCGCCAAAATCAGACAGTCTGATACCCCATACTCTCTGAGCACTCCCCACAGGACTTCCCGAGGGACACGGTCGAATGCTTTCTCCAAGTCCACAAAACACATGTAGACTGGTTGGGCAAACTCCCATGCACCCTCAAGGACCCTGCCGAGAGTATAGAGCTGGTCCACAGTTCCACGACCAGGACGAAAACCACACTGTTCCTCCTGAATCCGAGGTTCGACTATCCGGCGTAGCCTCCTCTCCAGTACACCTGAATAGACCTTACCGGGAAGGCTGAGGAGTGTGATCCCACGATAGTTAGAACACACCCTCCGGTTCCCCTTCTTAAAGAGAGGAACCACCACCCCGGTCTGCCAATCCAGAGGTACCGCCCCCGATGTCCACGCGATGCTGCAGAGTCTTGTCAACCAAGACAGCCCCACAGCATCCAGAGCCTTAAGGAACTCTGGGCGGATCTCATCCACCCCCGGGGCCTTGCCACCGAGGAGCTTTTTAACTACCTCAGCAACCTCAGCCCCAGAAATAGAAGAGCCCACCACAGACTCCCCAGGCACTGCTTCCTCATAGGAAGATGTGTTGGTGGGATTGAGGAGGTCTTCGAAGTATTCCCTCCACCGATCCACAACATCCGCAGTCGAGGTCAGTAGAACACCATCCTCACCATACACGGTGTTGATAGTGCACTGCTTCCCCTTCCTGAGGCGGCGGATGGTGGTCCAGAATCGCTTTGAAGCCGTCCGGAAGTCGTTTTCCATGGCTTCCCCGAACTCCTCCCATGTCCGAGTTTTTGCCTCCGCAACCGCTGAAGCCGCACACCGCTTGGCCTGTCGGTACCTGTCCGCTGCCTCAGGAGTCCTATGAGCCAAAAGAACCCGATAGGACTCCTTCTTCAGCTTGACGGCATCCCTCACCGCCGGGGTCCACCAACGGGTTCTAGGATTACCGCCACGACAGGCACCAACTACCTTGCGACCACAGCTCCAATCAGCTGCCTCGACAATAGAGGTGCGGAACATGGTCCACTTGGACTCAATGTCCAGCACCTCCCTCGTGACATGTTCAAAGTTCTACCGGAGGTGGGAATTGAAACTCTCTCTGACAGGAGACTCTGCCAGACGTTCCCAGCAAACCGTCACAATGCGTTTGGGCCTGCCAGGTCTGTCCGGCATCCTCCCCCACCATCGCAGCCAACTCACCACCAGGTGGTGATCGGTTGAAAGCTCCGCCCCTCTCTTCACCCGAGTGTCCAAAACATGAGGCCGCAAATCCGATGACACAACTACAAAGTCGATCATGGAACTGCGGCCTAGGGTGTTCTGGTGCCAAGTGCACATATGGACACCCTTATGTTCGAACATGGTGTTCATTATGGACAATCTGTGACGGGCACAAAAGTCCAATAACAGAACACCACTCGGGTTCAGATCCGGGCGGCCATTCTTCCCAATCACGCCTCTCCAGGTTTCACTGTCGCTGCCAACATGAGCATTGAAGTCCCCCAGCAGAACGAGGGAATCAGCCGGGGGAGCACTCTCAAGTACTCCCTCGAGCGAATCCAAAAAGGGTGGGTACTCTGAGCTGCGGTTTGGCGCATAAGCGCAAACCACAGTCAGGACCCGTCCCCCCCACCCGAAGGCGGAGGGAAGCTACCCTCTCGTCCACCGGGTTGAACTCCAACGTGCAGGCTCTGAGCCGGGGGGCAACAAAAATTGCCACCCCAGCCCGTCGCCTCTCATTGCCGGCAACGCCAGAGTGGAAGAGAGTCCAGCCCCTCTCGAGAGAACTGGTTCCAGAGCCCTTGCTGTGCGTCGAAGTGAGTCCGACTATATCTAGCCGGAACTTCTCAACCTCGCGCACTAGCTCAGGCTCCTTCCCCCCCCAGCGAGGTGACGTTCCACGTCCCAAGAGCTAGCTTCTGTAGCCGAGGATCGGACCACCAAGTGCCCTGCCGTCGGCTGCCGCCCAGCTCACAATGCACCCGACCTCTATGGCCCCTGCTATGGGTGGTGAGCCCATTGGAGGGGGGACCCACGTTGCCTCTTCGGGCTGTGCCCGGCCGGGCCCCATGGGAACAGGCCCGGCCACCAGGCGCTCGCCATCGTGCCCCACCTCCGGGCCTGGCTCCAGAGTTTATCAGTTTGAACATCAAATATGTTGTCTTTGTATATGGGTTGAAAATGATTCGCAAATCATTGTATTCCGTTTATATTTACATCTAACACAATTTCCCAACTCATATGGAAACGGGGTTTGTAACACAATGAGTAGACAGGAGTATTATGTGTCTACATGTGTAAATAAATGAACACTGAAATTCACGTATTTATTTCATTTATATATATATATATATATATATATATATATATATATATATATATATATATATATATATAGCTAGAATTCACTGAAAGTCAAGTATTTATTTTATTTATATATATAAGAAATACTTGAATTTCAGTGAATTCTAGCTATAAATATACTACCTTAACCCCCCCCCCCCCCCCCCCCCCGACCACGCCCACCTCAACCCCGCCCCAAATCTCCCGAATTTGGAGGTCTCAAGGTTGGCAAGTATGCATTATTGTGCCACACACAACCACACAGTGGTTGAAAAACACTGCTGTAAACACATGACATCAGTGTTGACAATAATAGAATGGAATGGAATAGAATGCCTTTTATTGTCACTATGCACAGGTACAATAAGATTAAAAGCAACTCCAGTATCAATGCGACAGTCTATATAAATATGCAAAATATAGGAAGGAAAGAAAAGAAAAATAGTGCAAAAGGAGGTAAGGTGCAAAGTCCAGTCCTGAGAACGAATGTTCTGAACGTGTTGTTTAAATATTATACTGTATATATATATATATATATATATATATATATATATATATATATATATATATATATATATATATATATATATATATACACACACACAGAAGCATTAAGACTGTGGGTGGAAAGTAAAAATTGCACACAGAGAGGTGCTAAACTATAAAATCAGTGCCTATGAGAGTTCACCGAGGTTATGGCTTTAGGGAAAGAAACTGTTCTTGAGTCTGTTTGTCTTAGACCTGATGACCTTGTAGTGCCTTCCTGAGGGCAGCAGGTCAAACAGGTCAAAGCCACAAGCATTATTAGTAGGGATGTCCGATAATATCGGACTGCCGATATTATCGGCCGATAAATGCTTTAAAATGTAATATCGGAAATTATCGGTATCGGTTTCAAAAAGTAAAATCTATGCCTTTTTAAAACGCTGCTGTGTACACGGACGTAGGGAGAAGTACAGAGCGCCAATAAACCTTAAAGCAGGGGTCGGCAACCTTTACCACTCAAAGAGCCATTTTGACCAGTTTCACATATTAAAGAAAACAATGGGAGCCACAAAAATCTTTTGAAATTTAAAATAAAATAACACTGCATACAAAGTTGGTTTTTTTGCTTTGTGCTATGTATAAACCAAGGGTCTCAGACACGCGGCCCACACTTTAATATGAAAATTGAATGTTAGTGCCACCTGCGAGATTTTTATGAATGGCGCTTGACAGCGTCATACTTGTCAACCCTCCCGATTTTTCCGGCAGACTCCGAATTTCAGGGCAACTATTTTCTCGAACGTGCCGTGATGGTACAGCATTTAGCGCCCACTACATCCAGCGTGCTTGCCCAGCCACACGTTGTATGGGCCTTCTACTTGCTCACGTAAGTGACAGCTTCATACTTGGTCAACAGCCACACAGGTTACACTGACGGTGGCGGCATAAAAAACTTTAACACTCTTACTAATAATGCACCACACTGTGAACCCACATCAAACAAGAATGACAAACACATTTTGGGAGAACATCTGCACCGTAACACAACATAAACACAACAGAACAAATACCCAGAATCCCATGCAGCCCTAACTCTTCCGGGCTACATTATACACCCCCGCTACCAAACCCTGCCCACCTCAACCGACGCAGGGGTGGGGGCGGAGTTTGGTGGTAGCAGGGGTGTATAATGTAGCCCGGAAGAGTCAGGGCTGCATGGGATTCTGGGTATTTGTTCTGTTGTGTTTATGTTGTGTTAAGGTGCAGATATTCTCCCAAAATGTGTTTGTCATTCTTGTTTGGTTTTGGTTCAAAGTGTGGCACATTATTAGTAAGAGTCTTAAAGTTGTTTTATATGGCCACCGTCAGTGTAACCTGTGTGGCTGTTGACCAAGTATGCCTTGCTGTCACTTGTGTGTGCAAGTCGAAGATTCATACAACCAAAAGCTGGGCTTGCACGCTGTTTGTACAGATTGCAGAGGGCGCTAAATGCTGTACAATCATGGCACGCCCTTATTATTATTGTTAGGGTGAAAATCGGAGAATATTAATCCCGGGAGTTTTCTGCGAGAGGCACCGAAATCCTGAAATCTCCCGGGAAAATCGGGAGGGTCGGCAAGTATGCAGCTGAGCCGCATCAGAGTGATCAAAGAGCCGCATGCGGCTCCGGAGCCGCGGGTTGCCGACCCCTGCCTTAAAGGTACTGCCAGTCACATAATATCTACGGCTTTTCACACACACACACAAGTGAATGCAAGGCATACTTGGTCAACAGCCATACAGGTCCCACTGAGGGTGGCCGTATAAACAACTGTAACACTGTTACAAATATGCGCCACACTGTGAACCCACGCCAAAAGAGAATGACAAACACATTTCGGGAGAACGTCCCGAAACCCAGAAACCCTTGCAGCACAAACTCTTTCGGGACGCTACAATATTCACACCCCCCCCCCCCCCCCCCCCCCCGCTACCCCGCCCACCTCAACCTCCTCATGCAAATTCCAAGCTGCTGTTTTGAGGCATGTTGGCATTTTTTTTCCATAACTTGAGTTGATTTATTTTGGGAAAACCTTGTTACATTGTTTAATGCATCCAGCGGGGCATCACAACAAAATTAGGCATAATAATGTGTTAATTCCACGACTGTATATATCGGTTGGTATCGGAATCGGTAATTAAGAGTTGGACAATATCGGAATATCGGATATCGGCAAAAAAGCCATTATCGGACATCTCTAGTTATTAGTCCGGTATTCTTGAATGAGTAGCAGAGTGAAACAAACTGCCCGGTCCAGCACAAGAAACTAAATCTGACATGAATCGATTGCGGTAAATCCATGAATCACCACTTGACACCACTTAGAGCGTTGTGATGCACTGTGGCCTGCACAATCAATAACACAGAAGTGGGAGCGATTTCCAGCGCTGGGTGGCGAATTGACCTGACCATGGTCCAAAATGTCAACCCGCCACGAAATCAAAAGAGCTGGCTGTAGAAAAAGCTTTTCTTCTTCACTACGTTCGCTCCACAAATGACGTCTTTGTGCGAGGGACAACACACAGACGTGTGTATTTGGCACGCTGCACAGCAGGGGGTGGTCCGACATCCCACACCTTGTTTCCTATTGGCCGTCGTCATGTTGTGAAAAAACTATTCTTTAACCTAGTTTTGGCCTTTTCTAGGAACCAAAAAGTTCAAGAACTTCTGGTTACCTCTAGTAAAGTTCCTAGAACTATAGGTTCCTGTAGAAGTGTGTGGTTTGTGTTTCAACCACATTTCACAGCTCAAGGTAGTCCACACAAACTCGGCTGATGACGTATGGAAGAGTGGTTTAGTACAAACCCCAAAACCAGTGAAGTTGGCACGTTGTGTAAATGGTAAATAAAAACAAAATACAATGATTTGCTAATCCTTTTCAACCTATATTCAATTGAATAGACTGCAAAGACAAGATATTTAACGTTCAAACTGGAAAACTTCGGGTTTTTTTGCAAATATTAGCTCATTTGGAATTTGATGCCCGCGACATGTTTCAAAAAAGCTGGCACAAGTGGCAAAAAAAATGACTCGAAGCTGCAAAATAAGGAATTTGAAGCCAAGCTATTTCGACATAAATGGAGTGCTTACCCAAATAAACCGGAAAAAACATTCCCGGACAGCTGGACCAAACAGACTGTCCATCGAGTGGGTCACCCTTTATATTGACTAAACTACAAGGCTTAAAGCTAGCGAGAACAATCCATACACCCACAACACATCTCATCTGCTTGTGTTGTGGTGAACGACATCATCCATGTAACATCAATGTACAAACAGCGGTCGCAATTTGAGAGGCGAGCTCTTTTTTTTTTCTTCAACAGCCTGAAGTGAGTCGCCTTTTTGCACGTCAAGCTGAGAACAACAGCGCAGCACACTTCCCCCCTTCACAATAATAGCGCGGTGCGCCACTCACTCACAATAAAGGCTTCAAAAAAGTACCTTGCACAAGCATAATGTATTTAAATCACTTATTGATACATTTACACAATTATTATGCTATGATGTAAAACACTGGTCAAAAATGTCCAAAGATGTATTGTACCAATAAATGTGAGGATTTTTACATTTGATTAACTTAACTTAATTGATTAATTTACACATTAAGCACACACTCTATTGTGGTAAAATAAGTGTGAAAGGTAAAAAAAAACTGAATTAAAAACAATTAAAAAGGAAAAACTGCATTTAATTGTGTTACATTGTTATTTAAATGTATTGTTATTGCTATTATTATTATTGTACTTATTGTTACTCATTTATATCCATATTTATTTATATTTAAAGTTGAGTTTTGGTGCTACAATAAATACTCATGTTTTCAAATTTAATGAATAATCGTGTATTACAATATCAATCAAAATAATCGTGATTATTAGTTTTGCCATAACCGTCCGGCCCTAGTTTGAACCTGGAACAGATCAATTCGAATTACATTATTGTCTATGACTCTGACCACTTTGGGGTCAACCATCACCCAGAAAGGGCCTTTGACCTGAAGAGGTTACCACTGTACAGTAAGCATTTGCAAACTGTCTTGAAGAATTATAGTTATTAAAGTCCTACTGAAATCCACTACTACCGACCACGCAGTCTGATAGTTTATATATCAATGATGAAATCTTAACATAGCTTACTAAAGTGCAATTTTAAATTTTGAGCGAAATATCCTGCTGAAAACGTCTCGGTATGATGACGCCTGTGCGTGACGTCACGGATTGTGGAGGACATTTTGGGACAGCATGGTGGCCAGCTATTAAGTCGTCTGTTTTCATCGCAAAATTCCACAGTATTCTGGGCATCTGTGCTGGTGAATCTTTTGCAATTTGTTCAATGAACAATGGAGACAGCAAAGAAGAAAGCTGTAGGTGGGAAGCGGCGTATTGCGGCCGACTGCAGCAACTCAAACACAGCCGGTGTTTCATTGTTTACATTCCCGGAAGATGACAGTCAAGCTTTACCATTGGCCTGTGGAGAACTGGGACAACAGAGACTCTTACCAGGAGGACTTTGAGTTGGATGCGCAGACGCGGTACCGTGAGTACGCATGTAGCTGCGGCTTCCAAACATTTGATCGCTTGCCCGTACGTGCGTGCCGCTATGTGCATGTCACGTACGTAACTTTGGGGAAATATATGTGCTGTATGAACTTTGGGGAGGTGAACGGTACTTTGGGCTGTGGGATTGAGTGTGTTGTGCAGGTGTTTGAGTTGTATTGGCGGGTTATATGGACGGGAGGGGGGAGGTGTTTGTTATGCGGGATTAATTTGTGGCATATTAAATATAAGCCTGGTTGTGTTGTGGCTAATAGAGTATATATATGTCTTGTGTTTATTTATTGTTCTAGTCATTCCCAGCTGAATATCAGGTCTCACCCGCCTCTCACAGCATCTTCCCTATCTGAATCGCTCCTTCACTCTCACTTTCCTCATCCACGAATCTTTCATCCTCGCTCAAATTAATGGGGAAATCGTCGCTTTCTTGGTCCGAATCGCTCTCGCTGCTGGTGGCCATGATTGTAAACAATGTGCGGATGTGAGGAGCTCCACAACCTGTGACGTCACGCTACTCGTCTGCTACTTCCGGTACAGGCAAGGCTTTTTTATCAGCGACCAAAAGTTGCGACCTTTATCGTCGATGTTCTCTACTAAATCCTTTCAGCAAAAATATGGCAATATCGCGAAATGATCAAGTATGACACATAGAATGGACCTGCTATCCCCGTTTAAATAAGAAAATCGCATTTCAGTAGGCCTTTAACATGCTCTGAATTAATATGTTTAGCGTGCATTATACTCTTTTGGGTAATATAAATCCAGACATATTGGATAATGGCTCTAGAGCAGGGGGGTCAAACTCATTATAGCTCAGGGGCCGCATGGAGGAACATCTATTACCAAGTGGGCCGGAATGGTAAAGTCATGGCATGATAACCTAAAAATAAAGACAATTCCATGTTGTTTACTTTAGAGAACAAGCACAGTCTGAAAACGTACAAATCACAAACAATCCTCTGGACAAAACACTTCAAGTTTGTTGAAAATTCGGAGGAAATTGGTGCAGTTTCAAAAAACTTGAGCTGAGACTTTGTCTCAGTGGATCTACAAAGCCAGGATTAAACTTTAAAAGTTAAAAAAAAAGTTAAAGTGATTGTCACACGCACACTAGGTGTGGTGAGATTATCCTCTGCATTTGACCCATCACCCTCACCCCCTGGGAGGTGAGGAGAGCAGTGAGCAGCAGCAGTGGCCGTGCCCGGGAATCATTTTTAGTGATTTAACCCCCAATTCCAACCCTTGATGCTGAGTGCCAAGCAGGGAGGTAATGGATCCCATTTTTATAGTCTTTGGTATGACTCGGCCGGGGCTTGAACTCATGACCTACCGATCTCTAACCACTAGGCCACTGAACAGGTTAAGTCACAGTCTTTCTGGGATTGAACAAAAAACACAACATATAAACACTTCTCGGTATCAAATACCTCCTTTGTCATGTCCACGTATCAATCCAGACTATTCAAAACTATTCAAAAGGGGTTAACTTCACTTTTTTGGGGTTTCACAGAGACATTTTGAAGCAGAAGACATAAAACGGCAGGTTTTAAGTTCCACGTGGGTCGAGGAGGAGGAGCCACAGTCACCCTTTACTGTGTACCTCTTGCTTGGCCCCGGTATAAACCGCTTGCTTGCCTAACAGAATTGCTATTGTGGCATCAAGTGGACACATTTAGAACAGCAGTTTATTTTGTTAAAAAAAAAAAAAAAAAAAAAAAAAAGCTAATTTTTAAACTTGGCAAACTCATCAAAACCTTGACACCCCTCCTCTATATCAAAATATTACACATTTTTCCTTCAAAATTGAACTAAATTATTGTGAGCATGTTAAGTCACAGTCTTTCTGGGATTGAACAAAAAACACAACATGTAAACTCTTCTCGGCATCAAATACCTCCTTTGTCATGTCCACGTATCAATCCAGTGCTAACTCAACAAACCGTAAGAAACGGAGGTAATAAACTATTCAAAAGGGGTTATGTTCACTTTTCTCTGGTTTTACAGAGACATTTTGAAGCAGAAGACAAAACGACAGGTTTTAAGTTCCATGTGGGTCGAAGAGGAGGAGCCACAGTCACCCTTTACTGTGTACCTCTTATTTGCTTGCCTAACAGAATTACTATTGTGGCATCCAGTGGACACATTTAGAACAGCAGTTTCTTTCGTTAAAAAAACAACAACAAAAAACAGCTAATTTTTATACTTAGCAAAATCATCAAAACCTTGACACCCCTCTACATCAAAATATTACAAATTTTTCCTTCAAAATTGAACTAAATTATTGCGAGCAGGTTAAGTCACAGTCTTTACGGGATTGAACAAACACAACATATAAACATATAAACTCTTTTTGGTATCAAATACCTCCTTTGTCATGTACACGTATCAATACAGTGCTAACTCAACAAACCGTAAGAAACGGAGGTAAACAAAACTGTTCAAAAGGGGTTACGTTCACTTTTCTCGGGTTTTACAGAGACATTTTGAAGCAGAAGACATAAAACGGCAGGTTTTAAGTCCCATGTGGGTCAAGGAGGAGGAGCCACAGTCACCCTTTACTGTGTATAAACCGTTTGCTTGCCTAACAGAATTGCTATTGTGACATCCAGTGGACACATTTAGAACAGCAGTTTCTTTCGTTTAAAAAAAAAAAAAAAACAGCTACATTTTATACTTGGCAAACTCATCAAAACCTTGACACCCCTCCTCTACATCAAAATATTACAAATTTTTCCTTGAAAATTGAACTAAATTATTGCGAGCAGGTTAAGTCACAGTCTTTCTAGGTTTGAACAAAAAACACAACATGTAAACTCTTCTAGGTATCAAATACCTCCTTTGTCATGTCCACGTATCAATCCAGAGCTAACTCAATAAACTGTAAGAAACAGAGGTAAAAAAAAATATTCAAAAGGGGTTACGTTCACTTTTCTCGGGTTTTACAGAGACATTTTGAAGCAGAAGACATAAAACGGCCGGTTTTAAGTTCCATAAGGGTCGAGGAGGAGGAGCCACAGTCACCCTTTACAGTGTACCTCTTATTGGCTTGCCTAACAGAATGGCTATTGTGACATCCAGTGGACACATTTAGAACAGCAGTTTATTTCGTTTAAAAAAAATTTTTTTAAAAAGCTAATTTTTATACTTAGCAAAATCATCAAAACATTGACACCCCTCCTCTACATCAAAATATTACACATTTTTCCTTCAAAATGTAACTAAATTATTGCGAGCAGGTTAAGTCACAGTCTTTCTGGGATTGAACAAAAAACACAACATGTAAACTCTTCTCGGTATCAAATACCTCCTTTGTCATGTCCACGTATCAATCCAGTGATAACTCAACAAACCGTAAAAAACGGAGGTAATAAACTATTCATAAGGAGTTAAGTTCACTTGTATCGGGTTTTACAGAGACATTTTGAAGCAGAAGACATAAAACGGCAGGTTTTAAGTTCCATGTGGGTCGAGGAGGAGGAGCCACAGTCACCCTTTACTGTGTATAAACCGTTTGCTTGCCTAAAAGAATTGCTATTGTGACATCCGGTGGACACATTTAGAACAGCAGTTTTTCGTTTAAAAAACCCCCAAAAAAACAGCTAATTTTTATACTTAGCAAAATCATAAAAAAATTGACACCCCTCCTCTATATCAAAATATTACACATTTTTCCTTGAAAATTGAACTAAATCATTGCGAAATCAACCTTCGGCGACATGGTTTGAAAGAACACGGACAAGAGAAAACTATGACACCAAGTAGCGCTGGCATCATTTGTATGAGCTCATTATCAACACAATGGCTACCTCTCCTGTTCTGTCCTTTCATGGCCGATTCACTGGGCTGTCAACAACAAAGCCTCCCATTATTGAAATAAACATGGAACCTCCCAGCAGAACCCAGAACCAGCCCTCACTACCAAAGATAGTGCAACTTACAACAAAACTTTCTCCGGCGGACAGAGGTGAAGACGAGACACCGCGGGAGAGGTGAACAGTATCGTCTTTCCGGAAGACGAGAAGACGGTAGACATGAGTTCTGTAGTTTGTGTTGCCATGTTATATAATGTACATCAATAGAAACTGACTGAAATTTAACGATGTTTCAACCAAACTGCATTCAAAACAGATTTGTTAAAAGAGGAAGTGATTATAATGAAAAAGGAACTGAACTTTTTAAATAAATCTCGATATAGAACATGGACCATGGACAGATGCATTTCAATCAAAGGTGT
>NC_084550.2:18400000-18480000 GCF_033978685.3 Nerophis lumbriciformis | reverse complement strand
TCTACGGTCCGTAATATCATCAAAAGGTTCAGAGAATCTGGAGAAAAGCGATGATATTACGGATCATCGATCCCTCAGGCGGTACTGCATCAAAAAGTGACATCAGTGTGTAAAGGATATCACCACTTGGGCTCAGGAACACTTCAGAAAACCACTGTCAGTAACTACAGTTTGTCGCTACATCTGTAAGTGCAAGTTAAAACTCTACCATGCAGAGCTAAAGCCATTTATTAACAACACCCAGAAACGCCAAGCTCATCTAAGATGGACTGATGCAAAGTGGAATAGTGTTCCGTGGTCTGACGAGTCCACATTTCAAATTGTTTTTCAAAACTGTGGACGTTGTGTCCTCTGGACCAAAGAGGAAAAGAACCATCCGGATTGTTATAGGCGCAAAGTTGAAAAGCCAGCGTCTGTGATGGTATGGGGGTGTATTAGTGCCCAAGACATGGGTAACTTACACATCTGTGAAGGCACCATTAATGCTGAAAGGTACTTACAGGTTTTGGAGCAACATATGTTGCCATCCAAGCAACGTCTTTTTCATGGACGCCCCTGCTTATTTCAGCAAGACAATGCCAAGCACGTGTTACAACAGCATGGCTTATAGTAAAAGACTGCAAGTACTAGACTGGCCTGCCTGTAGTCCAGACCTGTCTCCCATTGAACATGTGTGGCGCAATATGAAGCCTAAAATACCACAACGGAGACCCCCGGACTGTTGAACAACTTAAGCTGTACATCAAGCAAGAATGGGAATGAATTCCACCTGAAAAGCTTCAAAAATGTGTCTCCTCAGTTCCTAAACGTTTACTGAGTGTTGTTAAAAGGAAAGGCCATGTAACACAGTGGTAAAAATGCCCCTGTGCCAACTTTTTTCAATGTGTTGCTGTCATTAAATTCTAAGTTAATGATTATTTGCAAATTTAGTTTCTGACAAATACTAAAATAGCTCCAAACACAGACAAGGGTGCCCTTACTGACCCTAATCCTGTGACCACCAAATGTCTGCTGACATCATCCGTCTAACTCAATCAGGGAGGAAATTGAAGAAGATGACTGACTTTGTGCCAGTAATTGTGTTTCACTGCATTTATGTCCTATGATGGTCAGCTGTTCCTCGCTAAAAGGGCAACAAATCAGACTTCTTGTAAGTGATTCGATGTTTAGCAGATGCTAAACTGCAATCATGGCTGCCCTCAGAGGGTCACTTTTAACAGTGAGTATATATAAACGTATAATAGTCTCATTACACAATCTGGCAGGCCATGTAAATTATGTGGCGGGTCATGTAATAAAAAAACATGTAAACTGTATAGAATAAAGCGGCATATCAAGAAAATGACGTGGAAACCATGTGAAAATAATTTGGCAGGCCACATAAAATGATGTGGCAAGCTACAATAAATGATGCGACAGGCAACCTAAAATAACATGGCGAAATGATGTGGCAGGCCACATAGAATGATGTGGCGAGCCACAATAATGATGTGACAGGCCACAATAAATAGTATGACAAGCCACAATAAATGATGTGACAGGCCACATAATTAAAATGGCGATCCACGTAAAATGACGTGGCGAGCCACAATAAATGATGCGACAGGCCTCAATAAATGAGGCGGCATGTCACATGACACAACGCAGCAGGCCACATAAAAGAATATGGCAAGCCACATAAAAGGATGTGGAAGCCTACAATAAATGAAACGGCAGGCCATTATAGAATTACGTGGCGGGCCACATGGCATGACGCAGCAGGCCAATAAATGACGCGACAGGCCACAATAAATGATGTGCCAGGCCATGATAAATGATGTGACAGGCCACATAATTAACATGGCGAGCCACATAAAATGAGGTGGGAGGCTACAACAAATGATGCGGCAGGCCACATAAAATGACGTGGCGAGCCACGATAAATGATTGCAACAGGCCACATAATTAACATGGCGAGCCACATAAAATGAGGTGGGAGGCTACAATAAATGATGCGGCAGGCCACATAAAATGACGTGGGGAGCCACGATAAATGACGCGACAGGCCATGATAAAAGATGCGACAGGCCCCGATAAATGGTGCGGCATGTCACATGACATAACGCAGCAGGCCACATGAAATGATGTGAGGCTACAACAAATGATGCGGCAGGCCACATAAAATCATGTGGCGAGCCACGATAAATGATGCGACATGCAATGATAAATGATGTGACAGGCCACAATAAATGACGTGACAGGACACATAATATGGCGAGCCACGTAAAATGAGGTGGGAGGCTACAATAAATGATGCAGCAGGCCACATAAATTTAGTGGTGAGCCACGATAAATGATGCGACAGGCCACGATAAATGATGTGACAGGCCATTATAAATGATGTGACAGGCCACATAATTAATATGGCGAGCCACATAAAATGAGGTGGGAGGCTACAATAAATGATGCGGCAGGCCACAATAAATGATGTGACAGGCCATTATAAATGATGTGACAGGCCACATAATTAATATGGCGAGCCACGTAAAATGAGGTGGGAGGCTACAATAAATGATGCGGCAGGCCACTAAAAGTGACGTGGCGAGCCACAATAAACGATTGCAACAGGCCACAATAAATGATGTGACAGACAGGCCACATAATTAATATGGCGAGCCACATAAATGACGCGACAGGCCATAATAAAAGATGCGACAGGCCCTGATAAATGGTGCGGCATGTCACATGACATAACGCAGCAGGCCACTTAAAATAATACGGCGAGCCACGTAAAATGATGTGGAAGCCTACAATAAATAATGCGACAGGCCACATGGCATGACGCAGCAGGCCACATAAATGATGCGACAGGCCATGATAAATGATGCGACAGGCCACATCAAATGATGTAGCGAGCCACAATAAATGAAGCTGCAGGCCACATGCCACAAGACATAACGCAGCAGGCCACATAAAATGATATGGCGAGCCACTTAATGTTGTGGGAGGCTGCAATAAATTATGCGGGAGGCTGCAATAAATGATGCGGCAGGCCACTTAAATGATGTGGCGAGCCACAATAAATGATGCGACAGGCCATTATAATAATGCGACAGGCCACATGACATAATGCAGCAGGCCACATAAAATGACATGGCGAGCCACATAAATTGATGTGGGAGGCTACAATAAATGAGGCGGCATGCCACATAAAATGATACGGCGAGCCACAATAATGATGTGACGGTCCACATAAATAACATGGCGAGCTCCGTAAAATGATATGGGAGGCTACAATAAATGAAGCGGCAGGCTACGTAGAATGACGTGGCGAGCCACAATAAATGATGCCACAGGCCACATAAATGATGTGACGGGCCACATAAACAACATGGCGAGCCACATAAAATGATGTGAGAGGCTACAATAAATGAAGCGTCAGGCAACATAAAGTGACGTGACGCAATAAATGATGCCACAGGCCACATGACATAACGCAGCAGGCCATATAAAATGATATGGCGAGCCACTTAATGTAGTGGGAGGCTACAATAAATGAAGCAGCATGCCACATAAAATGACCTGGCGAGCCACAATAAATGATGCGACAGGCCACATGACATAACGCAGCAGCCCACATAAAATGATATGGCAAGCCACTTAAAATGATGTGAGAGGCTACAATAAATGAAGCTGCAGGCCAATTAAAATGATGTGGCGAGCCACAATAAATGATGTGACAGGCCACATAAATAGCATGGCGAGCCACATGAAATGACATGGGAGGCTACAATAAATGATTCGGCAGGCCACATAAAATGATGTGGCGAGCCACAATAAATGATGCAACAAACCCCAATAAATGAGACGGCATGTCACATGACATAACGCAGCAGGCCACATAAAATGATGTGAGGCTACAATAAATGATGCAACATGCCACAATAAATGATGTGATGGGGCACATAAATAACATGGCGAGCTACGTAAAATGACGTGGGAGGCTACAATAAATGAAATGACAGGCCATGATACATTATGCAACAGGCCACCATAAATGATGCTGCATGTCACATGACATAACGCAGCAGGCCACACGGCGAGCAACGTAAAATGGCGTGGAAGGCTACAATAAATGATGCGGCAGACCACATAGAATGACGTGGCGACCCACAATAAATGATGCGACAGGCCACATGACATAATGCAGCAGGCCACATAAAATGATATGGCAAGCCACATAAAATGATGTGTGAGGCTACAATAAATGAAGCTGCAGGCCACATAAATGACGTGGCGAGCCACAATAAATGATGTGACAGACTACAATAAATGATGTGACAGGCCACATAAATAACATGGCGAGCCACATAAAATGAAGTGGGAGGCTACAATAAATGATGCGGCAGGCCACATAAAATGACGATGCGACAGGCGATGATAAATGATCTGACGGGCCACATAAAATGACATAGCGAGCCACGTAAAATGACATTGAAGGCTACAATAAATGATACGGCAGGCCAGACATAATTTCGTGGCGAGCCACAATAAATGATGCGACAGGCCATGATAAATGATGCAACAGGCCACACAACAAGCCACAATAAATGATGCGACAGGCCACATGACATTACGCAGCAGGCCACATAAAATGATATGGCGAGCCACATAAAATGATGTCAAAGGCTACAATAAATGAAGCTGCAGGCCATTTAAAATGACTTGGCGAGTCACGATAAATGATGCGACAGGCCACAATAAATGATGCGACAAGCTATATGACATAACGCAGCAGGCCAAGTAAAATTATATGGCGAGCCACATAAAATTACGTGGGAGGCTACAATAAATGAATCAGAAGGCCACATAAAATGATGTGGCGAGCCACAATAAATGATGCAACAGGCCAGGATTAATAATGTGACAGGCCATCATAAATGATGTGACGGGCTACATGAATAACATGGCGACCCACATAAAATTATGTGGTGAGCCACAATAAACGAAACCGCAGGCCACATGACATAACGGCCACCTAAATCGATATGGCGAGCCACATAAAATGATGTGGGAGGCTACAATAAATGATGTGGCAGGCCAGAATAAATGATGTGGTGAGCCACAATAAATGATGCAACAGGCCACAATTATTGATGTGACAGGCCACATAAATAACATGGCGAGCCCCATAAAATGACATGAGAGACCACAATAAATGAACTGGGAGGCCACGTAAAATGATATGGCGAGCCACAAAAAATGATACGACAGGCCACATGCCATAACGGTAGCAGGCCACATAAAATGATGTGGCGAGCCACATGAAATTATGTGAGAGGCTACAATAAATGAAGCTGCAGGCCACATAAAATGATGGTGCGAGCCACAATAAATGATGCCACATGACATAATGCAGCAGGCCACCAAAATGATATGGCAGGCCACCAAAATGATATGGCAAGCCACATAAATGATGTGAGAGGCTACAATAAATAAAGCTGCAGGCCACATAAATTATGTTGCGAGCCACAAGAAATTATGTTACAGGCCACAATTAATGATGCGACAGGCCACAAGACATAACGCAGCAGGCCACAATAAATGATATGGCGAGCCACATAAAATGACGTGGGAGGCTACAATAAATGATGCGGCATGCCACATAAAATGATGCGGCGAGCCACAATAAATGGTGCGACAGACCACGTGACATAACGCAGGTGGCCACATAAAATGAAATGAGCCACTTAATGTTGTGGTAGGCTACACTAAATGATACGGCAGGCCACATGCCACAAGACATAACGGTAGCAGGCCACAATAAATGATATGGCGAGCCACATAAAATGACGTGGGAGGCTACAATGAATGAAGCGGCATGCCACATAAAATGACGCGGCGAGCCACAATAAATGGTGCGACAGGCCACCTGACATAACGCAGGTGGCCACATAAAATGAAATGAGCCACTTAATGTGGTGGGAGGCTACAATAAATGATGCGGCAGGCCATAAATGATGTAGCAAGCCACAATAAATGATGTGACAGACCACATGACATAACGCAGCAGGCCACAATAAATGATATGGCAATCCACATAAAATGATGTGGGAAGCTACAATAAATTATATGGCGAGCCACTTAATGTTGTGGGAGGCTACAATAAATGAAGTGGCAGGCCACAATAAATTATGCGACAGGCCATGATAAATGATGAGGCATGCCACATGACATAACGGCAGCAGGCCACATAAAATGATATGACGAGCCACATAAATGATGTGGGAGGCTACAACAAATGATGCGGAATGCCACATAAAATGACATGACGAGCCACAATAAATGATGCAACAGGCCACATGACATAAGATAGCCACGTAAAATTAAAAGGCGAGCAACTTTATGTTGTGGTAGGCTACAATAAATGATACGGCAGGCCACATGCCACAAGACATAACGCAGCAGGTCACAATAAATGATATGGCGATCCACTTAATGTTGTGGGAGGCTACAATAAATGATGCTGCAGGCCACAAAATTGATGCGACAGGCTACATGACAACACAGCAGGCCACATAAAATGACGTGAGAGGCTACAATAATGAAGCGGCATGCCACATGAAATGATGTGACGAGCCACGATAAATGGTGCGACAGGCTACATGACATAACGCAGGTGGCCACATAAAATGAAATGACGAGCCACTTAATGTTGTGGTAGGCTACAATAAATGATGTGGTAGGCTACAATAAATGATGTGGTAGGCTACAATAAATGATGCGGCAGGCCACATGCCACAAGACATAACGCAGCAGGCCACAATAATTAATATGGCGAGCCACTTAATGTTGTGGGAGGCTACAATAAATGATGCTGCAGGCCACAATAAATGATGTGGCGAGCCACAATAAATGATGCGACAGGCTACATGACAAAACAGCAGGCCACGTAAAATGACGTGAGAGGCTACAATAAATGAAGCGGCATGCCACATGAAATGATGTGGCGAGCCACAATAAATGGTGCGACAGGCCACATGACATAACGCAGGTAGCCACATAAAATGAAATGACGAGCCACTTAATGTTGTGTTAGGCTACAATAAATGGTGCGACAGGCCACATGACATAACGCAGCAGGCCACAATAATTTAATATGGCGAGCCACTTAATGTTGTGGGAGGCTACAATAAATGATGCTGCAGGCAACAATAAATGATGTGGCAGGCCACAATAAATGATGTGGCGAGCCACAATAAATGATGCGACAGGCTACATGACAAAACAGCAGGCCACTTAAAATGACGTGGGAGGCTACAATAAATGAAGCGGCATGCCACATGAAATGATGTGGCGAGCCACAATAAATGGTGCGACAGGCCACATGACATAACGCAGGTAGCCACATAAAATGAAATGGCGAGCCACTTTATGTTGTGGTAGGCTACAATAAATGGTGCTGCAGGCCACATGCCACAAGACATAACGCAGCAGGCCACAATAATTAATATGGCGAGCCACTTAATGTTGTGGGAGGCTACAATAATTGATGCTGCAGGCCACAATAAATGATGTGGCGAGCCACAATAAATGATGCGACAGGCTACATGACAAAACAGCAGGCCACATAAAATGACGTGGGAGGCTACAATAAATGAAGCGGCATGCCACATGAAATGATGTGGCGAGCCACAATAAATGGTGCGACAGGCCACATGACATAACGCAGGTGGCCACATAAAATGAAATGACGAGCCACTTAATGTTGTGTTAGGCTACAATAAATGGTGCGGCAGGCCACATAAAATGATGAGACAGGCCAAATGACAACGCAGGTGGCCTCGTAAAATTAAACGACGAGCCACTTAATGTTGTGGTAGGCTACAATAAATGATGCAACAGGCCACAATAAATTATGTGACAGGCCACATGCCACAAGACATTACGCAGGAGGCCACTTAAAATGATATGGCAAGCCACATACAATGTTGTGGGAGGCTACAATAAATGAAGCGACAGGCCACAATAAATTATGTGACAGGTCACATGCCACAAGACATTACGCAGGAGGCCACTTAAAATGATATGGCGGGCCACATACAATGTTGTGGGAGGCTACAACAAATGAAGCGATAGGCCACATAGAATGACGTGGCGAGCCACAAGAAATGATGCAACAGGCCACTATAAATGATGCAACAGGCAATATGAAATAATAGGCTGTCATCAAGCATGGAGGTATTGAAAAAATGTGTCCGTTTGTGGCAAACGGCCAAAAATCTTATCTCAAAATAAAATTGTACTGATTCATCCAAGTATTTATTAAGCTGTGGCTATCTTAAATATTTGTTTTGGGCAATGGGGAAGTTCTTATCTTCCACCCTATCTGATTGGAACGGCAATAAACCCAACCAAGCCCTCCCAGGAAGTATTTGTAGCCCTGCATGTTAGCGAGAGGAGAAAAGAAGGGAGAAATCTACTAAAGAATGTAGTTTTTCTTTCCATGATTGCATCTCCTCGCACTTTTGGGCTTTGATTGAAACTAATATTATGTTCACACAAAACTCTGCTTTTTCAGCATTCTCATGACTTAGTTCAAATGCATGTTTTTTTTTAAACAAAAAACTGCCATACAGGCTGTTTTTGTGTTTTCTCTTTAAAGCTGCCATTGCTCAAAATATAATAACGAATCAAAATCCATGTTGTTATGGATTATTGACCCATTGGAGGCTCTAGTTACTTCATAACAATCCGGATGGTTCTTTTCCTCTTTGTTTCGGAGGACACAGTTTCCAAAAGCAATTTGAAATGTGGACTCGTCAGACCACAGAACACTTTTCCACTTTGCATCAGTCCATCATAGATGAACTCGGGCCCAGCGGAAGCCGGCGGTGTTTCTGGGTGTTGTTGATAAACTGTTTTTGCTTTGGATAGTAGAGTTTTAACTTGCACTTACAGATGTAGCGACAAACTGTAGTTACTGACAGTGGTTTTCTGAAGTGTTCCTGAGCCCATGTGGTGATATCCTTTACACACCGATGTCGCTTTTTGATGCAGTACCGCCTGAGGGATCGAATGTCCGTAATATCATCGCTTACGTGCAGTAATTTCTCCAGATTCTCTGAACTTTTTGATGATATTACGGACCGAAGATGATGAAATCCCTAAATTCCTTTAAAATATTCCACTTTATATAAAGTTTTTGGGAACTTTTTGCATATTTTGTGGGTTTTGCCATAAAAAATAGGGGTTTTGTTTCGGAAGAAAAGGGCATAAAACAAACAAAAAAAAACTTTTTGTCAACAGACATTTTAGAAAATGATTTATAGATACCGTATTTTTCGGAGTATAAGTCGCACCTGCCGAAAATGCATAATAAAGAAGGAAAAAAACATATATAAATCGCACTGGAGCTTGGCCAAACTATGGAAAAAACTGCGACTTATAGTCCGAAAAATACGGTATACAAGCCTTCAAAATAAAAATAAAAAATATTAATATATGACTTATTTTAAAGACTTTAATGATTGAGAACCTTCAACGTTAACCAAGTGAGAGGAGCTTTAACATTTACAATAAATATTGCATTTTTAAAAAAAAAGTAAAAATAGCAAAATTGCCCCCACATGCTTTTATTTTATCAGTGTGTTGCCCAGCGTGCAGTAAAAAAAAGGGGATTTATTGATTAAACAAACAAAACAAAAAGCGAGAGACCATGAAAGAAACAAAACAAAATGCTGGAACACAGCAAAAACACCTACGAGGAAAAGTGGAGCAGACGGCGTCCACAAAGTACGAGCGTGCTTGAGCGCAGCATGAAAAGGATCGTCGATAGTCACCAGTGAACAGAGAATAATGTCCCGACTAACCAGTGGTGTCGCAAGCGCAACTTAAATAGTGCCTGTTACAAACAGAAAACAGGTGAGGGGAAAAGTGCTCGAAGGCAGGCGTAAAGCTGCTTCAGGAAATGGAAAAATAGGAAGCGAAAAACCCCAAAATAAGAGCGCAAGAGAGGAACTAAAACTACACCCAGAAAACCACTAAGAAACTCAAAATAGAGCAGTTATCCATACATATAATGACACAGTTTTGTCATTATTATTATTATAATGTCATCTTTTTCTCTTTTGCATTTATTCATTTTCACTATTATGTTAGATCCACTATGGACTGGACTCTCACACTATTATGTTAGATCCACTATGGACTGGACTCTCACACGATTATGTTAGATCCACTATGGACTGGACTCTCACACTATTATGTTAGATCCACTATGGACTGGACTCACACACTATTATGTTAGATCCACTATGGACTGGACTCTCACACTATTATGTTAGATACACTATGGACTGGACTCTCAAACTATTATGCTAGATCCACTTTGGACTGGACTCTCACACTATTATGTTAGATCCACTATGGACTGGACTCTCACACTATTATGTTAGATCCACTATGGACTGGACTCTCACACTATTATGTTAGATCCACTATGGACTGGACTCACACTATTATGTTAGATCCACTATGGACTGGACTCTCACAATATTATGTTAGATCCACTATGGACTGGACTCTCACACTATTATGCTAGATCCACTATGGACTGGACTCTCACACTATTATGTTAGATCCACTATGGACTGGACTCTCACAATATTATGTTAGATCCACTATGGACTAGACTCTCACACTATTATGTTAAATCCACTATGGACTGGACTCTCACACTATTATGTTAGATCCACTATGGACTGGACTCTCACACTATTATGTTAGATCCATTACGGACTGGACTCTCACACTATTATGTTAGATCCACTATGGACTGGACTCACACTATTATGTTAGATCCACTACGGACTGGACTCTCACACTATTATGTTAGATCCACTATGGACTGGACTCTCACACTATTATGTTAGATCCACTATGGACTGGACTCTCACACTATTATGTTAGATCCACTATGAACTGGACTCTCACACTATTATGTTAGATCCACTATGGACTGGACTCTCACATTATTATGTTAAATCCACTATGGACTGGACTCTCACACTATTATGTTAGATCCACTATGGACTGGACTTTCACAATATTATGTTAGATCCACTATGGACTGGACTTTCACACTATTATGTTAGATCCACTATGGACTGGACTTTCACAATATTATGTTAGATCCACTATGGACTGGACTCTCACACTATTATGTTAGATCCACTATGGACTGGACTCTCACAATATTATGTTAGATCCACTATGGACTGGACTCTCACTATTATGTTAGATCTACTATGGACTGGACTCTCACACTATTATGTTAGATCTACTATGGACTGGACTCTCACACTATTATGTTAGATCCACTATGGACTGGACTCTCACACTATTATGTGAGATCCACTATGGACTGGACTCTCACATTATTATGTTAGATCCACTATAGACAAAATGCACTGTCAGGAGACGGTGGGTTAATTGGATTTTACTTGTCAATCACTGGCAACCTTCAGGGTGTAAGTGCACCAATAAAAAAAGGCTTTTATCTGCAAATGGATGGTATAAAGCAAGATAATGAGGATTAAAAAAAACACAATTATTACTTCTGCAGATAAAGGACATGACGTCGTCCGGGTGATATGGGTGTGATGGCGGTAAAGAAACAACCGCCGTCTTCATGCCTTCTGTGTGTGAGGCAGGAAGTGGAGAGCTTTGTTCCGCCGCCTTCAGGCCTCGAACCTTACACCCGATGTGTTTACGTGTGTGTGGGTAGATGTCAGGAAATACGACTAAACGGAATGAGTCAGATACATTACAGCTCGTTCGAACAAGAAAAGCTCCTATAAAACTAAACGGCACATGTTTATGACAGTGGGTGTACCGTAACTACGCACACAAGCGCTGCACGCCATCATCAATATGGTTTATAGTAAGTCAGCTGCTGCAATACTTCCCGATCAGTACAGTTGTGGTCAAAAGTTGACATACACTTGTAAAGAACATATAAGGTCATGGCTGTCTTGAGTTTCCAATCATTTCTACTAATCTTATTTTTTTTTGTGATAGAGTGATTGGAGCACATACTTGTTGGTCACAAAAAAACATTGATGAAATTTGGGGTTTTTATGAATTTATTATGGGTCTACTGAAAATGGTTTAAATCGGGCAAGAAATGTTTTTAATTGAGAAAATCCTGGAATTTCGGGAAAACTGGAATTTGGTTTGGAACTTGAGACTGTTAGTTTGAATGTCCAGGATGAGTGGAATGTGTTGATGTTGGAACGGTTTGAATAGGTTGAAAAATGTGGGAATTGTGCAACTTGAAAAAATGTCCCATTCATTTCAACGGGAACTTCCTGGAAATTTGAGGAAAAAGCGGGATTTTTTGAAAACGATTAGGAGCATGAATGTCCTATATGAGCTGAATTGGTGGGTGTTGGAATAGTTTAAATCGGGCAAGAAATGTTGAAGTAGTAACAGTTTTTAAATAGAGAAAATCCCGGAATTTTGGGAAAACTGGAATTTGGTTTGGAACTTGGGAACGTGTTAGTTTAAATGTTAAGGATGAGCGGAATGTGTTGATGTTGGAATTGTTTGAATAGGTTGAAAAATGTGGGAATTGTGCAACTTGGAAAAATGTCCCATTCATTTCAACGGGAACTTCCTGGAAATTTGAGGAATTTGGGGAAAAAGCGGGATTTTTTGAAAACGATTAGGAGCATAAATGTCCTGAATTAACTGAATTGGTGGGTGTTGGAATTGTTTAAATCGGGCAAGAAATGTTGAAGTAGTAACAGTTTTTAATTGAGAAAATCCCGGAATTTCGGGAAAACTGGAATTTGGTTTGGAACTTGAGACTGTGTTAGTTTGAATGTCCAGGATGAGTGGAATGTGTTGATGTTGGAACGGTTTGAATAGGTTGAAAAATTTGGGAATTGTGCAACTTGGAAAAATGTCCCATTCATTTCAACTGGAACTTCCTGGAAATTTGGGGAATTTTGGGAAGAAGCGGGCTTTTTTGAAAATGATTAGGAGCATGAATGTCCTGAATGAGCTGAATTGGTTGGTGTTGGAATTGTTTAAATCGGGCAAGAAATGTTGAAGTAGTAACAATTTTTAAATTGAGAAAATCCTGGAATTTCGGGAAAACTGGAATTTGGTTTGGAACTTGAGTGGAATGTGTTGAAGTTGGAATGGTTTGAATAGGTTGAAAAATGTGGGAATTGTGCAACTTGGAAAAATGTCCCATTCATTTCAATAGGAACTTCCTGTAAATTTGGGGGAAAAGCGGGATTTTTTGAAAATGATTAGGAACATGAATGTCCTGAATGAGCTGAATTGGTTGGTGTTGGAATTGTTTAAATCGGGCAAGAAATGTTGAAGTAGTAACAGTTTTCAAATAGAGAAAATCCCGGAATTTTGGGAAAACTGGAATTTGGTTTGGAACTTGGGAAAGTGTTAGTTTAAATGTTCAGGATGAGCGGAATGTGTTGATGTTGGAATTGTTTGAATAGGTTGAAAAATGTGGGAATTGTGCAACTTGGAAAAATGTCCCATTCATTTCAACGGGAACTTCCTGGAAATTTGAGGAATTTTGGGAAAAAGCGGGATTTTTTGAAAACGATTAGGAGCATGAATGTCCTGAATTAACTGAATTGGTGGGTGTTGGAATTGTTTAAATCGGGCAAGAAATGTTGAAGTAGTAACAGTTTTTAATTGAGAAAATCCTGGAATTTGGTTTGGAACTTGGGAAAGTGTTAGTTTGAATGTCCAAGATGAGTGGAAGGTGTTGATGTTGGAATGGTTTGAATAAGTTGAAAAATGTGGGAATTGTGCAACTTGGAAAAATGTCCCATTCATTTCAATGGGAACTTCCTGGAAATTTGGGGAATTTTGGAAAAAAGCGGGTTTTTTTGAAAATGATTAGGAGCATGAATGTCCTGAATTAACTGAATTGGTGGGTGTTGGAATTGTTTAAATCGGGCAAGAAATGTTGAAGTAGTAACAGTTTTTAATTGAGAAAATCCTGGAATTTGGTTTGGAACTTGGGAAAGTTTTAGTTTGAATGTCCAGGATGAGTGGAAGGTGTTGATGTTGGAATGGTTTGAATAGGTTGAAAAATGTGGGAATTGTGCAACTTGGAAAAATATCCCATTCATTTCAAGGGGAGCTTCCTGGAAATTTGGGGAATTTTGGGAAAAAGCGGGATTTTTTGAAAATGATTAGGAGCATGAATGTCCTAAATGAGCTGAATTGGTTGGTGTAGGAATTGTTTAAATCGGGCAAGAAATGTTGAAGTAGTAACAGTTTTTAATTGAGAAAATCCTGGAATTTCGGGAAAATTGGAATTTGGTTTGGAACTTGGGAAAGTGTCAGTTTAAATGTCCAGGATGAGTGGAATGTGTTGATGTTGGAATGGTTTGACTAGGTTGAAAAATGTGGGAATTGTGCAACTTGGAAAAATGTCCCATTCATTTCAATAGGAACTTCCTGTAAATTTGGGGGAAAAGCGGGATTTTTTGAAAATGATTAGGAACATGAATGTCCTGAATGAGCTGAATTGGTTGGTGTTGGAATTGTTTAAATCGGGCAAGAAATGTTGAAGTAGTAACAGTTTTCAAATAGAGAAAATCCCGGAATTTTGGGAAAACTGGAATTTGGTTTGGAACTTGGGAAAGTGTTAGTTTAAATGTTCAGGATGAGCGGAATGTGTTGATGTTGGAATTGTTTGAATAGGTTGAAAAATGTGGGAATTGTGCAACTTGGAAAAATGTCCCATTCATTTCAACGGGAACTTCCTGGAAATTTGAGGAATTTTGGGAAAAAGCGGGATTTTTTGAAAACGATTAGGAGCATGAATGTCCTGAATTAACTGAATTGGTGGGTGTTGGAATTGTTTAAATCGGGCAAGAAATGTTGAAGTAGTAACAGTTTTTAATTGAGAAAATCCTGGAATTTGGTTTGGAACTTGGGAAAGTGTTAGTTTGAATGTCCAAGATGAGTGGAAGGTGTTGATGTTGGAATGGTTTGAATAAGTTGAAAAATGTGGGAATTGTGCAACTTGGAAAAATGTCCCATTCATTTCAATGGGAACTTCCTGGAAATTTGGGGAATTTTGGAAAAAAGCGGGTTTTTTTGAAAATGATTAGGAGCATGAATGTCCTGAATTAACTGAATTGGTGGGTGTTGGAATTGTTTAAATCGGGCAAGAAATGTTGAAGTAGTAACAGTTTTTAATTGAGAAAATCCTGGAATTTGGTTTGGAACTTGGGAAAGTTTTAGTTTGAATGTCCAGGATGAGTGGAAGGTGTTGATGTTGGAATGGTTTGAATAGGTTGAAAAATGTGGGAATTGTGCAACTTGGAAAAATATCCCATTCATTTCAAGGGGAGCTTCCTGGAAATTTGGGGAATTTTGGGAAAAAGCGGGATTTTTTGAAAATGATTAGGAGCATGAATGTCCTAAATGAGCTGAATTGGTTGGTGTAGGAATTGTTTAAATCGGGCAAGAAATGTTGAAGTAGTAACAGTTTTTAATTGAGAAAATCCTGGAATTTCGGGAAAATTGGAATTTGGTTTGGAACTTGGGAAAGTGTCAGTTTAAATGTCCAGGATGAGTGGAATGTGTTGATGTTGGAATGGTTTGACTAGGTTGAAAAATGTGGGAATTGTGCAACTTGGAAAAATGTCCCATTCATTGCAATGGGAGCTTCCTGGAAATTTGGGGAAAAAACACGGGATTTTTTGAAAATTATCAGGAGCATGAATGTCCTGCATGAGCTGAATTGGTTGGTGTTGGAATTGTTTAAATCGGGCAAGAAATGTTGAAGTAGTAACAGTTTTTAATTGAGAAAATCCTGGAATTTGGTTTGGAACTTGGGAAAGTGTTAGTTTGAATGTCCAGGATGAGCGGAATGTGTTGATGTTGGAATGGTTTGAATAGGTTGAGAAAATTGGGAATTGTGCAACTTGGAAAAATGTCCCATTCATTTCGATGGGAACTTCCTGGAAATTTGAGGACTTTGGGGAAAAAGCGGGACTTTTTGAAAATGATTAGGAGCATGAATGTTCTGCATGAGCTGAATTGGTTGATGTTGGAATTGTTTAAATTGGGCAAGAAATGTTGAAGTAGTAATAGTTTTTAATTGAGAAAATCCTGGAATTTCGGTAAAACTGGAATTTGGTTTGGAACTTCAGAAAGTGTTAGTTTGAATGTCAAGGATGAGCGGAATGTGTTGATGTTGGAATGGTTTGAATAGGTTGAAAAATGTAGGAATTGTGCAACTTGGAAAAATGTCCCATTCATTTCAACGGGAACTTCCTGGAAATTTGAGGAGTTTTGGGAAAAAGCGGATTTTTTGAAAATGCTTAAGAGCATGAATGTCCTGAATGAGCTGAATTGGTTGGTGTTGGAATTGTTTAAATCGGGCAAGAAATGTTGAAGTAGTAACAGTTTTTAAATTGAGAAAATCCTGGAATTTCGGGAAAACTGAAATTTGGTTTGGAAATTGGGAAAGTGTTAGTTTAAATGTTCAGGATGAGCGGAATGTGTTGATGTTGGAATGGTTTGAATAGGTTGAAAAATGTGGGAATTGTGCAACTTGGAAAAATGTCCCATTCATTTCAACGGGAACTTCCTGGAAATTTGGGGAATTTTGGGAAAAAGCGCGAGCTTTTTGAAAATGATTAGAAGCATGAATGTCCTGAATGAGCTGAATTGGTTGGTGTTGGAATTGTTTGAATCGGGCAAGAAATGTTGAAGTAGTAACAGTTTTTAATTGAGAAAATCCTGGAATTTTGGGAAAACTGGATTTTGGTTTGGAACTTCAGAAAGTGTTAGTTTGAATGTCCAGGGTGAGTGGAATGTGTTGATGTTGGAATGGTTTGAATAGGTTGAAAAATGTGGGAATTGTGCAACTTGGAAAAATGTCCCATTCATTTCAATGGGAACTTCCTGGAAATTTGAGGAATTTTGGGAAAAAGCGGGATTTTTTGGAAAATGATTAGGAGCATGAATGTCCTGAATGAGCTGAATTGGTTGGTGTTGGAATTGTTTAAATCGGGCAAGAAATGTTGAAGTAGTAACAGTTTTTAATTGAGAAAATCCTGGAATTTCGGGAAAACTGGAATTTTGTTTGGAACTTGGGAAAGTGTTAGTTTGAATGTCCAGGATGAGTGGAATGTGTTGGTGTTGGAATGGTTTGACTAGGTTGAAAAATGTGGGAATTGTGCAACTTGGAAAAATGACCCATTCATTTCAACGGGAACTTCCTGGAAATTTGGGGAATTTTGGGAAAAAGCGGGATTTTTTGAAAATGATTAGGAGCATGAATGTCCTGCATGAGCTGAATTGGTTGGTGTTGGAATTGTTTAAATCGCGCAAGAAATGTTGAAGTAATAACAGTTTTTAATTGAGAAAATCCTGGAATTGGGTTTGGAACTTGGGAAAGTGTTAGTTTGAATGTCCAGGATAAGCGGAATGTGTTGATGTTGGAATGGTTTGAATAGATTGAGAAAATTGGGAATTGTGCAACTTGGAAAAATGTCCCATTCATTTCAATGGGAACTTCCTGGAAATTTGAGGAATTTTGGGAAAAAGCGGGACTTTTTGAAAATGATTAGGAGCATGAATGTTCTGCATGAGCTGAATTGGTTGATGTTGGAATTGTTTAAATTGGGCAAGAAATGTTGAAGTAGTAACAGTTTTTAATTGAGAAAATCCTGGAATTTCGGTAAGACTGGAATTTGGTTTGGAACTTGGAAAAGTGTTAGTTTGAATGTCAAGGATGAGCGGAATGTGTTGATGTTGGAATGGTTTGAATAGGTTGAAAAATGTGGGAATTGTGCAACTTGGAAAAATGTCCCATTCATTTCAACGGGAACTTCCTGGAAATTTGAGGAATTTCGGGAAAAAGCGGATTTTTTGAAAATGCTTAAGAGCATGAATGTCCTGAATGAGCTGAATTGGTTGGTGTTGGAATTGTTTAAATCAGGCAAGAAATGTTGAAGTAGTAACAGTTTTTAAATTGAGAAAATCCTGGAATTTCGGGAAAACTGAAATTTGGTTTGGAACTTGGGAAAGTGTTAGTTTAAATGTTCAGGATGAGCAGAATGTGTTGATGTTGGAATGGTTTGACTAGGTTGAAAAATGTGGGAATTGTGCAACTTGGAAAAATGTCCCATTCATTGCAATGGGAGCTTCCTAGAAATTTGGGGAAAAAACACGGGATTTTTTGAAAATGATTAGGAGCATGAATGTCCTGCATGAGCTGAATTGGTTGGTGTTGGAATTGTTTAAATCGGGCAAGAAATGTTGAAGTAGTAACAGTTTTTAATTGAGAAAATCCTGGAATTTGGTTTGGAACTTGGAAAAGTGTTAGTTTGAATGTCCAGGATGAGTGGAATGTGTTGATGTTGGAATGGTTTGAATAGGTTGAGAAAATTGGGAATTGTGCAACTTGGAAAAATGTCCCATTCATTTCAATGGGAACTTCCTGGAAATTTGAGGAATTTTGGGAAAAAGCGGGACTTTTTGTAAATGATTAGGAGCATGAATGTTCTGCATGAGCTGAATTGGTTGATGTTGGAATTGTTTAAATCGGGCAAGAAATGTTGAAGTAGTAACAGTTTTTAAATTGAGAAAATCCTGGAATTTCGGGAAAACTGAAATTTGGTTTGGAACTTGGGAAAGTGTTAGTTTAAATGTTCAGGATGAGCGGAATGTGTTGATGTTGGAATGGTTTGAATAGGTTGAAAAATGTGGGAATTGTGCAACTTGGAAAAATGTCCCATTCATTTCAACGGGAACTTCCTGGAAATTTGGGGAATTTTGGGAAAAAGCGCAAGCTTTTTGAAAATGATTAGAAGCATGAATGTCCTGAATGAGCTGAATTGGTTGGTGTTGGAATTGTTTAAATCGGGCAAGAAATGTTGAAGTAGTAACAGTTTTTAATTGAGAAAATCCTGGAATTTCGGGAAAACTGGATTTTGGTTTGGAACTTCAGAAAGTGTAAGTTTGAATGTCCAGGATGAGTGGAATGTGTTGATGTTGGAATGGTTTGAATAGGTTGAAAAATGTGGGAATTGTGCAACTTGGAAAAATGTCCCATTCATTTCAATGGGAACTTCCTGGAAATTTGAGGAATTTTGGGAAAAAGCGGGATTTTTTGGAAAATGATTAGGAGCATGAATGTCCTGAATGAGCTGAATTGGTTGGTGTTGGAATTGTTTAAATCGGGCAAGAAATGTTGAAGTAGTAACAGTTTTTAAATTGAGAAAATCCTGGAATTTCGGGAAAACTGGAATTTGGTTTGGAACTTGAGAAAGTGTTAGTTTGAATGTCCAGGATGAGTGGAATGTGTTGATGTTGGAATGGTTTGAATAGGTTTAAAAATGTGGGAATTGTGCAACTTGGAAAAATGTCCCATTCATTTCAACGGGAACTTCCTGGAAATCTGAGGAAAAAGCGGGATTTTTTGAAAAAGATTAGGAACATGAATGTCCTGAATTGGTTGGTGTTGGAATTGTTTAAATCGGGCAAGAAATGTTGAAGTAGTAACAGTTTTTAATTGAGAAAATCCTGGAATTTCGGGAAAACTGGAATTTTGTTTGGAACTTGGGAAAGTGTTAGTTTGAATGTCCAGGATGAGTGGAAGGTGTTGATGTTGGAATGGTTTGAATAGGTTGAAAAATGTGGGAATTGTGCAACTTGGAAAAATGTCCCATTCATTTCAAGGGGAGCTTCCTGGAAATTTGGGGAATTTTAGGAAAAAGCGGGATTTTTTGAAAATGATTAGGAGCATGAATGTCCTGCATGAGCTGAATTGGTTGGTGTTGGAATTGTTTAAATCGGGCAGGAAATGTTGAAGTAGTAACAGTTTTTAATTGAGAAAATCCCGGAATTTCGGGAAAACTGGAATTTGGTTCGGAACTTGGGAAAGTGATAGTTTAAATGTTCAGGATGAGCGGAATGTGTTGATGTTGGAATGGTTTGAATAGGTTGAAAAAATTGGGAATTGTGCAACTTGGAAAAATGTCCCATTCATTTCAATGGGAACTTCCTGGAAATTTGGGGAATTTTGGGGAAAAGCGGGATTTTTAAAAATGATTAGGAGCGTGAATGTCCTGAATGAGCTGAATTGGTTGGTGTTAGAATTGTTTAAATCGGGCAAGAAATGTTGAAGTAGTAACAGTTTTTAATTGAGAAAATCCTGGAATTTCTGGAAAACTGGAATTTGGTTTGGAACTTGAGACTGTGTTAGTTTAAATGTCCAGGATGAGTGGAATGTGTTGATGTTGGAACGGTTTGAATAGGTTGAAAAAATTGGGAATTGTGCAACTTGGAAAAATGTCCATGACTTGATGGTTAACACTGAGGTGAGTGTAAAGTCAACCTTTTTAACTTCATCCTGTGCCATGGCTCCAGTAAATGAGTTGTTTAAGTCTTTGTGAGTCCATGGAACTGACTGTGTGTTATGGTAAACTTTTTATCCATAGACTTATCAGATTTAATTTTTTATTATCTATAGCAGGGGTGTCAAAAGTGTGGCCCACGGCACATTCTAAAAATACTATTAAAATAAACAAAAACATAACAAAAGTGGAATAAAAAAGCTTAAAGGTGAAATTAAATTTAGAAAAAGTTGCAATGTTGACTAATAAAACAAAGCTGTTTTTTTTTCTTTCAAACTGTCATTGCTCAAAACATAATATTGAATCAAAATCAATGTTATTATGAATTATTGATCTATCCAAGGATCTGATTACTTCACATCAAATATTCCACTTTGAAAAAAAAAATTTTGTGGAAGATTTTGCATATTTTGTGTGTTTGCCATTAAAAAAAACATTGTTTTCTTTGACACAAAGGGCAGTATGGGGGGAGGTGTAGTCAGCACTGCTTGCAGGAGGAAAAGTCACCACCACTGTCCATGTTGCTGAGGACGAGCACCATCGGGCAGGGGCGGGGCATATGCTGACGGCAAGACACAGCTGGCAGGTGATTAGATTTCACAGGTGGTACGTGTTAATCCAATCATTTGTTGTCTTTAACAGTAAGCGGTAATATAGAAAAAATTAGCGGCACCTTCAACACATTCCACCATTCTGGAAATTCAAACTTCCATTTTTCCAAGTTAAAAAAAATTCCAGGATTTTCCAGATTTCCCGGTTTTCCAAAGCCCTATTTCCACCCTTTTTTCTGGCGACTACTCCTTCCACATTTTTTCAACCCACTTCAACCGTTCCACCGTCCAAACATTCGTCTTAGTAAGGACAAAAAACAAAGTTGTTTTTGGAACTGGAAAAATTCCCGGTTTTCCCGAAATTCCAGGAATTCCGTAATACCATTTCTCGATTCAACGCGGTACTACTTCAACATTTCTCCACCGATTTAAAAATGTTCAACACCAACCATTTCAACTATTAAAGTTTTTTTTACCATTTTCAAAAAAATTCCCGCTTTTCCCGGAATTCCCCATTTTTTCTGAGATTCCCATTGAAATCAAGGGGACATTCTTCAAAGTTCTACAACTTTCCACATTTTTCATCTGATTCAAACCGTTCCAACTTCAAAATATTCAGCCTGTTTGGAAATTGTGTGCTCTACTTCAACAATTGAAAAAAAAATTCCCGGATTTCCCATAATTCCTTTTTTTTTTTGCATTTTCCCCATTCAAAATGAATCGGCCATTTTTCTAACTTCCACAATTCCCACATTCTTCAATCCATTCAAACCATTCCACCTTCAACACATTCCACTCATCCTGGACATTCAAACTACCATTTTTCCACATTTAACACATTTCCAGGAATTCCTGTTTTTTGATAACCTATTTCCACCCTTCTTAAGTTCGACTACTCCTTTCCCATTTTTCAACCTGTTTCAACCGTTCCACCGTCAAAACACTCCTCAAATTTAGGACAAAAACCAAGTTGGTTAAGGAACTAGAAAATTTCCCGGTTTTCCCGAAATTCCAGAATTTTCTCAATTAAAAACTGTTACTACTTCAACATTTCTTGCCCGATTTAAACAATTCCAAGAACAACCAAATCAGCTCATTCAGGACATTCATGCTCCTAATCATTTTCAAAAAATCCCGCTTTTTCCCAACATTCCCCAAATTTCCAGGAAGTTCTCATTGAAATGAATGGGACATTTATCCAAGTTGCACAATTCCCACATTTTTCAACCTATTCAAACCATGCCAACATCAACACATTCCACTCATCCTGGACATTCAAACCAACACAGTCTCAAGTTCCAAACCAAATTCCAGTTTTCCCGAAATTCCAGGATTTTGTCAATTAAAAACTGTTACTACTTCAACATTTCTTGCCCGATTTAAACAATTCCAACACCAACCAATTCAGCTCATTCATGACATTCATGCACCTAATCATTTTCAAAAAATCCCGCTTTCTCCCAAAATTCCCCAAATTTCCAGGAAGCTCCCATTGAAATGAATGGGACATTTTTCCAAGTTGCACAATTCCCACATTTTTCAACCTATTCAAACCATTCCAACATCAACACATTCCACTCATCCTGGACATTCTAACTAACACTTTCTGAAGTTCCAAACCAAATTCCAGTTTTCCCGAAATTCCAGGATTTTCTCAATTAAAAACTGTTACTACTTCAACATTACTTGCCCGATTTAAACAATTCCAACATCAACCAATTCAACTCATTCAGGACATTCATGCTCCTAATCATTTTCAAAAAATCCCACTTTTTCCTAAAATTTCCAGGAAGTTCCCACTGAAATGAATGGGACATTTTTCCAAGTTGCACAATTCCCACAGTTTCCAACCTATTCAAACCATTCCAAAATCAACACATTCCACTCATCTTGGACATTCAAACTAACATTTTCTCAAGTTCCAAACCAAATTCCAGTTTTCCCAAAATTTCAGGATTTTCTCAATTAAAAACTGTTACTACTTCAACATTTCTTGCCCGATTTAAACAATTCCAACACCAACCAATTCAGCTCATTCAGGACATTCACGCTCCTAATTATTTTCAAAAAAATCCCGCTTTCCCCAAAAATTACCCAAATTTCCAGGAAGTTCCCATTGAAATGAATGGGACATTTTTCCAAGTTGCACAATTCCCACATTTTTCAACCTATTCAAACCATTCCAACATCAACACATTCCACTCATCCTGGACATTCAAACTAACACAGTCTCAAGTTCCAAACCAAATTCCAGTTTTCCCGAAATTCCAGGATTTTGTCAATTAAAAACTGTTACTACTTCAACATTTCTTGCCCGATTTAAACAATTCCAACACCAACCAATTCAACTCATTCAGGACATTCATGCTCCTAATCATTTTCAAAAAATCCAGTTATTCCCCAAATTTCCAGGAAGCTCCCATTGAAATGAATGGGACATTTTTCCAAGTTGCACAATTCCCACATTTTTCAACCTATTCAAACCATTCCAACATCAACACATTCCGCTCATCCTGGACATTCTAACTAACACTTTCCCAAGTTCCAAACCACATTCCAGTGTTCCTGGCAATTCAAACTCTTCAACATTCAAACTATTCTTACATTCATACTACATTAATTGTCTCTTCTAGTTCAAAGTTGATCTGCGGAAGTGGTTCGTGTCACAAAATGTTTCACAACACCAACTGACAGCACACCTGTTGACTAATTATTCCCGCCTAATAAACTTTAAACGTGCTTTTTTAACCCGTAAACTACATTGTGACGGCCAAAAGTGAAAATGACGTCAGCATGGTTTAACGTGACTGAGGTGCGTTCACGTACCTGTCAATCTGAGCTCCTCGTTTCCGGTGTCCCGGCGTGAGTGACAGCCCCGGCACGTCAGCCGCGGACGGGCCGGCGCTGACGTGTTCGACGCCGGGGGAACTCTCGGACAAAAGGCCGAATACACTCCGGGCTGAATATGTCCGATTGTTCGCGGGGTCCGCAGCCCAAAAACACGCACGCAGCAATGAAGCCGCTAGCGTCCCTTCTGTGGCGTCTTTGTACTTCACGGAGATCGTCTATACACCGACAGATGCATCACGCCGGGCGAGATTCCTTAACTTTCATTGCACCATTTAGTTGGTATTTTAAACAGTAAATGTAAATAAACGAATATAGTGTGTTTATTTTAACAATACGGGTAGAGAAAAAGGACATTTTGAAGCTACAACAACTTTATCAAGATTATGTGGGATGTTTGCGGATTAACTACTCCTGTATGATCAAATACGTCATAAAAAAGTACATTGAATTATCTATTATATTGAATTATTACTGCTCATCTTGCCGTTTTCTTTAAGTTACCCAAATATATTGTACTATTTAGGCAACATTTGAAATCGAAAGCAAAGTGAGACCTCTTCTTTGTTTTTATCTGTGTTATTTCTTCACGTTGTCGTCCCACTCTTAAAGGGACATGCCACGTTTTTTGTTTTTTACAATATTATTATAATACAGCATTGTATATTATTACGATTATAAAGTTGATAATTTTTTTCTTACATTCCTGATCTAATGTTTGTTTGTTTTTTGTTTTTATTGTAGTTTCAACCAGACAAAAAATCGGTTCAAGAGTGAGAATTTTTTTTAATTAAATTTAAAAAATAAATAAATACAAAAAAATATACAAAAAAAATATATATATACACAATATTACAATTTTATTGTAATACAGCATTGTATATTATTACGATTATAAAGTTGATTGTTTTTTTTACATTCCTGATCTAATGTTTTTGTTTTTTTGTTTTTTTGTAGTTTCAACCAGACAAAAAAATCGGTTCAAGAGTGAGAAAACATTTAAATTAAATTAAAAAAATAAATAAATACAAAAAAATATGCAAAAAATACACAAAAATAAATAAAAATAAAAATAAATATATATGTATATATACTCAATTCATATCGAACGCGAGCACAAAGTTAGACGAAACAATTAAAGACACTAACAATGACAATGTTAAAATGTTTACACTCAATTGAATTGTAGGTTAGTTGACTATGTCTCCATCTTCCGGCTAAAAGCGAAATTACAGTTTCTTGAATAATTGGAAACTCATGTAAAAAATAATTTTCAAGGTAAAAAATGATTTTCATAAATATAAAAATATCAAATATCAAACCAAAAATAATGATTACTCTGCAAATTATTAGAATTTTGAGAGCTGTTGAATTATTTTTAGTCATAGGCTTTGCATTGTAATTTTAATTGTAATTGAATCATTATATTTGGTCTATTCTCGTTTTAAAACAAATTGAGAAAATAGCTATATAAAATATAGCTATTTTAAAAATAAATAAAAAAAATATATATACTTTGGGTTTTTTCCACCTAGAAAATATTGTTGAAAGTCTTTGTAACATCCTGAGGGTGCTTAATTTAGGAATTGCAAGTTGAATAACCTCCTCTCTGAGCTGCCACCTTACCGTGGTAGAGGAGTTTGCGTGTCCCAACGATCCTAGGAGCTATGTTGTCCGGGGGTTTCTATGCCCCCTGGTGGGGTCTCCCAAGGCAAACTGGTCCTAGGTGAGGGATCAGACAAAGAGCAGCTCGAAGACCTCGATGAAGAACACAATCAAAGGACCCAGATTTCCCTCGCCCGGACGCGGGTCACCGGGGCCCCCCTCTGGAGCCAGGCCCGGAGGTGGGGCACGATGGCGAGCGCCTGGTGGCTCGGCCTGTCCCCATGGGGCCCGGCCGGGCACAGGCCGAAGAGGCAACGTGGGTCCCCCCTCAAATGGGCTCACCACCCATAGCAGGCATAGAGGTCGGGTGCAGTGTGAGCTGGGCGGCAGCCGAGGGCAGGGCACTTGGTGGTCCGATCCTCGGCTACATAAGCTGGCTCTTGGGACGTGGAACGTCACTTCGCTGGGAGGGAAGGAGCCTGAGCTAGTGCGTGAGGTGGAGAAGTTCCGGCTAGATATAGTCGGACTCACTTCAACGCACAGCAAGGGCTCTGGAACCACTTCTCTTGAGAGGGGCTGGACTCTCTTCCACTCTGGCGTTGCCGGCAGTGAGAGGCGACGGGCTGGGGTGGCAATTCTTGTTGCCCCTCGGCTCAAAGCCTGCACGTTGGAGTTCAACCCGGTGGACGAGAGGGTAGCTTCCCTCCGCCTTCGGGTGGGGGTACGGGTCCTGACTGTTGTTTGCGTTTACGCGCCAAACGGCAGCTCAGAGTACCCACCCTTTTTGGATTCACTCGAGGGAGTACTGGAGAGTGCTCCCCCGGGTGATTCCCTCGTTCTACTGGGGGACTTCAACGCTCATGTTGGCAGCAACAGTGAAACCTGGAGAGGTGTGATTGGGAAGAATGGCCGCCCGGATCAGAACCCGAGTGGTGTTCTGTTATTGGACTTTTGTGCTCGTCACAGATTGTCGATAACAAACACCATGTTCAAACATAAGGGTGTCCATATGTGCACTTGGCACCAGGACACCCTAGGCCGCAGTTCCATGATCGACTTTGTAGTTGTGTCATCGGATTTGCGGTCTCATGTTTTGGACACTCGGATGAAGAGAGGGGCGGAGCTTTCTACCGATCACCACCTGGTGGTGAGTTGGCTGCGATGGTGGTGGAGGATGCCGGACAGACCTGGCAGGCCCAAACGCATTGTGAGGGTTTGCTGGGAACGCCTGGCAGAGTCTCCTGTCAGAGAGAGTTTCAATTCCCACCTCCGGAAGAACTTTGAACATGTCACGAGGGAAGTGCTGGACATTGAGTCCGAGTGGACGATGTTCCGTACCTCTGTTGTCGAGGCGGCCGATTGGAGCTGTGGCCGCAAGGTGGTTGGTAATCCTAGAACCCGTTGGTGGACGCCGGCAGTGAGGGATGCCGTCAGGCTGAAGAAGGAGCCCTATCGGGTTCTTTTGGCCCATGGGACTCCTGAGGCAGCAGACAGGTACCGACAGGCCAAGCGGTGTGCGGCTTCAGCGGTCGCGGAGGCAAAAACTCGGACATGGGAGGAGTTCGGGGAGGCCATGGAAAAAGACTTCCGGACGGCTTCGAAGCAATTCTGGACCACCATCCGCCACCTCAGGAAGGGGAAGCAGAGCAGTGTCAACACCGTGTATGGTGGGGATGGTGCTCTGCTGACCTCGACTGCGGATGTTGTGGATCGGTGGAGAGAATACTTCGAAGACCTCCTCAATCCTACCAGCACGTCTTCCTATGAGGAAGCAGGGCCTGGGGAATCTGTGGTGGGCTCTCTTATTTCTGGGGCGGAGGTTGTTGAGGTAGTTAAAAAGCTCCTCGGTGGCAAGGCCCCGGGGGTGGATGAGACCCGCCCGGAGTTCCTTAAGGCTCTGGATGTTGTGGGGCTGTCTTGGTTGACAAGACTCTGCAACATCGTGTGGACATCGGGGGCGGTACCTCTGGATTGGCAGACCGGGGTGGTGGTTCCTCTCTTTAAGAAGGGGAACCAGAGGGTGTGTTCCAACTATCGTGGGATCACACTCCTCAGCCTTCCCGGTAAGGTCTATTCAGGTGTACTGGAGAGGAGGCTACGCCAGATAGTTGAACCTCGGATTCAGGAGGAACAGTGTGGTTTTCGTCCTGGTCGTGGAACTGTGGACCAGCTCTATACTCTCGGCAGGGTCCTTGAGGGTGCATGGGAGTTTGCCCAACCAGTCTACAAGTGCTTTGTGGACTTGGAGAAGGCATTCGACCGTGTACCCCGGGAAGTCCTGTGGGGAGTGCTCAGAGAGTATGGGGTAACGGACTGTCTTATTGTGGCAGTTCGCTCCCTGTATAATCAGTATCAGAGCTTGGTCCGCATTGCCGGCAGTAAGTCGGACACGTTTCCAGTGAGGGTTGGACTCCGCCAAGGCTGCCCTTTGTCACCGATTCTGTTCATAACCTTTATGGACAGAATTCTAGGCTCAGTCAGGGCGTTGAGGGGATCTGGTTTGGTGGCTGCAGGATTAGGTCTCTGCTATTTGCAGATGATGTGGTCCTGATGGCTTCCTCCGGCCAAGATCTTCAGCTCTCACTGGATCGGTTCGCAGCCGAGTGTGAAGCGACTGGGATGGGAATCAGCACCTCCAAGTCCGAGTCCATGGTTCTCTCCCGGAAAAGGGTGGAGTGCCATCTCCGGGTTGGGGAGGAGATCTTGCCCCAAGTGGAGGAGTTCAAGTACCTCGGAGTCTTGTTCACGAGTGGGGGAAGAGTGGATCGTGAGATCGACAGGCGGATCGGTGCGGCGTCTTCAGTAATGCGGACGCTGTATCGAACCGTTGTGGTGAAGAAGGAGCTGAGCCGGAAGGCAAAGCTCTCGATTTACCGGTTGATCTACGTTCCCATCCTCACCTATGGTCATGAGCTTTGGGTCATGACCGAAAGGACAAGATCACGGGTACAAGCGGCCGAAATGAGTTTCCTCCGCCGAGTGGCGGGGCTCTCCCTTAGAGATAGGGTGAGAAGCTCTGTCATTCGGGGGGAGCTCAAAGTAAAGCCGCTGCTCCTCCACATCGAGAGGAGCCAGATGAGGTGGTTCGGGCATCTGGTCAGGATGCCACCCGAATGCCTCCCTAGTAAGGTGTTTCGGGCACGTCCGACCGGTAGGAGGCCACGGGGAAGACCCAGGACACGCTGGGAAGACTATGTCTCCCGGCTGGCCTGGGAACGCCTCGGGATCCCCCGGGAGGAGCTGGACGAAGTGGCTGGGGAGAGGGAAGTCTGGGCTTCCCTGCTTAAGCTGCTGCCCCCGCGACCCGACCTTGGATAAGCGGAAGAAGATGGATGAAGTTGAATAACGCTTGTTTTCAGAATAAAATACTTTTGATATACAAATTATTATTTGTATATATAATATATCAGGATGTCTTATCAATTGACTTGCTGCTTATGCAGATAATTTTACTAGTTTTTAGTGGTTTTTTTTCTAAAATCTAATATTTTAATTTTATATTTTGTCAGAAATTAAGTCACATACTTTTGAGCCCCTAAAAATAAAAAATATGTGCATTAAACGGGCATAATTTCTAATTGCCCATAAGAAAAATGGTGACATATGAACAGGAATTGCTGACTCGTCGGAATTAACTTAACCCCGCCTCTTCCTGCCCAGGTTGTTCCAAAATAAAAGCAACTTATCGGCCTACAAGAATGTGTAAGAATTCTGAAAGCCACAGCTGTGAGGTGATTGTTTATTGCAGATACAGAAATGTCACAAGGCACTCAAACCAACATTTGGAAGCGATATGTTTTTTTTTATATTTAAGGCGACTCGCTGAAAAACAAGGACACAATTTCGCTCTACAAAATAAAAGCACACACAAAAAAAGAAAAAAAAATCATTATTTCCACTTCTTCTTTTAATTGTTGTTAGCGTCTCAGACATGTGCGTCAGTAACTTTGGATTTCGGTGGCGCGGTCGTGAAGAACGTATTTGGAAAAAACGAATGCAACTCCTAATTAGAGACATCTAAAAGCAATCATAAAACAAAAAGGCAGGTGCGACTTGTCGGCACACCCGAAACCACCGCACACACGCGTAGCTGCAGCAAACTCATTTGTCACACATGCAAGGAGGGAAGGGCTTCACATGGGTGGATCTCGCGTAAGAGGAAGAGAGGGGGGGTTTATCAATTTGGCAATTTTAACATTTTAAGGGACAAGCGGTAGAAAATGGATGGATGGAAGATAGTTGCCATCCGGCGGCCGAAGCGGTGAGTGCATCTGGGAATTTGTCACGTTCCATGTGTCAGGTAAACTGGCGACGAATGGGGCCGTGGAATCCCCTTCCTACTGTGCGTATTTGATTCGAGACATAGCCCCGTTTCTGGGTGGATCTCGCGTAAGAGGAAGAGGAGGGGGGGGGGGTTAATAATTTGGCAATTTTAACATTTTAAGATAGTTGAACCCCCTTCCTATTGTGCGTATGAAAAGGTCAATCACTGTTTGATTCGAGATATGGCCCCCGTTCCTGGGTGGATCTCGCGTAAGAGGAAGAGTGCAACTGGCAATTCGTCACGTTTCATGTGTCAGGTAAACTGGGCCGTATGAACCCCCTTCCTACTGTGCGTATGGAAAAGGTCAATCACTGTTTGATTCGAGACTTAATCCCCGTTCCTGGGTGGATCTCGCGTAAGAGGAAGAGAGGGTGGGGTTTATTAATTTGGTAAATTGAACATTTTAAGATAGTTGCCATCCGGCGGCCAAAGTGGAGAGTGCAGCTGGCAATTTGTCACGTTTCATGTGTCGGGTAAACGGCGATGAATGGGGCCGTGGAATCACGTTTCATGTGTCGGGTAAACTGGGCCGTATGAATCCCCTTCCTACTGTATGTATGAAAAGGCTAATGACTGTTTGATTCGAGACATGGTCCCCGTTTCTGGGTGGATCTCGCGTAAGAGGAAGAGAGGGGTGGGGTTAATAATTTGGCAATTTTAACGTTTTAAGACAGTTGCCATCCGGCGGGCCAAAGCGGAGAGTGCAACTGGCAATTCGTCACGTTTCATGTGTCGGGTAAACGGCGACGAATGAGGCCGTGGAATCACGTTTCATGTGTCGGGTAAACTGGGCCGTATGAATCCCCTTCCTACTGTGCGTATGGAAAAGGCCAATCACTGTTTGATTCGAGACATGGCCCCTGTTCCTGGGTGGATCTCGTGTAGGAGGAAGAGAGGGCGGGGGGTTAATAATTTGGCAATTTCAACATTTTAAGATAGTTGCCATCCGGCGGGCCAAAGCGGAGAGTGCAACTGGCAATTCGTCACGTTTCACGTGTCGGGTAAACGGCGACGAATGGGGCCGTGGAATCCCATTTCATGTGTCGGGTAAACTGGGCCGTATGAACCCCCTTCCTACTGTATGTATGAAAAGGTCAATCACTGTTGGATTCGAGACATGGCCCCCGTTCCTGGGTGGATCTCGCGTAAGAGGAAGAGGGGGCGCAGGTTAATAATTTGGCAATTTTAACATTTTAAGATAGTTGCCATTCGGCGGGCCAAAGCGGAGAGTGCAACTGGCAATTCGTCACGTTTCATGTGTCGGGTAAACGGCGACAAATGAGGCCAAGGAATCACGCTTCTTGTGTCAGGTAAACGGCGCCGAACGAGGCCGTGGAATCACGTTTCATGTGTCGGGTAAACCGGGCCGTATGAACCCCCTTCCTATTGTATGTATGGAAAAGGTCAATCACTGTTTGATTCGAGACATGATCCCCGTTCCTGGGTGGATCTCGCGTAAGAGGAAGAGAGGGTGGGGTTAATAATTTGGCAATTTGAACATTTTAAGACAGTTGCAATCAGGCGGGCCAAAGCGGAGAGTGCAACTGGCAATTCGTCACGTTTCATGTGTCGGGTAAACGGCGCCGAATGGGGCCGTGGAATCACGTTTCATGTGTGGGGTAAACTGGGCCGTATGAACCCCCTTCCTACTGTGCGTATGGAAAAGGTCAATCACTGTTTGATTCGAGACATGGCCCCCGTTCCTGGGTGGATCTCGCGTAAGAGGAAGAGAGAGCGGGTTAATAAGGCAATTTTAACATTTTAAGATAGTTGCCAAAGCGGAGAGTGCAACTGGCAATTCGTCACGTTTCACGTGTCGGGTAAACGGCGACGAATGGGGTCGTGGAATCACGTTTCATGTGTCAGGTAAACTGGGCCGTATTAATCCCCTTCTTATTGTATGTATGAAAAGGCTCATTACTGTTTGATTCGAGACATGGCCCCCGTTTCTGAGTGGATCTCGTGTAAGAGGAAGAGAGGGGGGTTTAATAATTTGGCAATATTAACATTTTAAGATAGTTGCCATCCGGCGAACCAAAGCGGAGAGTGCAACTGGCAATTCGTCACGTTTCATGTGTCGGGTAAACGGCGCCGAATGGGGTCTTGGAATCACCTTTCATGTGTCAGGTAAACTGGGCCGTATTAATCCCCTTCTTATTGTATGTATGAAAAGGCTAATTACTGTTTGATTCGAGACATGGCCCCCGTTTCTGAGTGGATCTCGTGTAAGAGGAAGAGAGGGGGGTTTAATAATTTGGCAATTTGAACATTTTAAGATAGTTGCCATCAGGCGGACCAAAGCGGAGAGTGCAACTGGCAATTCGTCACGTTTCATGTGTCGGGTAAACGGCGATGAATGGGGCCGTGGAATCACGTTTCATGTGTCGGGTAAACTGGGCCGCATGAATCCCCTTCCTACTGTATGTATGAAAAGGCTAATTACTGTTTGATTCAAGACATGGTCCCCGTTTCTGGGTGGATCTCGCGTAAGAGGAAGACAGGGGTGGGGTTAATAATTTGGCAATTTTAATGTTTAAAGACAGTTGCTATCCGGCGGGCCAAAGCGGAGAGTGCAACTGGCAATTTGTCACGTTTCATGTGTTTGTCACATTTCATGTGTCAGGTAAACTGGGCCGTATGAACCCCCTTCCTACTGTGCGTATGGAAAAGGTCAATCACTGTTTGATTCGAGACATGGCCCCCTGTTCCTGGGTGGATCTCGCGTAAGAGGAAGAGAGGGCGGAGTTAATAATTTGGCAATTTTAACATTTTAAGACAGTTGCCATTTGGCGGCCAAATTGGAGAGAGCAACTGGCAATTCGTCACGTTTCATGTGTCGGGTAAACGGCGCCGAATGGGGCCGTGGAATCACGTTTCATGTGTCGGGTAAACTGGGCCGGATGAATCCCCTTCTTATTGTATGTATGAAAAGGCTAATGACTGTTTGATTCGAGACATGGCCCCCATTCCTGGGTGGATCTCGCGTAAGAGGAAGAGAGGGGTGGGGTTAATAATTTGTCAGGTAAACTGGGCCGTGTGAACCCCCTCCCTACTGTACGTATGACAAGGTCAATCACTGTTTGATTCGAGGCAAACGGAGCCATGCAGATCTCTCCTAATAAAAAAAAGATGCTTCATAACTATGTGTAGAGAAAGTACTAAAACTGTATGTACAAAAAATTATGGGAATCACTGCTCCCGATAATAGCAACATCCATCCCTACAGTGAAATATGGAGGGCACTGCCTCCGATACACACACTCTCTCACACACACACACCGGTAGGCAAAAACTACCTTCTTGGTTCCCGCGCTATGGAAGACACTGCTCCCGATAACGCCGTCGAGAGGCGAAGCGTACGCGGCGACGTTGACGAGCGACGTGAATCCAGTGTAAAAACTGTACTCAGTGCATGTACTAGTACACTTCTTTTTTAGCAGATGCTGCTTGTTGACATTTCGACAGTATAACTGTCATAATTATGGAAGGCACTGCTCCCGATAATTATACATTTTCTATATATATATAAAAAAAAGAAAGGCTATTTATAGTGAACGCTGCCACTGATAAATAAATATTACAATAAATAGTTTTCGGGTTCAGTGCCACCTGGTAAAATACACGCTTGATCTTTTATCATCATTATGCAAAACCAGTGTGTAAATGGTAAATAAAAAACAGAATACAATGATTTGCAAATCCTTTTCAACTTATATTCAATTGAATAGACTGCAAAGACAAGATATTTAACGTTCGAACTGGAAAACGTTGCTATTTTTTGCAAATATTAGCTCATTTGGAATTTGAGGCCTGCAACATGTTTCCAAAAAAGCTGGCACAAGTGGCAAAAAAGACTGAGAAAGTTGAGGAATGCTCATCAAACACTTATTTGGAACGTCCCACAGGTGAACAGGCTAATTGGGAACAGGTGGGTGCCATGATTGGGTAAAAAAAAAAGCAGCTTCCATGAAATGCTCGGTCATTCACAAACAAGGATGGGGCGAGGGTCACCACTTTGTCAACAAATGCGTGAGCAAATTGTTTAAGAACAACATTTCTCAACGAGCTATTGCAAGGAATTTAGGGATTTCACCATCATCAAAAGATTCAAAGAATCTGGAGAAATCACTGCACGTAAGCGATATTACAAACCTTCGATCCCTCAGGCTGTACTGCATCAAAAAGAGACATCCGTGTGTAAAGGATATCACCACATGGGCTCAGGAACACTTCAGAAAACCACTGTCAGTAACTACAGTTTGTTGCTACATCCATAAGTGCACGTTAAAACTCTACTATGCAAATAATAAGCCATTTATCAACAACACCCAGAAACGCCGCCGGCTTCGCTAGGCCCGAGCTCATCTAAGATGGACTGATACAAAGTGGAAAAGTGAAATGTGGTCTGACGAGTCCACATTTCAAATTGTTTTTGGAAACTGTGGACGTCGTGTCCTCCGGACCAAAGAGGAAAAGAACCATCCGGATTGTTATAGGCGCAAAGTTGAAAAGCCAGCATCTGTGATGGTATGGGGGTGTATTAGTGCCCAAGACATGGGTAACTTACACATCTGTGAAGGCGCCATTAATGCTGAAAGGTACATACAGGTTTTGGAGCAACATATGTTGCCATCCAAGCAACGTTATCATGGACGCCCCTGCTTATTTCAGCAAGACAATGCCAAGCCATGTGTTACAACAGCGTGGCTTTGTAGTAAAAGAGTGCGGGTACTAGACTGGCCTGCCTGTAGTCCAGACTTGTCTCCCATTGAAAATGTGTGGCGCATTACGAAGCCTGAAATACCACAACGGAGACCCCTGGACTGTTGAACAACTGAAGCTGTACATCAAGCAAGAATGGGAAAGAATTCCACTTTAAAAATGGGTCTCCTCAGTTCCCAAACGTTTACTGAGTGTTGTTAAAAGGAAAGGCCATGTAACACAGTGGTAAAAATGCCCTTGTGCCAACTTTTTTGCAATGTGTTGCTGCCATTAAATTCTAAGTTAATGATTATTTGCAACAAAAAAAAGTAGTTTCTAAGTTTGAACATTAATTATCTTGTCTTTGCAGTCTATTCAATTGAATATAAGTTGAAAATGATTTGCAAATCATTGTATTCTGTTTTTATTTACTATTTACACAACGTGCCAACTTCACTGGTTTTGGGTTTTGTATTATATCATTATTTGTGCTTAACAATCGTTATTCAAGCAAATTGCCAGGTTTTGCAACAATGCCCATTTGTGTTGGCATTTTCGTGATTGGATTTTGCAGTACTTGCAAGTAAACTGTAATAGCACCAATTGGGGTTAATTAGTAAGTACCACATGGACGAAACGGCAGAACAGAACATTTCTGAAAATACTGAATAAATTGCTAAGGTGAAAAGGTGCCGTCTTTAATTAAAGGGTCATGTCACCTGGTATGTGTAATTAATTGTAGTATTATTATTATTATGATTCAGTCCCTCCAGCATTTTGCAGGCTTTTTGTGTACGTTAGTTTTTTCATCGTTGCGGCAAAAGTTGCTATGTTTTGACACTTTTCTAATAAGATTGAACCAACTCGTGCTTTTAAGAATTGAAAATCACTATTTTAAGTATTCCTTACGACAAAAAAATTGAAAATCAATAGTAAGGCACCAAGAGGTCCACCAAAAAATGTGTTTCTCAGCTGTATTGACTTAGTTGTAATACCCTTTTCCACCACACGTGGCAGTAATGACAATATCAAACAAACAGAAGAAGTTTGGCGATAAAGACGAGAAGTTTCTTAAAGCCTCTAAAGGCTTCGTTGGCCACATGCGTGGGCGGCACCTTTTAGCTCTTATTTCCAAAATTGTGTACACTACTGAATTGGGGTCTTATGGCCACTTAAGTGGACACTTATACTGCCATCTGGTGGTGTCAGAAGAGTATAACATACGATGGAATTTGGAGAAAAAAAAGTGTAAAAATAAGAATTAGCATGTCACTAAACATGAAGTACACATTTGTGTACTTATGGACTAAGTACATCATATCAAAAGATGATTCCTAGTTTTTATTCAAATTAGTGTCCAATAAGCCCAAATAGCTTGGGCCTTAAGAGGTTAAGCGCAAAAAATATGATTAAAGTGGTGAAGCTGTACTTTCATTTGCACTTTCATTTTATTGACAGTTTAGTTAAACATATTTATTGATTATTTAGTTTATTTTAGCATAACATAATTGTATTGTTTCTTAGTTATATTTACGAGTCCTTTCTTATGCCATTTTTTTTTAGTAGTACTTATTTTTCTAGTCCGCCTGACCTAAGCCTAATGTTTATGTGTTAAATAAATAATTATCTTAGGTTTTATATCTTTGATTATATGATTATTGAATATGATAATATTCGTTGTACCTGTGCAATGACAATAAAGTCCTATCCTATCCTATAAAAATAAATTTTCGGTGTTAACATTTGAGTGTAGTGGAAAAGATAGGCCCCAAAGTCAAAATGGTTAAGAACCCGTTTTACTTGTTTTATACCACGCAGACCTAAAAGTAGACACTAGATGGCAGTAAAAGTACACTCAGAGCTAGGGATGATGTTCGAAACCGGTTCTCCCGGTTGTTCGATAAGAAAAGAACCGATTCCATGGACTCGAATCCCTTTTTGAGAACCGGTTCCCATTATCGAGGCCACTATGGTAAAGAAAAAGAGTTGTTTTTTTATTCGAATCCCGTCTCACAGGAAATGCCCTTTGGGACATCACAGGAAATGACGTAGCTCAGTCTAATGACTGAGCTAAAAAAAAAACGCAACATGCTAATTTTTTGGAAGAAGAATTGTTGATTGATGACTGTGGCGTTCTTAGTGTCATATGTTCCAATAGCAGTAGAAGTGAACTTTTTGGAGAGCTGTATTATTTTCAGTTTTGTGCCCAAGGGACTGATTTTATTTAACACTATATTATTATTTATACACCTATAGTGATCACAGAGACAGGTTGTTTTTGTGTTACTGTATATATTTGTTTTTCTGAAAAATCCCACTTAATATACTTTGGGTAACAACAGTCAATATTTTTTTTTTTTTTTTTAGGGGGGTAACAGTCAATATTTTTTTTTCTTTTTTTTTCTTATAAAATAAAAGTGAGCTTTTGTTAAACCAAATATTGTGTTTTTTTTTTCCATATACAACAACCTATCTGGATTCGATAAGAGAATCGATAAGGAATGGGTTCGATAAGAGGATTCGATAATGGGCTCAAACTCAAACATCATCCCTACTCAGAGCTCAATGAGAAATGACTGTACTGTTTTAAATAATCAATATTAGTAATATAAATAATTCATTATAAATACAGGAGGAAATTATCCGTGTATGTTTTATGCTTAAAAAGGTGTTTATCCGTCTTTAACGTTCATTTATGTTCCGACGCAGGTTAAAAAGCATTTGGGAACATTTTAAGAGTGATCTATAGTTTTTGTTGTTAAAATGAGAGACGTTGAGAGATTATAAAAGTAGGTCTGATGACATTTTTGTGTGGAGTTATCAATAAAGACTTTTTACACCTTGTTAGTTTCTGCTCGCTCTGCACAAGAAACAAAATGACACGTTTTGATTAGACGGTTGACAAATTTGATCGGCCAAGATGACGTTGATTAGCTAACATACACGTGGACGTTGGAAAAAGTTGCAGGGATTGGCTGAATTGGCGTGAATTGGCGCCATCGCAACATCCTGAAGGGACTGAGTATTAGTATACTTCATATATTTATTTCCGCAGTCAGGACTGTCATTTAAAAAAAATTTTTTTTTACATGTCGTTATCATACGGCCAGATGTCCCCTGCCAGTGCCTTGGCACAGCCCTGAATTGTCCAGGTTGCTAAGGCAAACTGGTTACGGAACTCATCTATGGTCTCCTGCGGGCGGTCAGTCCTTAGGGCGTCCAGGTGACAGGACAGCCCTTTGAGTGTGTGCGGACCAGAGCCCAGCAGAATGTGGCGGAAAGGACTTTCTTTGGCAGACACGTACGCCGACAGGAAGTTCCTCTCCACCTAAAGACAGAGCAGGAAGACAGGATGCGATTTTTAAATGTATTTTCTTCTCCCACACATATGAAGACAATGGAGATGTTTATGTATTTTTTTTCCCCTCTTCTGACCAAAGAAAGCAAACGCCTGAGTGTCTTAGTCCTATAAGATTGTCTTGTGGTCTTTTCTATTTATATATGTATATATATATATACAAACCCCGTTTCCATATGAGTTGGGAAATTGTGTCAGATGTAAATATAAACGGAATACAATGATTTGCAAATCCTTTTCAACCCATATACAATTGAATGCACTACAAAGACAACATATTTGATGTTCAAACTCATAAACCTTTTTTTTTTTTGCAAATAATAATTAACTTAGAATTTCATGGCTGCAACACGTGCCAAAGTAGTTGGGAAAGGGCATGTTCACCACTGTGTTACATGGCCTTTCCTTTTAACAACACTCAGGTGGAATTCTTTCCCATTCTTGCTTGATGTACAGCATGAGTTGTTCAACAGTCCGGGGGTCTCCGTTGTGGTATTTTAGGCTTCATAATGCGCCACACATTTTCAATGGGAGACAGGTCTGGACTACAGGCAGGCCAGTCTAGTACCCGCACTCTTTTACTATGAAGCCACGTTGATGTAACACGTGGCTTGGCATTGTCTTGCTGAAATACGCAGGGGCGTCCATGGTAACGTTGCTTGGATGGCAACATATGTTGCTCCAAAACCTGTATGTACCTTTCAGCATTAATGGTGCCTTCACAGATGTGTAAGTTACCCATGTCTTGGACACTAATACACCCCCATACCATCACAGATGCTGGCTTTTACACTTTGCGCCTATAACAATCCGGATGGTTCTTTTCCTCTTTGGTACGGAGGACACGACGTCCACAGTTTCCAAAAACAATGTGAAATGTGGACTCGTCAGACCACAGAATACTTTTCCACTTTGTATCAGTCCATCTTAGATGAGCCCAGGCCCAGCGAAGCCGACGGCGTTTCTGGGTGTTGTTGATAAACGGTTATCGCCTTGCATATGAGAGTTTTAACTTGCACTTACAGATGTAGCGACCAACTGTAGTTACTGACAGTGGGTTTCTGAAGTGTTCCTGAGCCCATGTGGTGATATCCTTTACACACTGATGTCGCTTGTTGATGCAGTACAGCCTGAGGGATCGAAGGTCACGGGCTTAGCCGCTTACGTGCAGTGATTTCTCCAGATTCTCTGAACCCTTTGATGATATTACGGACCGTAGATGGTGAAATCCCTAAATTCCTTGCAATAGCTGGTTGAGAAAGGTTTTTCTTAAACTGTTCAACAATTTGCTCACGCATTTGTTGACAAAGTGGTGACCCTCGCCCCATCCTTGTTTGTGAATGACTGAGCATTTTTATACCCAATCATGGCACCCACCTGTTCCCAATTTGCCTGTTCACCTGTGGGATGTTCCAAATAAGTGTTTGATGAGCATTCCTCAACTTTATCAGTATTTATTGCCACCTTTCCCAACTTCTTTGTCATGTGTTGCTGGCATCAAATTCTAAAGTTAATGATTATTTGCAAAAAAAAAAAATGTTTATCAGTTTGAACATCAAATATGTTGTCTTTGTAGCATATTCAACTTAATATGGGTTGAAAATGATTTGCAAATCATTGTATTCCGTTTATATTTACATCTAACACAATTTCCCAACTCATATGGAAACGGGGTTTGTATTTTGACAGAAAAAAATACATGAAATTTCATGCGTTTTAAACCTTGATATATATATATACAAATATTCAATTGTTATTGGAGTGAATCTTTGGGCACCTCGCCATTCGATTCAGATTCTTGGGGTGAGGATTTGATTCATAATCGATACTCGATTCAAACTTATTTTTGCAATGTAATACTTGAGTTTGAGTTTATTTGGAACATGCATGCATACAACATGATACATCACAATTTCCAGTTCCTCTTTTCAACATGTTCGAAAAGGAGTAGGAAGAAGCAGAGCTTATTTAATCCTACCCCTTTTCTTATACATAACAGTTGCTAAAACTTTTGTTCACTTCCTGTTCTCAATTTATTCACAATATACTCCATAAGTAATCACAATAAAAATACATAAATAAATAATACTCGGTGAAGTAAGTTACATTTCATATGGTGAGATGAGTAAGATTATTTTGAAAATGAATGGATGGATGAAATAAATTCAGAATGGTTCTTATTCTTTGTACTTTGTAAACACTTTAAGTTTGAAGAGTTTCTTGAAGTGGATCATATTAGTACATTGTTTGATTGCTTTGTTTAATCCATTCCATCATTTAATTCCACATACTGATATACTGAAGGTCTTAAGTGTTGTACGTGCATACAAATGTTTTAAATCACATTTTCTCTAAGATTATATTTCTACTCTTTTTTTGAGAAGAATTGTTGTATATTTTTGGGTAGCAGGTTATAGTTTGCTTTGTGTATAATTTTAGCTGTTTGCAAATTCACTATGTCGTGAAATTTCAGTATTTTCGATTCAATAAATAAAGGGTTTGCATGTTCTCTATATTCAACATTATGTATTATTCTAACTGATCTTTTTTGTAACACGGTTAATGAATGAAGTGTACTTTTGTAGTTATTTCCCCATATTTCTACACAATAACTCAGATATTTGGTATAATAATAATAATAACAACATCTTAACAAAACAGCTTGCCGGTTACAAAACCTCCTTTTTGGTTGCTGACGTATGACACATACGTGCACCAAGTAAGCATAGAGATGGCCTAAAAAATGTTTTTATTTTATTTTTTTAAAGTAATTCGTCAATATTATCTGTCAGTTTACTGTACTGTACCAACTGTACTACTATATGAGTACGTATTTCTCTTGTTTCATTGAAAATAAAACAGCAAAGTTCGTTTGGCTGTCATCTGTTTTAATTATGAGACACAGTTGAATCAAAATCATGATTTTTTTTTCATGCTTGAAATAAGAAATGATTACTTTAAAAAAGTAGTTTTATACTTGTGAGTGTTGATGACACAGCTTTGCAACAGTTGATATTCTAGTTTCAAGCATGTTGTACTCAATATAGGTCATCAAATCTCGGCAACAAGCTGTAATATCTTACTGAGATCATTTAGGACCAAAACCCTTAAAACAAGTAAAACACTCTAACATAAAATCTGCTTAGTGAGGAGAATGATCATCAGACAGAAAATAAGCAAATATCACCTTTATTTGAGATATTTAATCAATCAGTTTTTGCAGTATGGAGTATCATTGTGGATGATGTTTGGGGATTGTGTGTAATGTTGCAGTGGCCCCAAAATATTAAATCTACCTATTAAAAACAAGGCAAAGGTTTTTTTGCTATGGTATCACACCACGTACTTACTGTAGAGCTCAAATGCCGGATTTTTTTGTCTTTACATGCAGGGGTTTGTTTGTAACAGCTAAAAAAAAACTCACACTGCAAAAACTGAAATCTAAGTAAGATTAAATATCTCAAATAAGGGTGATATTTGCTCATTTTCTGTCTGATAAGATAATTCTTCTCACTAAGCAGATTTTATGTTAGTGATTTACTTGTTTTAAGGGTTTTGGTCCTAAATGATCTCAGTAAGATATTACAGCTTGTTGCTGAGATTTGATGACCAATATTGAGTAAAACATGCTTGAAACTAGAATATCAAGTGTTGCAAAGCTGTGTCATCAACACTCACAAGTATAAAACTACTTTTTTTAAAGTAATAATTTCTTATTTCAAGCATGAAAAAAAAAAATCATGATTTTGATACTATTGTGTCTCATAATTAAAACAGATGACAGCCAAATGGACTTTGCTGTTTTATTTTCAGTGAAACAATAGAAAATACATACTCATATAGTAGAACAGTTGGCACAGTACAGTAAACTGACAGTTAATATTTAAACATTTAACATGTGACATTTCTAACAATTTTGAACAGAAATAGTTCATGCACATTCAGATAAATTCTTCAAAATTACAATTAAAAACGTTTTGGCCGGGGTTCCGGGCTGTATATATGAGCACTAATTGACTGAAAGAGTACGCACTTGATGCGATGATGTCATGTTGTCAATGGAAAAATGCATTTTTAGACCATATGATTTGCCTGAGCGGCTAGGAGACCCCGAGAGTAATAAGCGGTTTCCTTGTTGAATTTCCATTAAGAACAATAAATTAGTTTTAGTATAAGTAAATGTAATTACTTATAATTAAGTAATTATAAGTAATAAACAAACATACAAACCCTTTATTTATTGAGTCAAAAATATTAAAGTTCGGTGATTTGGTAAAATTGCAAACATCTAAAATGATGTACAAAGCAAACTATAACCTGCTACCAAAGAATGTACAACAATTATTCTCAACTAAAGAGGAGAAATATAACCTTAGAGGAAAAAATAATTTAAAACATGTATATGCACGTACAACACTTAGAACTTTTAGCATATCAGTATGTGGAATTAAATTATGGAATGGATTAATAAGTAAAGAAGTTAAAAATGGTACTCATATGATCCAGTTCAAGAGGTTGTTCAAAATAATAGTGCTTACAAAGTACAAAGAAGAAGAATTATGAGAAATACTTCCAACCTTATTGAAAATAAGATATTCTTCATCTCACTATGTAAATAATGACTGAATTAATATATTAAATTTTACAAAACTGTTGTGTATACTAATTCATAGATGTTATTTTATTATATAAAAAGGTCAGTAAATGATTCTATATATTTGTAAACGCTCTGAAGTGGGAAAGTGGTAGGATTAAATAAGCTTTGCTTCTTCCTACTCCTTTTCGGGCATGATGTAAAATGAAATGATATGAAATTGTGTGATGTATCATGCTGTAAGTGTGTTCATGTTCAAAATAAACTAAAGAAAGAAAGAAGGAATGCCGAGCGCATATCATTATGTCAAGATAATGGCACTAGCATTTACTTAATTTAAGAATATTTTTCAACATATTGAGCAAAAAGGTTTTTGTTTTTTTTCTACCAAGAAAAGTGCACTTGTTATTAGTGAGAATGTACTTATTTTAAGTTATTTTTGGGTTCATTGAAGTTAGCTAATTTTACTTGTTTTGGAAAGTCTTGACAAGCCAAATTTTATTGTTCTATTGGCAGATCATTTTGCTTAGTTCAAATAAAATACCCCTAATTTTTGTATTTTTTTTTCTTGTTTTTGAACACTGACTTTTTGCAGTGTAAATCCGGAGAGGTTTTTTTTAGCTGTTACAAACCCCTGCATGTAAAGACAAAAAAATCTGGCATTTGAGCTCTACAAAAAAATCTGGCATTTGAGCTCTACAGTAAGTATGTGGTGTGATAGATACCATAGCAAAAAACCCTTTTTGGGCCACTGCAACATTACACACAATGCCCAAACATCATCAACAATGATACTCCACACTGCAAAAACTGAAATCTAAGTAAGATTAAATATCTCAAATAAGGGTGATATTTGCTTATTTTCTGTCTGATAAGATAATTCTTCTCACTAAGCAGATTTTATGTTAGTCTTTTACTTGTTTTAAGGGTTTTGGTCCTAAATGATCTCAGTAAGATATTACAGCTTGTTGCTGAGATTTGATGACCTATATTGAGTAAAACATGCTTGAAACTAGAATATCAAGTGTTGCAAAGCTGTGTCATCAACACTCACAAGTATAAAACTACTTTTTTAAAGTAATAATTTCTTATTTCAAGCATGAAAAAAAATAAAATAAATCATGACTTTGACACATTTGTGTCTCATATTAAAACAGATGACAGCCAAATGGACTTTGCTGTGTTATTTTCAATGAAACAATAGAAAATACGTACTCATATAGTAGTACAGTTATTATTAGTGAGAATAAACTTATTTTAAGGTATTTTTGGGTTCATTGAGGTTAGCTAATTTTACTTGTTTTGGAAAGTCTTAACAAGCCAAATTTTCTTGGTTCAATTGGCAGATAATTTTGCTTAGTTCAAATAAAATACCCCTAATTTTTGTAATTTTTTTTCTTGTTTTTGAACACTGACTTTTTGCAGTGTAAATCCGGAGAGTTTTTTTTTTAGCTGTTACAAACCCCTGCATGTAAAGACAAAAAAATCTGGCATTTGAGCTCTACAGTAAGTATGTGGTGTGATAGATACCGTAGCAAAAAACCCTTTTTGGGCCACTGCAACGTTACACACAATGCCCAAACATCATCAACAATGATACTCCACACTGCAAAAACTGAAATATAAGTAAGATTAAATATCTCAAATAAGGGTGATATTTGCTTATTTTCTGTCTGATAAGATAATTCTTCTCACTAAGCAGATTTTATGTTAGTCTTTTACTTGTTTTAAGGGTTTTGGTCCTAAATGATCTCAGTAAGATATTACAGCTTGTTGCTGAGATTTGATGACCTATATTGAGTAAAACATGCTTGAAACTAGAATATCAAGTGTTGCAAAGCTGTGTCATCAACACTCACAAGTATAAAACTACTTTTTTAAAGTAATAATTTCTTATTTCAAGCATGAAAAAAATCAAATAAATCATGACTTTGACACATTTGTGTCTCATATTAAAACAGATGACAGCCAAATGGACTTTGCTGTTTTATTTTCAATGAAACAATGGAAAATACGTACTCATATAGTAGTACAGTTATTATTAGTGAGAATATACTTATTTTAAGGTATTTTTGGGTTCATTGAGGTTAGCTAATTTTACTTGTTTTGGAAAGTCTTGACAAGCCAAATTTTCTTGTTCAATTGGCAGATAATTTTGCTTAGTTCAAATAAAATACCCCTAATTTTTGTATTTTTTTTTTCTTGTTTTTGAAAACTGACTTTTTGCAGTGCAGGATTTAGAACTTTAAGGGTTTGTTCAAACCCAAAGCTCAGTCGAGACTTACCGACATGATGCGGTCGTTGTAGATGCGGCACATCTCCACGTCCCCCAGGTCGCTGTTTTGAATATCGGTCATCAGGTTACGGGCAGCTCGGCTGTAGGCGCCGGCGGCCGAGTACAACCACTGCATGGACATGGGGATGAGATTCGGCTGCATCTGTGGGACGCAGAGGTCGATTCTGTTGTTACCAAGTCACGGATGTGACAGAAAAATGCTGGAACTCCACGAAACAAAAACATTTAAAAAAATCACCTACCCTCCTAAGAGTATCCACTTTCTCGTTGATCTGAATGACTTGAGAGCGAATAACCTTCTCGTACTTTAATAGGTCCATGGGCAGCAGGTGGTCGTGGACCAGCCTCAGTGCCATGTGGCCCGCAAACTTGGTAGCGGCTTCAGCCAGCTGTAGATGCTGGTTGGACGTGGCGGCAATCAGCTTTTCTTGGGTGTCCAGTAACGTGCCAAAGTATGGATAGTCCTAGGAAGGAGGTGGAAGATACAGTACATACCGTAATAAGCAAGAACAATTTGCCAGGCTAGGTTTGAGATATGCTACAGATAACAGTGTTTCCCACAGAAACACACTCTGTTTGTGGTGGTGGGGTCGGGGGGTTTCCTAATTTTCATAATAGACCATGACCAAAAAACATTTTTAGTGGTACCTCAACTTACCCTATTAAGGCCCAAGCTGTTTGTTTACATGCTTTTTTTTTATTTTTCTTTGCTATTGATTGATTGATTGATTGAGACTTTTATTAGTAGGTTGCACAGTGAAGTACATATTCCGTACAATTGACCACTAAATGGTAACACCCGAATAAGTTTTTCAACTTGTTTAGGTAAGTCGGGGTCCACTTATACTACTAAATTGATTCATGATACAGATATATACAGTACTATCATGTATACTATCATCATAATACAGTCATCACAGAAGATAATCATCAGGGTGTATAAATTGAATTATTTACATTATTTACAATTCAGGGTGTGGGGGAGGGGTTAGGTTTGGTTGTTATCATCAGTCATCAACAATTGAGAACAGAGAAATGGATATTGGAACAGTGTAGGTCTGACTTGGTAGGATATGTACAGCAAGTAGGGGACATGGAGAGAGAGAGAGAGAGAGAGAGAGAGAGAGAGAGAGAGAGAGATCAGAAGGCATAAGAAAAGTATCTACATTTGATTGTTTACATTTGATTATTAACAATCCGGGGAGGGTGTTAGTTTAGGGTTGAAGTTGCCTGGAGGTGTACTTTTATTGCAGTTTTGAAGGAGGATAGAGATGCCCTTTCTTTTATACCTGTTGGGAGTGCATTCCACATTGATGTGGCATAGAAGGAGAATGAGTTAAGACCTTTGTTAGATCGGAATCTGGGTTTAACGTGGTTAGTGGAGCTCCCCCTGGTGTTGTGGTTATGGCGGTCATTTACGTTAAGGAAGTAGTTTGACATGTACTTCGGTATCAGGGAGGTGTAGCGGATTTTATAGACTAGGCTCAGTGCAAGTTGTTTTACTCCATACTTGCCAACCTTGAGACCTCCAATTTCGGGAGGTGGGGGGCGTGGTCGGGGGCGGGGCGGGGCGTGGTTGAGGGCGTGGTTAAGAGGGGAGGAGTATATTGATAGCTAGAATTCAGCAAGTCAAGTATTTCATACATATATATAGATATAGATATCTACATCCTGAAAATATGCAAACAAAACTGTGTTTAGATAATTGATACTTCAAACTTGCATAAATAAATATTAAGGAATATAACATAACTTGGCTTCTGAGCGTTTCAAAATGTAATGAATAAAATGCTAAAGTTGTTGATAAACAAGCAATTATTTTAATAATTAAATATGGTTATTTTAAATGAATTATTATGATAATTTAAAATCAATTATTTCAAATATTTTTATTTTAATGTATTATTCTATGGCTGGATGTAGTAAGGAGTCAGGAAAAAATACAAATAAAAATACAATTAATTTTGATGTTTTAGCAAAATATAGTAAAAATGTATTTAGTTTTTTTTTTTAATTAATAAATATATTTATTTTTAGGTAAGATAAACATAATAATACAATTTATCTCTATCTGAATGATTTAATTCTTGTCACCCTGTTGTCCTCCCGTCATGAAAAAAGGCTGTCCTCACTCAGGTCCGCATGGAGCTGGAGTGGGCGTGGCTTCCAGCTACGGCTGAAAATCGGGAGATTTTCGGGAGAATATTTGTCCCGGGAGGTTTTCGGGAGAGGCGCTGAATTTCGGGAGTCTCCTGGAAAATTCGGGAGGGTTGGCAAGTATGTTTTACTCTGTCCTCCACCCTGAGCCAGCCCACTTTGGAGAAGTGGGTAGGAGTGAGGTGGGATCTGGGATGGCTATTTGGGCTTATTGGACCCTAATTACAATAAAAACTAAAAATCATCTTTTAATATGATGTACTTAGCCCATAAGTACACAAACGTGTACTTCATGTGTAGTGACATGCTAATTTGTATTTTTACACTTTTTTTTCTCCAAATTCCATTGTATGTTATACTCTTCTGACACCACCAGATGGCAGTATAAGTGTCCACATAAGTGGCCATAAGACCCCAATTCAGTAGTGTACACAATTCTGGAAATAAGAGCTGAAAAGGTGCTGTCCACGCATGTGGCGACTAAGGCCTTTAGAGGTTAAGTGTGTTTTGAGATAAGAGCTGCCCCTTGATTTTATTTTTTTTATGCTTGAAAGTGCAGGCAAATGTCCCAGTCAACCCCATAAGATCCACCCAAAAATATCTGGTCCTACTCGCTAGCATTAGCTTATAGCTAAAGACGGACACGACTTTGTTTTTTCCAAAAAAGGAAGAAAAATGAGTGTGAAGGACAAATGCTGAGAAGAGGAAGTGGATGATATTCATTAAAATAAAGAGAGACAATGATCAAAAACATGACAGAGCGGGTCGCCAACAGTGTTGGGTTAGTTACTGAAAACCAGTAACTAGTTACAGTTACTAGTTACTTTATTTCAAAAGTTACTAACTCAGTTACTTACACCCAAAAGTAATGCGTTATTGTGAAAAGTAACTATTTAGTTACTTCTTTTTTTTTAAGGCTCCTATTATTGCCCTTTTAGCCTTCATTTCAGTACTGTTATTGCACTGGAGAATAATACAATCTGTTGATCAACTTGACATGCATTTGCATCACTGAACTCAGAAAGCAATGTGGTCTACATACAACACACAAAGACAAATATATGTTTCAAAGGGCCAATTTGTTTCAGGCCAGAACAAATTGACAAAACTATTTTAAATAGCTGCAACATAATGGCACTTTAACTTTAAGTAGATAGGATCTTTGATCCAAGACACAACTTACATTTAACTAAAATGTTATTTTCTTTGTGGTCGACAAAAGAAAAGTATTGAGAATGTCTCCATGTTAAGAAACTTGACTTCTGGCTTCACCATGATGTCTTGTTAGTTGTTATGAGAGTAGCGTATGTGTGTGTGTGTGTGTGTGTGTGTGTGTGTGTGTGTGTGTGTGTGTGTGTGTGTGTGTGTGTGTGGCCCTTTAAGATATGACAGCATGTGAGGTGAGTGACGTCAGTGAGTGAGTGGGCGAGAGAGGTGAGGGAACGGCGACAGTGAGTGAGTGCAGGTGATCTAGCTTGGTGGATGGCTGCGTCCAATAAAGTCACAAAATTGCAACAAACCGCCGGCCTCGTCATTCACCCTCAGCTGTAAAGACCCACTTCCGGGTAAAGTGAAGATTGTTAGCCCCGAAGACGTACATAGGCCCTGGAGGAACGTCTCCCCTGCGCCCCTCAACTACGGTCTGGGAGCCCCACCCACACAAAGCACGCCTTTTCTTTTCCACCGCAGCGCTGCAATAAAACACACTCAGATCTTCTGTTTCTAGCCGATACTACATAAAAAATAACGTAAAATAACGCAGTAACGCATCATGTAGTAACGGTAACTGAGTTACTGAATATAAAAAATAACGCGTTAGATTACTAGTTACCGCCAAAACTAACGGCGTTAATCCCAACACTGGTCGCCAACGACGTTAAAATAACACCTAAATGCATACTTGCCAACCCTCCCGGATTTTCCGGGAGACTCCCGAAATTCAGCGCCTCTCCCGAAAACCTCCCGGGACAAATTTTCTCCCGAAAATCTCCCGAAATTCAGGCGGACTCAGGTCCATGACGACCTGAGTCCTCATGGACCCACAATATAACCAGCATACCTGCCCAATCACGTTATAACTGTAGAATGATGGAGAGCGAGTTCTTGGTTCCTTATGTGGGTTTATTGTTAGGCAGTTTCATTAACTTCCTCCCAGCGCGGTAACAACACACAACAACAGCAGTCACGTTTTTGTATACCGTAAAGCAGTTTGTTTGCCGTAAACAGCAATGTTGTGACACTCTTTAACAGGACAATACTGCCATCTAGTGTTATGTGTGTGTATATGTCTAAATAAATGAACTCTGAAATTCAAGTATTTATTTTATATATATATATATATATATATATATATATATATATATATATATATATATATATATATATATATATATATATACATATATATATATATACATATATATATAATAAAATTAATATATATATATATATATGCGTATGTATATATATATATATATATATATACACATATAATAAAATATATATATATATATATATATATATATATATATATATATATATATATATATATATATATATATATGAAATACTTGACTTGGTGAATTCTAGCTGTAAATATACTCCTCCCCTTTTAGCCACGCCCCCGATCACGCCCCCTTCTACCCCGACCACGCCCCCCTCCCGAAATCGGAGGTCTCAAGGTTGGCAAGTATGCTAAATGGCCGGACATTTATCCATGAAAATATTGCCGCTGATGGTGTGTTTGATGGAGGAGCATGCTGGAAGAAGATGCCGGAGAAGCCCGCTCCCCAAGTTAAATGCTGTACGTTATAATTACATTACTTCCATCAAGTCAGACTGGAAGTCTCTGCAGAGAGCGGTGAGGACGGCGGAAAAGATCATCAGGGCTCCTCTTCCTCCTATCCAGGAAATCGCAAAAAGCCGCTGCCTGACCAGGGCTCAGAAAATCGGCAGAGACAATCCTCCCACCCCCGCCAAGAACTGTTTTCACTGCTGGACTATAGAAAGAGGTTCCGCAGCCTCCGTAGCAGAACCTCCAGGTTATGTAACAGCTTCTTCCCTCAGGCCATAAGACCCTTGAACGCATCATAATAATAATCTCCTCAATTCCCCCCAAAAACGGATTAACTCCCCGGAATATAAAGACAATATAACATACATCCATAAACGGGGATGCATATGCAAAAGTGCAATATATTTATCTGTACAGTAATCTATTTATTTATATCTGCACCTTATTGCTCTTTTATTCTGCACTACCATGAGCTTAATGCAACAAAATGTTGTTTTTATCTGTACTGTAAAGTTCAAATTTGAATGACAATAAAAGGAAGTCAAAGTCTAAGTCTAGTTTAGTTTCTACTACATTCTATTGCCTATGTGTCAAAGTCAAGGCCCCTATGGCCCCCCGGGATTATATTTGATTAGTATTAGAACCAGCACGCAGGCCACAGCCACCTGCTGCTGTTTTGCACGCACCAATACTCCCATCAGTGTTGGCGCTAGGAATTTTCAAAAAGGTCCCATCAAGTCATAAAAATGGGGTCCCATGGTAAATTTTTGGGGTCCCACTTTTTTGTAACCATTTTGAAAACAAATGATAAATGTATGCATTATCGTGTTATATAATTTCGCCACACCTCGTGTGTGTGTGACAATCATTGGTACTTTAACTTAACTTTAATCTCACATTCTATATTGTGTTTTGGAAATAAACATTACTTAATTCATTAAAAAAATAATACAAAAGAAAACACATTTTTATGCATATGTAAATGTATTCAGTTATTGTCCAAAAAATTGTATGTAAATTATCAAAAAACTTTCCGTTCTCCGAGTTCCCAGTGAACAGACGAAAGCCGTCAAGGTAACTAGTAGCTGTAACTAGTTACTGGTTTTCAGTAACTAACCCAACACTGCTTATATCTAAAGACAAATTGTTATGTTCTTATTAGTTATTAGTGGGGTGTATTAAAATAGTCCACTATGGACGATCCCATTAGGAGTCTGATTCGTCTTTCACTCCTAATGCGTACCAGCATGGGTATTCAGCATGCCTCTTTACCGAACCAAAGGCTCTGTACATTAAAAAGAACATACATACATTTACCAATACACCTATAGTACAAACCCCGTTTCCATATGAGTTGGGAAATTTTGTTAGATGTAAATATAAACGGAATACAATGATTTGCAAATCATTTTCGACCCATTTTCAGTTGAATATGCTACAAAGACAACATATTTGATGTTCTAACTGATAAACATTTTTGTTTTTGCAAATAATCATTAACTTTAGAATTTGATGCCAGCAACACGTGACCAAGAAGTTGGGAAAGGTGGCAATAAATACTGATAAAATTGAGGAATGCTCATCAAACACTTATTTGGAACATCCCACAGGTGAACAGGCAAATTGGGAACAGGTGGGTGCCATGATTGGGTATAAAAGTAGATTCCATGAAATGCTCAGTCATTCACAAACAAGGATGGGACAAGGGTCACCACTTTGCCAACAAATGTGTGAGCAAATTGTTGAACAGTTTAAGAAAAACCTTTCTCAACCAGCTATTCCAAGGAATTTAGGGATTTCGCCATCTACGGTCCGTAATATCATCAAAGGGTTCAAAGAATCTGGAGAAATCACTGCACGTAAGCAGCTAAGCCTGTGACCTTCGATCTCTCACTGCATCAACAAGTGACGTCAGTGTGTAAAGGATATCACCACATGGGCTCAGGAACACTTCAGAAACCCAATATCAGTAACTACAGTTGGTCGCACATCTGTAAGTGCAAGTTAAAACTCTCCTATGCAAGGCGAAAACCGTTTATCAACAACACCCAGAAACGTTGTCGGCTTCGCTGGGCCTGAGCCCATCTAAGATGGACTGATACAAAGCGGAAAAGTGTTCTGTGGTCTGACGAGTCCACATTTCAAATTGTTTTTGGAAACTGTGGACATCGTGTCCTCTGGACCAAAGAGGAAAAGAACCATCCGGATTGTTATAGGCGCAAAGTTGAAAAGCCAGCATCTGTGATGGTATGGGGGTGCATTAGTGCCCAAGACATGGGTAACTTACACATCTGTGAAGGCGCCATTAATGCTGAAAGGTACATACAGGTTTTGGAGCAACATATGTTGCCATCCAAGCAACGTTACCATGGACGCCCCTGCTTATTTCAGCAAGACATTGCCAAGCCACATATTACATCAACGTGGCTTCATAGTAAAAGAGTGCGGGTACTAGACTGGCCTGCCTGTAGTCCAGACCTGTCTCCCATTGAAAATGTGTGCGCATTATGAAGTCTAAAATACCACAACGGAGACCCCCGGACTGTTGAACAACTTAAGCTGTACATCAAGCAAGAATGGGAAAGAATTCCACCTGAGAAGCTTAAAAAATGTGTCTCCTCAGTCCCCAAACGTTTACTGAGTGTTGTTAAAAGGAAAGGTCATGTAACACAGTGGTGAACATGCCCTTTCCCAACTACTTTGGCACGTGTTGCAGCCATGAAATTCTAAGTTAATTATTATTTGCAAAAAAAAAATAAAGTTTTATGAGTTTGAACATCAAATATGTTGTCTTTGTAGTGCATTAAATTGAATATAGGTTGAAAAGGATTTGCAAATCATTGTTTTCCGTTTATATTTACATCTAACACAATTTCCCAACTCATATGGAAACAGGGTTTGTATCAACTCTCCCGTCCAAAGGCAAAACCCAGTAACTCAATTTTGGTCAAAACTGAGCTGATAATAATTTTGGAGTTACTAGGTGATATGCTTTACATTAGTGTATGCGATATTGTAATTTGTTCCGTAAGTAAGCTGTTACGCGCATGGCAGGACCTAGCAACTACCACATAACTGCGTAGATACAACAGAAAAACCTAGTATCTCAAAGGACCAATCGGATTGTACGCTGTAGTCATGTGGCAAGATGGCGGCGCCCAGCAGCATATTCACTGATTGAGGTTGTCAGACGAAGATTATTTGGTCCAGCTACTTACTTGTTTTATTCGGAAGTATGTCTTGGAGCAGAGGAAAAAGATTAGTGGCTCTAGCCCTGGAAAATGTAAGGTGAGTGATATCAATCCCGTATTTTGCGCAGAATGGGATAAAATATCTGGAGAAAGGACACACGTTCATGAGAGCAGATTCAATCCATGGCTCAATCGGCAAGAAAATGAAAGGTCAAGAAAACATCTATACGTTTGATGACTTTGTAGATCTTTGTAAGACAGCATCAAGAACCATCAAACCCCTTGTCATGGAACATCGTGAGTTCTTTGAATTCAGCGGCAAACAACGTGCTCGCAGTGGAAAGAAAACAACGATGCCGCTGTTGGGGAATGTACGTGAAGTAAAATTCACTAAAGGAAGGCGCACCATGCAGTACAAAGTGGACTTCGCTGACCATTACACTGAAGTTGATTTCTTGACTTCGAAATTCGATGTCACAGCGGAATTTCCCCCCAGACGGACAGAACCACGTGGCATTCCGCCATCAAAGAAGGAGGGAATAGTTAAATTGTTGCGCGTTGCTCCTCCTGCAAAGAGGCTCTTCTGGTTGGATATTCCTGACCGAGATGTCAGTGACTTGGCAGGGTCCGTAAGATAAACAGTGTAGTGACAAAGCGGCGAATTGGCTTAACCTGATAAAATGCTGACGCTCCTGTCATTTGTGCACGCAAATGTGGATATATGGTTCAGTCGAAATGCAACATTGTAGTTCCCATAGAGTGACACGTTCGTTTTATGTTCTACAAACATCTTGAAAAAATAAATCAGTGTATTTTTCACTATACTAGGATTTACCTTTGTAATATTTTTGATGCCTTCCGTGAATTACTATGACAAAACCCAGTAACTCATTTTCCCGCCAAATTTTAGGGACATTCTGAACGAAAATTGCAGGCTGGAATTGCGGATACCAATTAACATCAACAAAGCAGAAATCAAATCTCTGTGAATGGATGGGACTTTAATATAAAATAGATTGGTTTTCGTTTGTTTTATCAAAATCAGCTAGAAGTGAGTTACTAGGTTCTGCTTTTGGACGGGAGAACTGGGGTCTGAATATTCGTTAAGTATGGCGACGACGTCGCTAAATTGGCAACACCAATTCCTTCTGCTATGTCTTCTTATTCTCTGGCAGACCAGGTGCAAATGAGCTGCGCTTTAGTAGGCGGAGTTACGATGCCAAACCGATTTGTAGCGGACTGAATTAATGTGTGGTAAACACTGAATATGCGAAAGCATGAGGAACTGACTTACTAGATGACCTGATGTGAACCTAAACGACACAGATGGAATGCCAGAGAAGGCAATGAAGGGATATGCAGCGTTATCCATCTGCATGGGTTCCAGCCTAAAAAAAAAAAAAACATGCAGATGTCTCAGTGTGGACAAAGTAATCTGACATATTGCACATCGTATTGTGATAGCACACGTCATAAAACATTAACTTACACATTAGTTTTCCAGTTGTTCTTTCCAAATTGAGAAATAAGGGGCACGGCCTTATTCTGAAGGCTCACCTAAAATAGCAGACAGGTTTTATTTGTATTAAGCAATCCTGAGAACTTCTATCGCTGTTATTAATCTACCTCTCTGAGAGTGTGTTCAATCAAAGTGTACATCATAGGACTTGCCGATACTTTAAAGCCACTGTGACCTGGAGTTAACAAAAAGTCACATTAAAGCTTTGCAGGAAAGGAACATGTGCTCATGACAGTAGGTACCTGTTACAATGCCATCAAGGTTGATGTAAGAGAAGGCCTTCATGCTGAGAGAAGACAGATAGCCCTGAACATGAGAAATAGACACAAATGTTTAAAATGCAGAATTTCATAAATTAGGCATAATCATGCACCTGGGGATAGGTTGATTGGCAACACTAAATTGGCCCTATTGTGTGAATGTGAGTGTGAATGTTGTCTGTCTATCTGTGGTGGCCCCTGTGATGAGGTGGCGACTTGTCCAGGGTGTACCCCGCCTTCCGCCCGAATGCAGCTGGGATAGGCTCCAGCACCCCCCGCGACCCCGTAAGGCAGTGTTTTTCAACCAGTATGCCGTGGGAGATCATCTAGTTTCACTTAATTGGGTTAAAAATATTTTTTGCAAACCAGTAATTATAGTCTGCACATTATGTGTTGTTGTTGAGTGTCGGTGCTGTCTGGAGCTCGGCAGAGTAACCGTGTAATACTCTTCCATATCAGTAGGTGGCAGCCGGTAGCTAATTGCTTTGTAGATGTCGGGAACAGCGGGAGGCAGCGTGCAGGTAAAAAGGTATCCAATGCTTAAACCAAAAAATAAATAAAAGGTGAGTGCCCCTAAGAAAAGGCATTGAAGCTTAGGGAAGGCTATGCAGAAGAAAACTAAAACTGAACTGGCTACAAAGTAAACAAAAACAGAATGCTGGACGACAGCAAAGACTTACCGTATTTTCCGCACTATAAGGCGCACCTAAAAACCACACATTTTCTCAAAAGCTAACAGTGCGCCTTATAACCCGGTGCGCTTTATTACGATTAATTTTCATAAAGTTTCGATCTCGCAACTTCGGTAAACAGCCGCCATCTTTTTTCCCGGTAGAACAGGAAGCGCTTCTTCTTCTACGCAAGCAACCGCCAAGGAAAGCACCCGCCCCCATAGAACAGGAAGCGCTTCACCCGCCCCCATAGAACAGGAAGCGCTTCACCCGCCCCCGGAAGAAGAAGAAAAAACGCGCGGATATCACCGTACGTTTCATTTCCTGTTTACATCTGTAAAGACCACAAAATGGCTCCTACTAAACGATCCGGTTCATAAAAAGACGCAATCTCTCCATCCGCACACGGATTACTACCGTATTTCACAGCAACTGAACCGCACTGTGGAACGGGAGCACGTACGGTGAATATTCGCTCCACAGGGAATGAGAAGTCATCCTTCACTGTGGTTCTAGCTTGCCATGCTAACTTCCACTCATGGTGATATTCAAAAGGAAGACCTTGCCAAAAGAGACCTTTCCAGCCGGCGTCATCATAAAAGCTAACTCGAAGGGATGGATGGATGAAGAAAAGATGAGCGAGTGGTTAAGGGAAGTTTACGCGAAGAGGCCGGGTGGCTTTTTTCACACAGCTCCGAAGGCGAACACACCTTCACTAAGACGGGCAGACAGCCTCGGACGACATACGCCAACATTTGCCAGTGGATCGTAAATGCTTGGGCAGATATTTCGGTCACAACTGTGGTCCGAGCTTTCCGGAAGGCAGGATTCACAGAACAACAGCGACACTGACTCCCGATGACTTCTACGAGACGGAACCGGCCATTTTGGATACCACGCTTGCGCAACTTTTCAATTCGGACACCGAAGACGAAGAATTCGAAGGATTTACGAATGAAGAATAACTTCAGAAGGTGAGCGCTATGTTTATTTTGTGTGTTGTGACATTAACGTTCGAGCAACATTATGTTGCTATTTATTGCTCTACACCATTTTGAATTTTACTATGTTTGTGATTGCACATTTGCGTACATTTTGGGACAGAGTTGTTAGAACGCTGGTTTTCAATATATTATTAAAGTTTGACTGAACTATCTGACTGTTTTTTTGACATTCACTTTAGCGCAGCGTTTTTTTGACATTCACTTTAGCGCAGCGTAGGCGCGGCTTTTAGTCCGGGGCGGCTTATTGGTGGACAAAATTATGAAATATGTAATTCATAGAAGGTGCGGCTAATAATCCGGTGCGCCTTATAGTGCGGAAAATACGGTACTGTGGAGCAAAGACGGCGTCCACAAAGTACATCCGAACATGACATGACAATCAACAATGTCCCCACAAAGAAGGCTAAAAACAACTGAAATATTCTTGATTGCTAAAACAAAGCAGGTGTGGGGAATAGCGGTCAAGGAAGACATGAAACTGCTACAGGAAAACACCAAAAAAAGAGAAAAAGCCACCAAATTAGGAGCGCAAGACAAGAACTAAAACACTACACACAGGAAAACAGCAAAAAATTAAAAATAAGTCAGGGCGTGATGTGACAGGTGGTGACAGTACACCTACTTTGAGACAAGAGCAACATTGATGCACGCTTGGTTATGCTTTAAAGTCATACCCAACAATTGACTTTTAAACTTTTTACTGTCAACTGTGTTTCGTTTTTTAATGATTTCTGCTGGTGGTGTGCCTCCGAATTTTTTCCCGTAAGGGACAAGCGGTAGAAAAATGGATGGATGGATGGGTCCAAAAGTTGTAATAAACTCTGAAACTGAATTATCAAGTTTTAATGTTAAATTGTACAGAGGAAAAAAAAGTGTATTCAAAATAAAAATGTGAATACACAATTAAGTTGTTTTTTTTAATTAGTTTATTAGTTGTTTTTATTTAGTTTTAGTTCAATATAATTACGATTCAATTTGGTAATTTTTTTTAAATAAATTATTTTCATTTTCATATACTTTATTATTTGAGCTTCTATTTTTTTCAGATTCAAATATTTTTTTCAGTTTCAATGTTGGTTTCAGATATATATTTTTTTATAGTTTTAAATCCTTTTTTTTTTTTTTCAGATTTAAGACTTTTGCTCCGAATTTCACATGGAACATGTGCCTTCATTACTCCGGTACTCTTGTCTTTACTCCGGTACTCTTGTCTTGTTCTGTATATTGTGCAGTATTTTGTATTTCTATAGTGTTTTGTATATTGTACAGGATTGCTTATTATTTTTATTGGATAGTAGTCTGTTTATTTCAATTGTTAGTTTTTTTCTTTATTGCCTGTTGTGTAATTTATTTTATTTTATTATTTATTTATTTTTTACCCCATATTTGTTCCCACTACCGCACCTTAAATTGGAGTCCTTAATCTTGTTATATGCAAATATAATGACAATAAAGTCCATTCTATTCTATTCTATTCTATTCTATTCTATCAAAAGTAAGGGGGTGTTGAATCATGACAGAGAGCTCAGCTAAAAGTCTAAATCTGAGAAAGAAAGAAAAAAAGCTCAATTATCGAAACATGTGAAAGTAAAAGATGAAAATAAATACCTTGTTTGAAACAATTACAAGAGTGAATTATAATTTTATTCAACCTGAAACATACAATGTGTGCACTTATTTTTACATATATTTTTTTCAAAATTCAACATCAAAAGCTATTTTATATGTTTAAGTACAAACTTGTGCTGCTACATATGTGAAGTGAAGTGAATTATATTTATATAGCGCTTTTCTCTAGTGACTCAAAGCGCTTTTACATAGTGAAACCCAATATCTAAGTTATATTTAAACCAGTGTGGGTGGCACTGGGAGCAGGTGGGTAAAGTGCCTTGCCCAAGGACACAACGGCAGTGACTAGGATGGCAAAAGCGGGAATCGAACATGGAACCCTCAAGTTGCTGGCACGGCCGCTCTACCAACCGAGCTCTACCGCAACCATATTACATTGTAATTCTTATATATTATATATAAAAATATAATATATCAGTACATATCATATACTGTATATATAATATGTATATTTTATATTGCTACTACGGTACATTTATAGTCTACTTTATACCTGCATTATCTTTTCCATCCTTTGTAACTGAGCTACTGTGTGGAACAATTTCCCTTGTGGATCATTAAAGTTTGTCTAAGTCTAAGTCTAAGTTTAACAAGCAGTGACTCTTTGAAAAATTTCCGTCTGCAACACCCACCTCCAGCCACTCGGTGGCGCCAACGCTCCCATATTCTCCAGCACTCCAGCTGGCAAACACAATGCTCCTCCTTGGCTTGAATCCGTCTGTTCAAAAGGATAATAATGCAGTGTTAATCTATTAAATGCAGAGGGTTTCAACAGCAGTAAGGACGATATATGGTAGTAACCAAAGTGGGAAAAACTTAGTAGCTGCCAAAATTAATAGTTACAAATAATTTAGCAGCACTGAAATGAGGCAGAAATTAGGTATAGTTAACGCCGTATTACCTGTTGTGATGGTGTTAAACTTGATGTGTTGCTGTACGTTTAAAACCACTGTGTTTGCCCCGTGACCCATCAGCACATTTTTACTTGGGGCCCTGAAAGGCAAAAACTTTGGGCAATCCTGTTCCAACGTCGGCAAAATGCTTAGGCTGAAAAGTTTGGTTGTATTGTACGTCACTTCAAAAGATGCGGACTAAGCCACCTGCAACAAGTGCTTGAAGGTGATATTGTGCGAGTAAATAACTACATTTGCGACTGTCCACCGCCACTATAAATAGTAGAAATTGTCTATACCAGGGGTCCCCAAACCTTTTGACCCGGGGGCCGCATTGGGTTAAAAAAATGTGGCCGGGGGCCAGGCTATATATATATATATATATATATATCCATCCATTTTCTACCGCTTGTCCCTTTCGCGATCGCGGGGGGTGCTGGAGCCTATCTCAGCTGCATGTATATATACATATATATATACACAGTCTTGCATGTAGTACTAATAAGCAAACACCATTGTAACGGTAGTCTAGCTTTGCCACAATTGTTTATCAATGATCAATTTCTGTTTAAAATGAGTGTACCCTATTTTTCGGACTATAAAGGCGCTCTTAAAATCCTTTCATTTTCTCAAAACTCGACAGTGCGCCTTATAACCCGGTGCGCCTAACATACGGAATCATTTTGTTTGTGCTTACCGACCTCGAAAATATATATTTTTTGGTACATGGTGAAATGATAAGTGTGACCAGTAGATGGCAGTCACACATAAGAGATACGTGTACACTGCAATATGACTCAAGTAAACAAAACCAACATTTGATATGTTCCATTGAAAATATAGAGCATTACACACGGCGCTCAAAAATCTGTCAAAATGTTTTAGTACGACTTTGGTAAGCTATGAAGCCGCACCGCTTGATGGGTTGTACTGTGCTTCAACATACGAGTATTATTATGGTGTGTGTATAAGGTAAGACATAATCTGGCATTTTTTTTCGCAACATTATGCAAAACCAACTTTTTTTACCATCTGTATTTGGGATCTGCATAAGTCCTGAAAATTTGCGCAAGTCCGCCTTTATAGTCCGTGCCGACACTGTAGTCAATAAGCTTCTTCTTCTTTTTCTCTATCTTCTTGTTATGGGACGTTCATTCTCCACTATTGCCATTTCTAATATAAAGTAGTGTAAAGTCCTTACTTATATCTGTCAGTAAACTCGCCATGAAAGCACTAAAACATACCGGTGTAGTGAGTTTACATTATTTACCCAAGGAACTTTAGTTATTAGAGAGTTCCGGTCGGGTGGTTTTTGCGGGTGTTGTTGTTTCCGGATGAGGAGATGCTGCTCCATTATTGATTTAAAAGTAAAGTCTGAATGTCAATAAAACAGTTAGCGCCATCTTTTGACACTTCTTCCACTCCCGTCCTTGCACGCTACACCGCTACAACAAAGATGACGGAGAAAAGACGCTGCCGAAGGTGAGCCACATAAATAGGACCGCCCACAAAGCGGCTTGAAGATGATCTGTAAAACATAATCTATGCAACATTTTGACCAAAGAACCACCATTACATGTTATGGAGACCACAAGGAAGTGTTTTCAATTTAGAAAACAATAATAATAATATGATGCGCCTTATAATCTTTTGTATGAAAATAGACCTGACTAGACCCGCTCATCGGCAGTGCGCCTTATAATCCGGTGCGCCCTATGGTCCGGAAAATACGGTATGCACTTTTAAAGTATTGCAAATGTATTAGCATAGTTTGGAGTTATGTATTGCAGCTGATTTTGCTGTGATAATTAGGACTATTTGTAGTGAATTGTACTTCATTCATATTGAGGAATCTATTATTACATTTCGTATAGGCATTGTTTTTTTCCACCAATATCGATTCAGGCACTGTTTAGGCACCAACACCATTTCAAAAATACCGATTTGGCCGCGGTATCAGACAATATGTAAACGGGCCAGGAGCACACAAGCTACTTACCCTTCTTTACTATGTTTGAGATGGAACGAGCCAGTTCAACCAGAACGCCGGTTCCGACAGTTGACGCAGCAAAACCAGGACCCCAGGCATCCCTGTGGGCACCAATGACCACATAACGATCTAGAATCAAAGCACAGGTATAAGATACTAATTCCTCATATTTATATTTACACACTACAGTCATGATAATTACACAGTGGAACCTCGATTTGCTGTTTCCTCTTTGACAATGTTAAATTACTGCAAGTGGAATTCACTTTTTAAAATGTTTGTTATTGTAGCAATATAGTTGGTAAAGTAATCTATTTTTATGATTTCTGATCGTCTGTGAGGGCACCAACGAGACTTCTGCATGTGTGTGTGTTGGCAGCGCAGCGCATACAGGACAGTTCAGTTTGTTGTCGACGTCGTTTTATTTTGTTAAGAAAGAGACAGTTGATTCATCACCTCGTATTTATGTTTGTTTGATACTGTATAGCAATGTTTCTTGACCATAGGGCCGTGAGCACCCAGCTGTTGTCCGTATGGGCCGCAGCTGTACTCAGTTGTTATACACTTTTTCACCACTTGAGGCAGTAATGACAACTTAAACAAACAGACGAAGTCTGAAGGTGCAAGTCATAGAGAAGTTTCTTAAGCGCAAAAATTATATGACTAAAGGGGTGAATCTGTATTTTCATTTGCACTTTGATTTTATTGACAGTTTAGTAAAGGAACATATTCATTTATGAGTTTGGTTTATTCATTTTAGCACAACATAATTATATGTACATTTATTTTTGATCAGTTATTTATGAGTGCTTTTTAATGCTGTATATTTGGTTAGTACTTATTTTTCTAATTAAACTGACCTAAGACTAAGAATTATATTAAAAACAAACCATAATCTTTGTGATTAACACATGTTTTTACATCATTTGACAAGGTTGTCAACTGTAAATAGGTTAGATATAATTAGTGAATAAGATTGAAATCAACTGTAAGATTACTGTTAATATTTGAGTGGGCCCCTCTGTAGTGGAAATGTTGGACCCCGAGGTAAAAAAGGTTAAGCACCCTTGCTGTACAGCACTTTATATTGTATTCAAAGTGTACACACCTTTACTAAATTAGGGACTTTAGTCACGGCTTGAACCTATTATTCATATTTACATGTTTTCTTTTGGAGAAATGTGCTTCAATATACAAACTTTTGGATTTACGAACCCTGTTTAAGAACCAAATAAGTTCGTACATCGAGGTTTCACTTTATTTGACATATGTGTTTTTGACATATACATTTCTTAAGCGCAAAAATTATGACTAAAAGGGGTGAATCTGTATTTTCATTTGCACTTTGATTTTATTGAAAAATTTAGGAAAGAAACATATACATTTATGAGTTTGGTTTATTTATTTTAGCACAACATAATTATATGTACATTTATTTTTGGTCAGTTATTTATAATGTTGACAAAATTAAATGGGTCAGTCCCATTTAATGCTGTATATTTTGTTAGTACTTATTTTTCTAATTAAACTGACCTAAGACTAAGAATTATATTTAAAACAAACAATAATCTTTGTGAATAACACATGTTTTTACATCATTTGACAAGGTTGTCAACTGTAAATAGGTTAGATATAATTAGCGAATAAGATTGAAATCAACTGTAAGATTACTGTTAATATTTGAGTGGGATCCGGGCCCCTCTGTAACGGAAATGTTGGGCCCCGAGGTAAAAAAAAAAAAGGTTAAGCACCCTTGCTGTACAGCGCTTTATATTGTATTCAAAGTGTACAAACCTTTACTAAAGCAAGGACTTTTTAGTCGAGGCTTGAACCCATTATTCATATTTACATGTTTTCTTTTGGATAAATTTGCTTCAATATACAAACTTTTGGATTTACGAACCCTGTTTAAGAACAAATTAAGTTCGTAAATCGAGGTTTCACTTTATTTGACATATGTGTTTTTGACATATACATTTCTTAAGCGCAAAAATTATATGACTAAAGGGGTGAATCTGTATTTTCATTTGCACTTTGATTTTATTGACAGTTTAGTAAAGGAACATATTCATTTATGAGTTTGGTTTATTCATTTTAGCACAACATAATTATATGTACATTTATTTTTGATCAGTTATTTATGAGTGCTTTTTAATGCTGTATATTTGGTTAGTACTTATTTTTCTAATTAAACTGACCTAAGACTAAGAATTATATTAAAAACAAACCATAATCTTTGTGATTAACACATGTTTTTACATCATTTGACAAGGTTGTCAACTGTAAATAGGTTAGATATAATTAGTGAATAAGATTGAAATCAACTGTAAGATTACTGTTAATATTTGAGTGGGCCCCTCTGTAGTGGAAATGTTGGACCCCGAGGTAAAAAAGGTTAAGCACCCTTGCTGTACAGCACTTTATATTGTATTCAAAGTGTACACACCTTTACTAAATTAGGGACTTTAGTCACGGCTTGAACCTATTATTCATATTTACATGTTTTCTTTTGGAGAAATGTGCTTCAATATACAAACTTTTGGATTTACGAACCCTGTTTAAGAACCAAATAAGTTCGTACATCGAGGTTTCACTTTATTTGACATATGTGTTTTTGACATATACATTTCTTAAGCGCAAAAATTATGACTAAAAGGGGTGAATCTGTATTTTCATTTGCACTTTGATTTTATTGAAAAATTTAGGAAAGAAACATATACATTTATGAGTTTGGTTTATTTATTTTAGCACAACATAATTATATGTACATTTATTTTTGGTCAGTTATTTATAATGTTGACAAAATTAAATGGGTCAGTCCCATTTAATGCTGTATATTTTGTTAGTACTTATTTTTCTAATTAAACTGACCTAAGACTAAGAATTATATTTAAAACAAACAATAATCTTTGTGAATAACACATGTTTTTACATCATTTGACAAGGTTGTCAACTGTAAATAGGTTAGATATAATTAGCGAATAAGATTGAAATCAACTGTAAGATTACTGTTAATATTTGAGTGGGATCCGGGCCCCTCTGTAACGGAAATGTTGGGCCCCGAGGTAAAAAAAAAAAAGGTTAAGCACCCTTGCTGTACAGCGCTTTATATTGTATTCAAAGTGTACAAACCTTTACTAAAGCAAGGACTTTTTAGTCGAGGCTTGAACCCATTATTCATATTTACATGTTTTCTTTTGGATAAATTTGCTTCAATATACAAACTTTTGGATTTACGAACCCTGTTTAAGAACAAATTAAGTTCGTAAATCGAGGTTTCACTTTATTTGACATATGTGTTTTTGACATATACATTTCTTAAGCGCAAAAATTATGACTAAAGGGGTGAATCTGTATTTTCAATTCCACTTTGATTTTATTGACAGTTTAGTAAAGAAACATATTCATTTATGATTTTGGTTTATTGATTTTAGCACAACATAATTATATGTACATTTATTTTTGGTCAGTTATTTATGAGTCCCTTTTAATGCTGTATATTTGGTTAGTAGTTATTTTTCTAATCAAACTGACCTAAGACTAAGAATCATATTTAAAAAAATCAATAATCTTTGTGATTAACACATGTTTTTACATCATTTGACAAGGTTGTCAACTGTAAATAGGTTTGATATAATTAGTGAATAAGATTGAAATCAACTGTAAGATTACTGTTAATATTTGAGTGGGATCCGGGCCCCTCTGTAACGGAAATGTTGGGCCCCGAGGTAAAAAAAAAAAGGTTAAGCACCCTTGCTGTACAGCGCTTTATATTGTATTCAAAGTGTACAAACCTTTACTAAAGCAAGGACTTTTTAGTCGAGGCTTGAACCCATTATTCATATTTACATGTTTTCTTTTGGATAAATTTGCTTCAATATACAAACTTTTGAATTTACGAACCCTGTTTAAGAACCAATTAAGTTCGTAAATTGAGGTTTCACTTTATTTGACATATGTGTTTTTGACATCAATTTCTTAAGCGCAAAAATTATGACTAAAAGGGGTGAATCTGTATTTTCAATTCCACTTTGATTTTATTGACAGTTTAGTAAAGAAACATATTCATTTATGATTTTGGTTTATTCATTTTAGCACAACATAATTATATGTACATTTATTTTTGGTCAGTTATTTATGAGTCCCTTTTAATGCTGTATATTTGGTTAGTACTTATTTTTCTAATTAAACTGACCTAAGACTAAGAATCATATTTAAATCAAACAATAATCTTTGTGATTAACACATGTTTTTACATAATTTGACAAGGTTGTCAACTGTAAATAGGTTAGATATAATTAGTGAATAAGATTGAAATCAACTGTAAGATTACTGTTAATATTTGAGTGGGCCCCTCTGTAGTGGAAATGTTGGACCCCGAGGTAAAAAAGGTTAAGCACCCTTGCTGTACAGCACTTTATATTGTATTCAAAGTGTACACACCTTTACTAAATTAGGGACTTTAGTCACGGCTTGAACCTATTATTCATATTTACATGTTTTCTTTTGGAGAAATGTGCTTCAATATACAAACTTTTGGATTTACGAACCCTGTTTAAGAACCAAATAAGTTCGTACATCGAGGTTTCACTTTATTTGACATATGTGTTTTTGACATATACATTTCTTAAGCGCAAAAATTATGACTAAAAGGGGTGAATCTGTATTTTCATTTGCACTTTGATTTTATTGAAAAATTTAGGAAAGAAACATATACATTTATGAGTTTGGTTTATTTATTTTAGCACAACATAATTATATGTACATTTATTTTTGGTCAGTTATTTATAATGTTGACAAAATTAAATGGGTCAGTCCCATTTAATGCTGTATATTTTGTTAGTACTTATTTTTCTAATTAAACTGACCTAAGACTAAGAATTATATTTAAAACAAACAATAATCTTTGTGAATAACACATGTTTTTACATCATTTGACAAGGTTGTCAACTGTAAATAGGTTAGATATAATTAGCGAATAAGATTGAAATCAACTGTAAGATTACTGTTAATATTTGAGTGGGATCCGGGCCCCTCTGTAACGGAAATGTTGGGCCCCGAGGTAAAAAAAAAAAAGGTTAAGCACCCTTGCTGTACAGCGCTTTATATTGTATTCAAAGTGTACAAACCTTTACTAAAGCAAGGACTTTTTAGTCGAGGCTTGAACCCATTATTCATATTTACATGTTTTCTTTTGGATAAATTTGCTTCAATATACAAACTTTTGGATTTACGAACCCTGTTTAAGAACAAATTAAGTTCGTAAATCGAGGTTTCACTTTATTTGACATATGTGTTTTTGACATATACATTTCTTAAGCGCAAAAATTATGACTAAAGGGGTGAATCTGTATTTTCAATTCCACTTTGATTTTATTGACAGTTTAGTAAAGAAACATATTCATTTATGATTTTGGTTTATTGATTTTAGCACAACATAATTATATGTACATTTATTTTTGGTCAGTTATTTATGAGTCCCTTTTAATGCTGTATATTTGGTTAGTAGTTATTTTTCTAATCAAACTGACCTAAGACTAAGAATCATATTTAAAAAAATCAATAATCTTTGTGATTAACACATGTTTTTACATCATTTGACAAGGTTGTCAACTGTAAATAGGTTAGATATAATTAGTGAATAAGATTGAAATCAACTGTAAGATTACTGTTAATATTTGAGTGGGATCCGGGCCCCTCTGTAACGGAAATGTTGGGCCCCGAGGTAAAAAAAAAAAGGTTAAGCACCCTTGCTGTACAGCGCTTTATATTGTATTCAAAGTGTACAAACCTTTACTAAAGCAAGGACTTTTTAGTCGAGGCTTGAACCCATTATTCATATTTACATGTTTTCTTTTGGATAAATTTGCTTCAATATACAAACTTTTGAATTTACGAACCCTGTTTAAGAACCAATTAAGTTCGTAAATTGAGGTTTCACTTTATTTGACATATGTGTTTTTGACATCAATTTCTTAAGCGCAAAAATTATGACTAAAAGGGGTGAATCTGTATTTTCAATTCCACTTTGATTTTATTGACAGTTTAGTAAAGAAACATATTCATTTATGATTTTGGTTTATTCATTTTAGCACAACATAATTATATGTACATTTATTTTTGGTCAGTTATTTATGAGTCCCTTTTAATGCTGTATATTTGGTTAGTACTTATTTTTCTAATTAAACTGACCTAAGACTAAGAATCATATTTAAATCAAACAATAATCTTTGTGATTAACACATGTTTTTACATAATTTGACAAGGTTGTCAACTGTAAATAGGTTAGATATAATTAGTGAATAAGATTGAAATCAACTGTAAGATTACTGTTAATATTTGAGTGGGCCCCTCTGTAGTGGAAATGTTGGACCCCGAGGTAAAAAAGGTTAAGCACCCTTGCTGTACAGCACTTTATATTGTATTCAAAGTGTACACACCTTTACTAAATTAGGGACTTTAGTCACGGCTTGAACCTATTATTCATATTTACATGTTTTCTTTTGGAGAAATGTGCTTCAATATACAAACTTTTGGATTTACGAACCCTGTTTAAGAACCAAATAAGTTCGTACATCGAGGTTTCACTTTATTTGACATATGTGTTTTTGACATATACATTTCTTAAGCGCAAAAATTATGACTAAAAGGGGTGAATCTGTATTTTCATTTGCACTTTGATTTTATTGAAAAATTTAGGAAAGAAACATATACATTTATGAGTTTGGTTTATTTATTTTAGCACAACATAATTATATGTACATTTATTTTTGGTCAGTTATTTATAATGTTGACAAAATTAAATGGGTCAGTCCCATTTAATGCTGTATATTTTGTTAGTACTTATTTTTCTAATTAAACTGACCTAAGACTAAGAATTATATTTAAAACAAACAATAATCTTTGTGAATAACACATGTTTTTACATCATTTGACAAGGTTGTCAACTGTAAATAGGTTAGATATAATTAGCGAATAAGATTGAAATCAACTGTAAGATTACTGTTAATATTTGAGTGGGATCCGGGCCCCTCTGTAACGGAAATGTTGGGCCCCGAGGTAAAAAAAAAAAAGGTTAAGCACCCTTGCTGTACAGCGCTTTATATTGTATTCAAAGTGTACAAACCTTTACTAAAGCAAGGACTTTTTAGTCGAGGCTTGAACCCATTATTCATATTTACATGTTTTCTTTTGGATAAATTTGCTTCAATATACAAACTTTTGGATTTACGAACCCTGTTTAAGAACAAATTAAGTTCGTAAATCGAGGTTTCACTTTATTTGACATATGTGTTTTTGACATATACATTTCTTAAGCGCAAAAATTATGACTAAAGGGGTGAATCTGTATTTTCAATTCCACTTTGATTTTATTGACAGTTTAGTAAAGAAACATATTCATTTATGATTTTGGTTTATTGATTTTAGCACAACATAATTATATGTACATTTATTTTTGGTCAGTTATTTATGAGTCCCTTTTAATGCTGTATATTTGGTTAGTAGTTATTTTTCTAATCAAACTGACCTAAGACTAAGAATCATATTTAAAAAAATCAATAATCTTTGTGATTAACACATGTTTTTACATCATTTGACAAGGTTGTCAACTGTAAATAGGTTAGATATAATTAGTGAATAAGATTGAAATCAACTGTAAGATTACTGTTAATATTTGAGTGGGATCCGGGCCCCTCTGTAACGGAAATGTTGGGCCCCGAGGTAAAAAAAAAAAGGTTAAGCACCCTTGCTGTACAGCGCTTTATATTGTATTCAAAGTGTACAAACCTTTACTAAAGCAAGGACTTTTTAGTCGAGGCTTGAACCCATTATTCATATTTACATGTTTTCTTTTGGATAAATTTGCTTCAATATACAAACTTTTGAATTTACGAACCCTGTTTAAGAACCAATTAAGTTCGTAAATTGAGGTTTCACTTTATTTGACATATGTGTTTTTGACATCAATTTCTTAAGCGCAAAAATTATGACTAAAAGGGGTGAATCTGTATTTTCAATTCCACTTTGATTTTATTGACAGTTTAGTAAAGAAACATATTCATTTATGATTTTGGTTTATTCATTTTAGCACAACATAATTATATGTACATTTATTTTTGGTCAGTTATTTATGAGTCCCTTTTAATGCTGTATATTTGGTTAGTACTTATTTTTCTAATTAAACTGACCTAAGACTAAGAATCATATTTAAATCAAACAATAATCTTTGTGATTAACACATGTTTTTACATAATTTGACAAGGTTGTCAACTGTAAATAGGTTAGATATAATTAGTGAATAAGATTGAAATCAACTGTAAGATTACTGTTAATATTTGAGTGGGCCCCTCTGTAGTGGAAATGTTGGACCCCGAGGTAAAAAAGGTTAAGCACCCTTGCTGTACAGCACTTTATATTGTATTCAAAGTGTACACACCTTTACTAAATTAGGGACTTTAGTCACGGCTTGAACCTATTATTCATATTTACATGTTTTCTTTTGGAGAAATGTGCTTCAATATACAAACTTTTGGATTTACGAACCCTGTTTAAGAACCAAATAAGTTCGTACATCGAGGTTTCACTTTATTTGACATATGTGTTTTTGACATATACATTTCTTAAGCGCAAAAATTATGACTAAAAGGGGTGAATCTGTATTTTCATTTGCACTTTGATTTTATTGAAAAATTTAGGAAAGAAACATATACATTTATGAGTTTGGTTTATTTATTTTAGCACAACATAATTATATGTACATTTATTTTTGGTCAGTTATTTATAATGTTGACAAAATTAAATGGGTCAGTCCCATTTAATGCTGTATATTTTGTTAGTACTTATTTTTCTAATTAAACTGACCTAAGACTAAGAATTATATTTAAAACAAACAATAATCTTTGTGAATAACACATGTTTTTACATCATTTGACAAGGTTGTCAACTGTAAATAGGTTAGATATAATTAGCGAATAAGATTGAAATCAACTGTAAGATTACTGTTAATATTTGAGTGGGATCCGGGCCCCTCTGTAACGGAAATGTTGGGCCCCGAGGTAAAAAAAAAAAAGGTTAAGCACCCTTGCTGTACAGCGCTTTATATTGTATTCAAAGTGTACAAACCTTTACTAAAGCAAGGACTTTTTAGTCGAGGCTTGAACCCGTTATTCATATTTACATGTTTTCTTTTGGATAAATTTGCTTCAATATACAAACTTTTGGATTTACGAACCCTGTTTAAGAACAAATTAAGTTCGTAAATCGAGGTTTCACTTTATTTGACATATGTGTTTTTGACATATACATTTCTTAAGCGCAAAAATTATGACTAAAGGGGTGAATCTGTATTTTCAATTCCACTTTGATTTTATTGACAGTTTAGTAAAGAAACATATTCATTTATGATTTTGGTTTATTGATTTTAGCACAACATAATTATATGTACATTTATTTTTGGTCAGTTATTTATGAGTCCCTTTTAATGCTGTATATTTGGTTAGTAGTTATTTTTCTAATCAAACTGACCTAAGACTAAGAATCATATTTAAAAAAATCAATAATCTTTGTGATTAACACATGTTTTTACATCATTTGACAAGGTTGTCAACTGTAAATAGGTTAGATATAATTAGTGAATAAGATTGAAATCAACTGTAAGATTACTGTTAATATTTGAGTGGGATCCGGGCCCCTCTGTAACGGAAATGTTGGGCCCCGAGGTAAAAAAAAAAAGGTTAAGCACCCTTGCTGTACAGCGCTTTATATTGTATTCAAAGTGTACAAACCTTTACTAAAGCAAGGACTTTTTAGTCGAGGCTTGAACCCATTATTCATATTTACATGTTTTCTTTTGGATAAATTTGCTTCAATATACAAACTTTTGAATTTACGAACCCTGTTTAAGAACCAATTAAGTTCGTAAATTGAGGTTTCACTTTATTTGACATATGTGTTTTTGACATCAATTTCTTAAGCGCAAAAATTATGACTAAAAGGGGTGAATCTGTATTTTCAATTCCACTTTGATTTTATTGACAGTTTAGTAAAGAAACATATTCATTTATGATTTTGGTTTATTCATTTTAGCACAACATAATTATATGTACATTTATTTTTGGTCAGTTATTTATGAGTCCCTTTTAATGCTGTATATTTGGTTAGTACTTATTTTTCTAATTAAACTGACCTAAGACTAAGAATCATATTTAAATCAAACAATAATCTTTGTGATTAACACATGTTTTTACATAATTTGACAAGGTTGTCAACTGTAAATAGGTTAGATATAATTAGTGAATAAGATTGAAATCAACTGTAAGATTACTGTTAATATTTGAGTGGGCCCCTCTGTAGTGGAAATGTTGGACCCCGAGGTAAAAAAGGTTAAGCACCCTTGCTGTACAGTGCTTTATATTATATTCAAAGTGTACAAACCTTTACTAAATTAGGGACTTTAGTCGAGGCTTGAACCCATTATTCATATTTAATTTTTTTCTTTTGGATAAATGTGCTTCAATATACAAACTTTTGGATTTACGAACCCTGTTTAAGAACCAATTAAAAGTTTGTAAATCGAGGTTCCACTATATTTGACATAGGTGTCAAATAATGTGTTAGTACCTGCATCCACAAAACCCTCGATGACGCCAAAGACATTGTAGATCTTTTTCTCAGTGAGAAAGTTGTTGACCTCCACAGTGATGACGTCAGTCTCACTACCGAGTTTGTTGAAACCACCCCACTCTTCCGGCACATTTTGACCCTCCAGTTGTCTGCGGGAGAACGGAATGACGTGAAATGTTCCCCTCGTTAACACTTTTTTTAAATGAAGACTTTTTTCCAGTGGTTTGACAACTTTACCGAAGAATGTTGGTGGCTGTGCGAGTGGTGATAGTTTGAGCCAAGATACTTGGCAGACCTGAAGACTGGGCAGGTGGAAACTGGGTGTGGTTGAAGGAGGGAAAGCCAGGGGTGTAGGGATCTCCAGAACCCAAATGGACCTTTAAAAGAGACCAAAAAAACGTTACAAAACTAACATACAGTACCAAGGGGTAACAAACATTCAGGCCCGCTAACAGGCTTTATCCGGCCCGCGGGATTAGTTTCCTAAGTATAAAAATGAGTTGACATTTCTGAATGAAAGAAACTGCTGTTCTAAATGTGTCCCCTGGATGTCGCAAGAGCAATCCTGTTAGGCAAGCAAACAGTTTATGTCAGAGGCTCCTCCCTCTCGACCCAAATGAAACGTACAACCTGCCGTTTTAAAGGGGAACATTATCACAATTTCAGAAGGGTTAAAACCATTAAAAATCAGTTCCCAGTGGCGTATTTTATTTTTCGAAGTTTTTTTCAAAATTTTACCCATCACGCAATATCCCTAAAAAAAGCTTCAAAGTGCCTGATTTTAACCATCGTTATATACACCCGTCCATTTTCCTGTGACGTCACATAGTGATGCCAACACAAACAAACATGGCGCATAGAACAGCAAGCTATAGCGACATTAGCTCGGATTCAGACTCGGATTTCAGCGGCTTAAGCGATTCAACAGATTACGCATGTATTAAAACGGATGGTTGTAGTGTGGAGGCAGGTAGCGAAAACAAAATTGAAGAAGAAACTGAAGCTATTGAGCCTTATCGGTTTGCACCGTATGCAAGCGAAACCGACGAAAACGACACGACAGCCAGCGACATGGGAGAAAGCGAGGACGAATTCGGCGATCGCCTTCTAACCAACGATTGGTGTGTGTTTGTTTGGCATTAAAGGAAACTAACAACTATGAACTAGGTTTACAGCATATGAAATACATTTGGCAACAACATGCACTTTCAGAGTGCAGACAGCCCAATTTTCATCAATTAATATATTCTGTAGACATTCCCTCATCCGCTATCTTTTCCTGAAAGCTGATCTGTCCAGTTTTGAAGTTGATGTCAGCAAGTCAGGGAAGCTAGGGTCGATATTCTTCTCTTGATCATCTTCGGTGGCATAAGGGACGGTGTGAGCCAAGACATCCAGGGGGTTTAGCTCGCTCGTCTGCGGGAACAAACTGCCGCCATTGCTTGCCGTGCTACCGAGGTCCTTTGTCCCTGAATTGCTCACACACTCCGGCAGATTCAATGGGGGTCTGGCGGCAGATTTCTTTGACTTTATCGTTGGAAATGCATCTGCTTTGAGTGTCGCAGGATATCCACACATTCTTGCCATCTCTGTCGTAGCATAGCTTTCGTCTGTAAAGTGTGCGGAACAAACGTCCAATTTCTTGCCACTTTCGCATCTTTGGGCCACTGGTGCAACTTGAATCCGTCCCTATTCGTGTTGTTACACCCTCCGACAACACACCGACGAGGCATGATGTCTCCAAGGTACGGAAAACAGTCGAAAAAACGGAAAATAACAGAGCTGATTTGACTCGGTGTTTGAGAAAATGGCGGATTGCTTCCCGTTGTGACGTCATCACTCCGAGAGCGAATAATAGAAAGGCGTTTAATTCGCCAAAATTCACCCATTTAGAGTTCGGAAATCGGTTAAAAAAATATATGGTCTTTTTTCTGCAATATCAAGGTATATATTGACGCTTACATAAGTCTGGTGATAATGTTCCCCTTTAAGTCTACTGCGTCGAACACATCGTGCTTTGGCACCCTCATTGCCTCAAAATATTTCTGTCAAAAATGAGAAAAGTCAACGCAGATTATAACTCAACCCTCTTGAAAAGTTTCTACCTCCGTTTCTTATGGTTGTTGAGTTGGCGCAGGGTTAATACGTGGACATGACAAATGAGTTTTTATCTATTCATTACTTACTTTGTTCAACCCCAGATAGGATGTGACTTCAAGTTTGATGGTTTTGTAGTTACACTGAGACAACGTCTAAGTTCATTGTGTTCTTAATTGTGTTTTAGAAACTGCACAATTTTTTTCCTCAGGATTTTCAACTAGGCGTTGAGGGGATCCGGTTTGGTGGCTGCAGGATTAGGTCTCTGCTTTTTGCAGATGATGTGGTCCTGATGGCTTCATCTGGCCAGGATCTTCAGCTCTCACTGGATCGGTTCGCAGCTGAGTGTGAAGCGACTGGGATCGCTTCACCTCCAAGTCCGAGTCCATGGTTCTCGCCCGGAAAAGGGTGGAGTGCCATCTCCGGGTTGCGGAGGAGATCTTGCCCCAATGGAGGAGTTCAAGTACCTCGGAGTCTTGTTCACAAGTGAGGGAAGAGTGGATCGTGAGATCGACAATGCGGGCGCTGTATCGATCCGTTGTGGTGAAGAAGGAGCTGAGCCGGAAGGCAAAGCTCTCAATTTACCGGTCGATCTACGTTCCCATCCTCACCTATGGTCATGAGCTTTGGGTTATGACCGTAAGGACAAGATCACGGGTACAAGCGGCCGAAATTAGTTTCCTCCGCCGGGTGGCGGGGCTCTCCCTTAAAGATAGGGTGAGAAGCTCTGCCATCCGGGAGGAACTCAAAGTAAAGCCGCTGCTCCTCCACATCGAGAGGAGCCAGATGAGGTGGTTCGGGCATCTGGTCAGGATGCCACCCGAACACCTCCTTAGGGCACGTCCGACCGGTAGGAGGCCACGGGGAAGACCCAGGACACATTGGGAAGACTATGTCGCCCGGCTGGCCTGGGAACGCCTCGGGATCCCCCGGGAAGAGCTGGACGAAGTGGCTGGGGAGAGGGAAGTCTGGGCTTCCCTGCTTAGGCTGCTGCCCCCGCGACCAGACCTCGGATAAGCGGAAGAAGATGGATGGATGGATGGATGGATGGATGGATTTTCAACTAAATTGAAGTGTTTGTACATTTTCAGAATGAGTTAGTTCTATTTCTGGCCAAGGTAAAACAAAGAAAACAATCTGAAATAGTGTTGTCCAGATATCAATATTTTGGTAGCGCTACCGGTACCAAAATGTATTTTGATACTTTTCGGTACTTTTCTAAATAAATGGGAACCACAAAAAATTGCATTATTGGCTTTATTTTAACAAAAAATCTTAAGGTACATTAAAAATATGTTGAAAGTTTGTCCTTAAATGAAATAGTGAACATACAAGACAACTTGTCTTTTAGTAGTAAGTAAGCAAACAATGGCTCCTAATTTAGTCTGCTGACATATGCAGTAACATATTGTGTCATTTATCATTCTATTATTTTGTCAAAATTATTAAGGACAAGTGGTAGAAAATGAATTATTAATCTACTCGTTCATTTACTGTTAATATCTGCTTACTTTCTCTTTTAACATGTTTTATCTACACTTCTGTTAAAATGTAATAATCACTTATTCTTCTGTTGTTTTGATACTTTACATTAGTTTTGGATGATACCACAAATGTAGGTATCAATCCAATACCAAGTAGTTACAGGATCATACAATGGTCATATTCAAAGTCCTCAGGGATGTATTTCCATCCATCCATTCATGGATGGATTTATAAATATGAATTTTTAAAAAACGAAAGAAGATTTTGTGATACTAAAAAATATCGATGTAATCATAGTAATATCGACTAAATACGCTCCTGTACTTGGTATCATTACAGTGGATGTCAGGTGTAGGTGTTTACATTGTGTCGCCGGTGAGCTACAGTGTGTAGTGAAGCATGTTTAGCTATTCCTCGTCCTGCAGGGATGATGCTTGTAAGAAACGTACTTTATTTGTCACCATGGAGGCGACGATTAGTGATTTAGAAGTAGCTAAATCACTGCAGACGGACTTTAGTCGCTAGCTAGCTAGCCATGTCTTAAAGCACCTCTTCCTGAGGGCGTTTCAGTGTTATAACTTCACCTTTATAGTTAGTTTTTAAGCCAAAATGTGTCCATTGTCCCTTTTCTGTCGACACACTGTGTCTGCTTGTAAGTACTCCATGTGTGTGCGCTGCCGAACATGCTTCTCTGCTCGGAAACCAGCAATGACACGACGTGACGATGGCAGGGGGTTGGGGGACCGGTACTTTTAAGAGGCGGTGTAGTACCAAATATGATTCATTAGTATCGCGATACTATACTAAGACCGGGTACCGTACAACCCTAATCTGAAGTTGTCTTTATTTTTAAGTCATCATGCCATGATCTTACCAGGGAATAGATTTTACTTCATGTGGACCTCTGAGCTCAAATGAGTTGGACACCCCTGGTTTAGATCTACTGTATTTTAAGATTTTTTTCGAAAACAAAAATATTTACAGGTAATCTCAAACAACATCGCGTTCATGTAGTGTATCACAAATGAACTACTAAGAATAAAACAAAGGAATTTAACGAGATTCTTATTTGTATTCTCATTGTTGATTTTTATTTTTATTCTATTGTAATATTTTTCTATTTTGTTTCCATTTATACCCCCATTATTTTCTTTTTACTTTTTAAATTCGATCTCAATTCTGTACACTGCTGCTGGAATTTTAATTTTCCTGAGGGAACTCTCCTGAAGGAATCAATAAAGTACTATCTATCTATCTATCTATCTATCTATCTATCTATCTATCTATCTACAACTGAAATAATAATAATCATGGTTACTGTTCCATCTTTTTTTAAACAGGATTGAAAACATGTTCCTGCCACTCCCAGGTAAAGAAATTGGCCGCCAAGTCCACATGAATAAAAAAAAAGATATTTTTCTAACCTCACGATATACATCCATGCATAAAAAGGGTTTGAGAAAAATCTCCTTCAGCATGAAAATACATGTGTTTTTGGCCTCCGTTCCTTAATAAACGGTGCTGTTCAAAGGTATGTTAGGATATTAATGTAACCAGCCGTGCCTTATGTTGTGTTTTGGTTAGTGTTCTTTGGTGTTTAGTGTTTTAGTTGCTGTCCTGTGCTTTTATTTTGGCGGCTCTTCCGGTTTTGTCGGTGTTTTCCCATGGCTCCTTCACTTCTGTCCCGGAGCATTTCCACGCACATGTTTGCTCTTGGCAATCAAGACTATTTAAGTTGATCCTTTTGCCAACTTCATTGTCGGGACATTGTTATCCGTTCCCTGGACTACAGAGGATCCTTTTCAGGCTAAGCCCAAATACGCACTACTTTGTGGACGCCGTCTGCTCCACATTTCCCGTGACTGTTTTCAGCAGTTTTGTTTTGTTTTCTTCCTTTTGTTTTCTCGCTTTTGTTCGTTTATCAAAAAATATCCCTGTTTTTTACTGCGCGCTGCTACCTCTTTCGTCTGCATCTAAAAAAATCAATGCAAACTTTCCACGACGCCTTGCTTGTCATCGCATGACAATTAAGGAATCAATGTTTTTCTTTCTTTCAATGTCTCCACTTTTGCCAGAGTTCATCAACAGTGATAGACATGAAAAACGGAAAAAAATATGTATAGTTGGACTCTAGTGGGCCACTACCTCACACTGTGAAAATCAGTGTTGGGACTAACTATAACGCCGTTAGTTTTGGTGGTAACTAGTAATCTAATGCGCTATTTTTTTATATTCAGTAACTCAGTTACCGTTACTACATGATGCGTTACAGCGTTCTTTTATTTTTTATGTAGTATCGGCTAGAAACAGAAGATCTGAGTGTGTTTTATTGCAGCGCTGCGGTGTCGTCCTTCTGTGTCACAAGGAAAAGAAAAGGCGTGTTTTGTGTGGGTAGGGGGTGGGGGGGGTCTCCTAGACCGTTGTTGAGGGGCGCAGGGGAGACGTTCCTCCAGGGCCTATGTACTTCGGGGCTAACAACCTTCACTTTATCCGGAAGTGGGTCTTTACAGCTGAGGGTGAATGACGAGGCCGGCGGTTTGTTGCAACTTTGTGACTTTATTGGACGCAGCCATCCACCAAGCTAGAGCACCTGCACGCACTCACTGTCGCCCGGTCCCTCACCTCTCTCGCCCACTCACTCACTGACGTCACTCACCTCACATGCTGTCATATCTTAAAGGGCCACACACACACACACACATACGCTACTCTCATAACAACTAACAAGACATCATGGCGAAGCCAGAAGTCGAGTTTCTTAACATGGAGACATTCTCAATACTTTTCTATTGTCGAGCACAAATAAAAAAAACATTTTAGTTAAATGTAAGTTGTGTCTTGGATCAAAGATCTTATCTACTTTAAGTTAAAGTTAAAGTGCCATTATGTTGCAGCTATTTAAAATAGTTTTGTCAATGTGTTCTGGCTTGAAATAAATTGGCCCTTTGAAACATATCTTTGTCTTTGTGTGTTGTATGTAGACCACATTGCTTCGCAGAGTTCAGTGATGCAAATGCATGTCTAGTTGATCAACAAATTGTATTATTCTCCAGTGCAATAACAGTACTGAAATGAAGGCTAAAAGGAGCCTTAAAAAAAAGAAGAAAAAAAAGAAGTAACTAAATAGTTTAAATAGTAACGCATTACTTTTTGGTGTAAGTAATAGTTAGTAACTGAGTTACTTTTGAAATAAAGTAACTAGTACCTGTAACTAGTTACTGGTTTTCTGTAACTAACCCAACACTGGTGAAAATGCACATCCGCTCCATTTATATATAACTAACCATACCGAAAGTTACACTTCAAACATTTCCTGACACTACTCGTATGTCATTTTACTTGGTGTTCACAACACGTTGATCCATTATTTCCAGGCTTTCCATTTGACACCGAAAAAGCTCCAGACTCACATGACCGAAGAGTTGAGTGGTCCCTTCAGGTGGGTAATCAGTGGGGTCTTGGTAGATCAACACAGCAGAGGCCTTCATTTTGGCAGCATTGGCTACCTGGAAGAACAAATTTGACATATTAGGTACATACTAGTAAATTATAACACGTTTATTTGAATAGAAGACAAAAAAAGTATTTATATTTACTGAAAAAGATTTAAAAAAAAAGTTAATTGTTCACATGAAATGCATTAAAAGTTCACCAAAACAGAACAGCATGTTAAATCAGAATCAATGGGCCTGATCTACTATCCGTACAGCACGTGCTAAAAAGCATGTGCAAAGTATAAAATTGTGTGTACTATTAAAGAGCGTGTTAGAGGTTACCTACTAAGACTGTGTTTACAATTGATAACAAGTGCGTAAGTGGTGCAGACCGCCCCTTTTTAAAAAGATGTGTATACCAACTATCCCTATGGAGACACCCATTTGCCTCCATGTTATGTTGTTGACATGCAGCACACAAATATTGTCTGGACTATATTGAATCGCGATCCAAAGAACAGAACCCATTTGTAGCAGACTGAAGGTGCCATGAATTGATTAACGTGGACCCCCGACTTAAACAAGTTGAAAAACTTATTGGGGTGTTACCATTTAGTGGTCAATTGTACGGAATATGTACTGTACTGTGCAATCTACTAATACAAGTTTCAATCAATTCAATCAAACCCTCCTGTGTTGTGATGGAGTTCATGGAATGATCTAGGTCAGGGGTCGGCAACCCAAAATGTCGAAAGAGTCGTATTGGACCACAAATACAAAAAAGTAATCGGTCTGGAGCCGCAAGAAATGAAAAGCTTTATATAAGTGTTATGACGTAAGTGTCCATATTAGCTATATTAGCCTACTATCAAAATAACTATGTGTCGCAGGCTGACGCAAATCTTTGTTCACAGAAATGTTGAAATGTAATATTTATTCTTAACATTTTTACAACATTGGAAAACATTAGTAAAACTTCACAGAATGTGAGATAACTCCTGGAAATGTTTGTTTTAGAATGACCAAAGGTATAGATGTGTGTGTCCAACTTAAAGGAAACGGCAGACTGTCTTCTTCTAACAGATTCATTACAATCTTTGCAGGCTGGGTAACGTTTGCTGTGGTCTGGAACAACATGGCACACAGAGAACTATCAGAAATGCGGCCAATATTACATACAGATAATGTGTGATGAAACATGGGAAAATAAACTAAACACAGAATTAAATGAGCACAAATATACCTACAAACGAGGCATAATGATGCAATATGTACACACAGCTAGCCTAAACAGCATGTTAGCGTCAATTAACTTGCAGTCATGCAATAACATCAACAAAACTCACCTTTGTGCATTCATGCACAGTATAAAACATTTGGTGGACAAAATGAGACTGGCATAAAACACATCGTCGGAGAAAGTTACGGATATAAACAAACTGTTGAGTCACAGTCCACACAACGGTGAGTTCAAGGGACGCTGAAATTAGTAGGACAAAACGGCGCTCGCCAAATACTCCCATCAGTGAAGCATAAACACAAACATACTAAACAGTGGGCTTTCTAACAATT
>NC_084550.2:18267500-18395000 GCF_033978685.3 Nerophis lumbriciformis | reverse complement strand
AGTCCGAGTCCAGGGTTCTCGCCCGGAAAAGGGTGGAGTGCTATCTCCGGGTTGGGGAGGAGACCCTGCCCCAAGTGGAGGAGTTCAAGTACCTCGGAGTCTTGTTCACGAGTGAGGGAAGAGTGGATCGTGAGATCGACAGGCGGATCGGTGCGGCATCTTCAGTAATGCGGACGCTGTATCGATCCGTTGTGGTGAAGAAGGAGCTGAGCCGGAAGGCAAAGCTCTCAATTTACCGGTCGATCTACGTTCCCATCCTCACCTATGGTCATGAGCTTTGGGTTATGACCGAAAGGACAAGATCACGGGTACAAGCGGCCGAAATGAGTTTCCTCCGCCGGGTGGCGGGGCTCTCCCTTAGAGATAGGGTGAGAAGCTCTGTCATCCGGGGGGAGCTCAAAGTAAAGCCGCTGCTCCTCCACATCGAGAGGAGCCAGATGAGGTGGTTCGGGCATCTGGTCAGGATGCCACCCGATCGCCTCCCTCGGAAGGTGTTTAGGGCACGTCCGACCGGTAGGAGGCCACGGGGAAGACCCAGGACACGTTGGGAAGACTATGTCTCCCGGCTGGCCTGGGAGGAGCTGGACGAAGTGGCTGGGGAGAGGAAAGTCTGGGCTTCCCTGCTTAGGCTGCTGCCCCCGCGACCCGACCTCAGATAAGCGGAAGAAGATGGATGGATGGATGGATGGATATTTAACATAAAAGCTGAGTTATGCTCACTACAAACCCAACTATTGGGTTGCGTAATTTAGCGATTCTTGACGCAATAGTTGGTTAAAAATTATATATTTTACTGCGGTTTAAAATTTTTATTCCATTAAAATATACTCTAAAGTATGGAACCCCTAAAGGGACAGAGGGGAAAAAATGTTTTGCGATACTTTTGCGAGATCTCGCAATACTCTTTGCGAGATCTCGCAAAAGTTTTTGTTCCTATGTCAGTGAACCAGAAGTGAAACAGACAAAGCGATGGTGTTTTTGCGAGATCTCGCAATACCTTGCACGCTACACCGCAACAACAAAGATGACGGGGAGAAGACGCTGTCGAAGGTGAGCCACGTAAATAGGACCGCCCACAAAATGGCGCGTCCTGAGTAGGGATGATGTTTGATAAGAAATTATCGAGTTCGAGCCTATTATCGAATCCTATTATCGAATCCTCTTATCGAACCGATTCCTTATCGATTCTCTTATCGAGTCCAGGTAGGTTGTTGTATATGGAAAAAAACACACAATATTTGGTTTAACAAAAGCTCACTTTTATTATATAAGAAAAAAATTAAATCTAATAAATAAATAAATATTGACTGTTACATCCCCTAAAAAAATTAAATTAAAAAAATAAATATTGACTGTTGTTACCCAAAGTATATTAAGTGGGATTTTTCAGAAAAACAAATATATACAGTAACACAAAAACAACCTGTCTCTGTGATCACTATAGGTCAGGGGTAGGGAACCTATGGCTCGCGAGCCAGATGTGGCTCTTTTGATGACTACATCTGGCTCTCAGATAAATCTTAGCTGACATTGCTTAACACTATAAGTAATGAATAATCCCGCTGGAAATCACAGTGTTAAAAATAACGTTCAAAATATAAAACATTCTCATGCATTTTATTTCATCCATCCGTTTTCTCCCGCACCTGTACCCCAGTTGTCCTTCGGGGTACAGGAGAGTCGCATTAATGGTAAGAAATATTTTTTAATTATTGGTTAGCTTCAGAATAACAATGTTATTAAAAAGAATAAGAGACTTATTATACTCTAAAAATGTTGGTCTTACTTAAAAATGCAGGCATTGTATTCAGTGTTAAAAAATATTGTATGGCTCACACGGAAATACATTTTACAATATTTGGCTTTCATGGCTCTCTCAGCCAAAAAGGTTCCCGAACCCTGCTATAGGTGTATAAATAATATTATAGTGTTAAATAAAATCAGTCCCTTGGGCACAAAACTGAAAATAACACAGCTCTCCAAAAAGTGCACTTCTGCTGCTATTTGACATAACTGTTTGTTATGATGCTTTGACATTTTTGCACTTTATTTCTTTATTGAAAGAAAATTCTATGAAGAGAAAAGTTGTTTGCAAATGTGGTTACAATGCTAAAAAATGAAAAGTTAAAGCTAAAAAAAGAAATACACTTTATTGAGTTAACATTATTTCTTTATAGGGGGAAAGATGTGATGTTATGAGCTAGGGAATATAACAACTACACTACCCAGCATGCAACGGGAGTGACGAGCATGCGCGGTAGCCCTGAAAAGTGTTGTTGCATGTCGCCACCCGGCAGCTAAGAATGAGGTTATGAGCACGCTGTGAAAGTAAACGTCAAGAACTCAGCCAACACGCCTCGTCTGCATTATTTATAATTAGACAGACAACACATATACAGTGTGATTTTGTTTTGTTTACAAGGAAAGAAAAACAAAAGTTAAAAAAGGGAGATATGTTGTATATATATGTATGTGCTGCGGTTGCTTTAAGAACGTTGCGACAGCTGCCGTAAAGGAGGTGCGTTGCTAACCTGGTTGCTATGTTTCCAGTTGGTCGTAAAAGTGTTCGTCATGTGTTTGTACCCTGCTCAAATCTCTCAGTAAAGTTATTCATTGGATTATACCTTTTGTTTTGAACTTTATTACACCTTGGAGCGCTTTTTCCGGTCCATTGTTTTTCCTGCTTTCGCTGTCTGCGCCTAATGACTGAGCTACGTGACGTAATTTCTTGTGATGTCCCACGGGGCATTTCTGGTCGGGACGGGATTCGTTCCCAGGGATTCGAATAAAGAACCAACTCTTTTTCTTTACTATAGTGGTCTCGATAACGGGTACCGGTTCTCAAAAAGGGATTAGAGTCCGAGGACTCGGTTCTTTTCTTATCGAACAACCGGGAAAATCGGTTTCGAGTATCATCCCTAGTCCTGAGGCCGGTAACATAAAACTTGTAATTGTGAAAAATATAGACAATTTTCTAACAAATGTGTTCTGTTAAACCACAAATGGTAACATAAGCTAGCCGGTGGTGTTTTCGTTATATTTTTTTGCTTTATAAAATGTTACTGTGAAGAAGTTGCAAACAGCGCATTTAATGTAATAATACTCACGATTTTGGATATTGTTGACCTAGCCTGGTCCATCGTTGCTCGTTGCAAATCTAGAAAAGAAAAGCAAATAATCAAGATTCAACTCCGGAGCCTCACAATTTAAGGTTTTGTTCCAAAACGCCCGGAGATTGACGAAAAAAACGTCAATAACGGATGCACCCTTAAAATGGAAAAACTCTAAAAACCCTATACAAGCCTTTCACAGTTATCAAATGCATTTTTATATGCTATGTATATGTTTTTATTTATTTTAACTTGAAATATTTTAACAACTTCAGATCTGTCTATTGATATTAATGAAGTGTTTTATTATTTATTATAGTTTTTTTTTTATGTTTTATGGCCGTTTTGTCAAAAGTAACATGTTTTTCATAATGGTAAAATGCAAAATATGCAATATTTCTAAAATAAATAAATAATAATAATTTAAAAAAAATTCAAAATGGAATAATTAAGGTTGGGTAATGACAGCTTTAAACAGGTGCATAATTCATGAAATTGATTTTGATACAGGAGAAAAGTATACAAAAAAAATAAAAAATGGGGGCAAAAAGAGTACTTAAGGAAAGTGCCGCACATTATGTTTGTATCCTATTCAAACAAAGTTGCAATCAAAAACACAATGCAATTTTTTTTTATTTTTTTTTAAATACTTGTAAGAAACTCCCTGGAGAAATTTCAAACCATTGAAATTCAACAACCATATCACAAAAGGAATACATTTAATGCCTGGTGTTATAGGCCCGAGGGTTGCACAGGGGTTAAGGCAGAAAGAACAAAAATAAGTGGAAAAAAGTGATTACCCAACTGCAAATAAGTGGATATCTAATGCTTAAACCAAAAATAAAAAAAAGGCCAGTGCTGCTAAGAAAAGGCTTAGGGATGGCTATGCAAAAATTAAACTTAAACTGAACTAGCTGCAAAGTATACAAAAACAGAATGCTGGACGACAGCAAAGACTTACGGCTGTTGTTGTGTTCCCTAATTTTGAGTGTACATAAATGAAGGTGTGTGTTGCTGAGCCCGGCCTGGACATAATCTGGACTGGACCTAGCTTTAAGAACCCTTTAAATAATCTAATTTAATTGACAACCTGGTCTGGTATTTTTTTTTTTTAAATAAATTAAGATAAATAAATAAATAACATTTTCTTGAATAAAAAAGAAAGTAATACAATATAAAAACAAGTTACATAGAAACTACTAACTAATGAAAATGAGTAAAATTAACTGTTAAACGTTAGTACTATTAGTGGACCAGCAATCATGTGTGCTTCACGGACTGTATCCCTTGCAGACTGTATTGATATTTATTATAGGAACTAGAGATGTCCGATAATGGCTTTTTTGCCGATATCCGATATTCCGATATTGTCCAACTCTTAATTACCGATTCCGATATCAACAGATACCGATATATACAGTCGTGTAATTAACACATTATTATGCCTAATTTTGTTGTGATGCCCCGCCGGATGCATTAAACAATGTAACAAGGCTTTCCAAAGAAAATCAACTCAAGTTATGGAAAAAAGTGCCAACATGGCACTACCATATTTATTATTGAAGTCACAAAGTACATTCTTTTTTTTTAACATGCCTCAAAACAGCAGCTTGGAATTTGGGACATGCTCTCCCTGAGATAATCCTGATACCCACTACAACTATGGGAAATACTATACTTTGACTTTCACAAAGTGCATTATTTTTATTTTTTTTTAACATGCCTCAAAACAGCAGCTTGGAATTTGGGACATGCTCTCTCTGAGAGAGCATGAGGAGGTTGAGGTGGGCGGGGTTGGGGGGGGGTTGAGGTGGGGGGGGGGGGGGGGTAGGGGGTAGCAGGGGGTGTATATTGTAGCGTCCCGGAAGAGTTAGTGCTGCAAAGGGTTCTGGGTATTTGTTCTGTTGTGTTTATGTTGTGTTACGGTGCGGATGTTCTCCCGAAATGGGTTTGTCATTCTTGTTTGGTGTGGGTTCACAGTGTGGCGCATATTTGTAACAGTGTTAAAGTTGTTTATACGGCCACCCTCAGTGTGACCTGTATGGCTGTTGACCAGGTATGAATTGCATTCACTTGTGTGTGTGAAAAGCCGTAGATATTACGTGACTGGGCCGGCACGCAAAGGCAGTGCCTTTAAGGTTTATTGGCGCTCTGTACTTCTCCCTATGTCCGCGTACACAGCGGCGTTTTAAAAAGTCATACATTTTACTTTTTGAAACCGATACCGATAATTTTGAAACCGATACCGATAATTTCCGATATTACATTTTAAAGCACTTATCGGCCGATAATATCGGCAGTCCGATATTATCGGACATCTCTAGTAGGAACCAGAATATTAATAACAGAAAGAAACAACCCTTTTGTGTGAATGAGTGTGAATGAGGGAAGGAGGTTTTTTGGGTTGGTGCACTAATTGTAAGTGTATCTTGTGTTTTTTTTATGTTGATTTAGTAAAAAAATATATATTAAAAAAATAAAAAGACTTACGGCGTGTGGAGCGGAGATGGCGTCCACAAAGTACATCCGTACGTGACATGACAATCAACAACGTCCCCACAAAGAAGGATAGCATCCGCAGAACTTAATCAAGGTCTTGATTGCTAAACCAAAGCAGGTGCGGGGAATAGTGCTCAAAGGAAGACATGAAACTGCTACAGGAAAATACCAACAAAACAGGAAAAGCCACTAAAATAGGAGCGCAAGAGACGAACTAAAACACTAGACACAGGAAAACACCAAAACACTTAAATTAAAGGCATACTGAAATGCGATTTTCTTATTTAAACGGGGATAGCAGGTCCATTCTATGTGTCATACTTGATCATTTCGCGATATTGCCATATTTTTGCTGAAAGGATTTAGTAGAGAACATCGACGATAAAGTTTGCAACTTTTGGTCGCTGATAAAAAAGCCTTGCCTCTACCGGAAGTAGCAGACGATATGCGTGTGACGTCACAGGTTGTGGAGCTCCTCACATCTGCACATTGTTTACAATCATGGCCACCAGCAGCGAGAGCGATTCGGACCGAGAAAGCGACGATTTCCCCATTAATTTGAGCGAGGATGAAAGATTCATGGATGAGGAAAGTGAGAGTGAAGGACTAGAGGGCAGTGGGAGCGATTCAGATAGGGAAGATGCTGTGAGAGGCGGGTGGGACCTGATATTCAGCTGGGAATGACTAAAACAGTAAATAAACACAAGACATATATATACTCTATTAGCCACAACACAACCAGGCTTATATTTAATATGCCACAAATTAATCCCGCATAACAAACACCTCCCCCCTCCCGTCCATATAACCCGCCAATACAACTCAAACACCTGCACAACACACTCAATCCCACTGCCCAAAGTACCGTTCACCTCCTCAAAGTTCATACAGCACATATATTTCCCCAAAGTCCCCAAAGTTACGTACGTGACATGCACATAGCGGCACGCACGTACGGGGCAAGCGATTAAATGTTTGGAAGCCGCAGCTGCATGCGTACTCACGGTACCGCGTCAGCGTATCCAACTCAAAGTCCTCCTGGTAAGAGTCTCTGTTGTCCCAGTTCTCCACAGGCCAATGGTAAAGCTTTACTGTCATCTTCCGGGAATGTAAACAATGAAACACTGGCTGTGTTATCCGGCACAACAGTCAGGCGGTGCATTCTACGGCGGGGGTGCGTTATCCGGCACAACACCCGCCGCAATACACCGCTTCCCACCTACAGCTTTCTTCTTTGCTGTCTCCATTGTGCATTGCACAAATTGCAAAAGATTCACCAACACAGATGTCCAGAATACTGTGGAATTTTGCGACGAAAACAGACGACTTAATAGCTGGCCACCATGCTGTCCCAAAATGTCCTCTACAATCCGTGACGTCACGTGCAGACGTCATCATACCGAGACGTTTTCAGCAGGATATTTCGCGCGAAATTTAAAATTGCACTTTAGTAAGCTAACCCAGCCGTATTGGCATGTGTTGCAATGGTAAGATTTCATCATTGATATATAAACTATCAGACTGCGTAATCGGTAGTAGTGGGTTTCAGTAGGCCTTTAAGTCACGTTTTGGTGTGACAGGTCGTGACTTTGAGTCAAGAGCTATAGTGATGCGTGGTTGGTTAGTTTGAATTCATATCCAACAATTGCGAAAACAACTTTTTATTGTCAATATCCGCTTTGTTTTTTTATATTTTCTGCTGGTGGTGTGCCTCCGGATTTTTTCAATGAAAAAAATGTGCCTTGGCTCCAAAAAGGTTGAAAAACATTGGACTACTGTATAGGACAGCCCTAATGATGTGGCCCAGAAATAATAGGTTGCAACTTTAAAAGTCAAATAATATGAGTGAGTGCTTCTCAGGTGGAACTGAAGCATGTACAGCGTTTCATTTCTGTGTCCAAGGAACACATCCCGCCTCTTGTCCAAACAAACCTTGCAGTTTCCTTCGCAGCAGACTAGAAAGGCGCAGTTGTTTCCGAAACACCAAAAGATCCACGTCCGACACTTAAGGTCATAACGGGCTGCATGGGAACTCCGATGTCAGAATAATACAATAATGCGAGAACCGGCTCCCCGCTTGTTTGAGGCCAAACAAAGTGAGGTTCGGATTTAACAAAACAGCAAGACCTGAAAAGCAACTCTTACGTATAGCTTTACTTGTTTCACCATTCAAAAACAAGGTAATAAGAAACATGAAAGTAATCATCCTGAGAAGAGTGGAAAGTCAGAATTTGGCTCACATAAAACTGTTATGAATTTACACAAGAAACAACAATCATTACCTATAATTGTTTCATTATCACAGTGTTTTTCAACCTTTTTGGAGCCGAGGCACTTTTCTTTTTATTGAAAAACATTAAAAAATTAAACTCATTAGTCAATATTGACAGTAAAAAGTAGGGATGTCCAATAATGGCTTTTTGCCGATATCCGATATTGTCCAACTCTTTAATTACCGATACCGATATCAACCGATATATACAGTCGTGGAATTAACACATTATTATGCCTAATTTGGACAACCAGGTATGGTGAAGATAAGGTCCTTTTTTTTAAAAATTAATAAAATAAAATAAGACAAATAAATTAAAAACATTTTCTTGAATAAAAAAGAAAGTGAAACAATATAAAAACAGTTACATAGAAACTAGTAATGAATGAAAATGAGTAAAATTAACTGTTAAAGGTTAGTACTATTAGTGGACCAGCAGCACGCACAATCATGTGTGCTTACGGACTGTATCCCTTTTAGACTGTATTGATATATATTGATATATAATGTAGGAACCAGAATATTAATAACAGAAAGAAACAACCCTTTTGTGTGAATGAGTGTAAATGGGGGAGGGAGGTTTTTTTGGGTTGGTGCACTAATTGTAAGTGTAGCTTGTGTTTTTTATGTTGATTTAATAAAATTAAAAAAATAAAAAAATATAAAACGATACCGATGATAAAAAAAACGATACCGATATTTTCCGATATTCCATTTTAAAGCATTTATCGGCATCTCTAGTAAAAAGTCATTCTGGCAAGTGTTGGATATGAATTCAAACCATAACCTCTTGTCTCAAAGTACTGTCACGAACCTGTCACATCACGCCGGGACTTATTTGGAGTTTTTTGGTGTTTTCCTGTGTGTAGTGTGTTGCGCTCCTATTTTAGTGGCTTTTCCTGTTTTGTTGGTATTTTCCTGTAGCAGTTTCATGTCTTCCTATGAGCGCTATTCCCCGCACCTGCTTTGTTTTAGAATTCAAGACTATTTCAGTTGTGCGGACGCTGTCCTTCTTTGTGTGGACATTGTCATGTCATGTACGGATGTGCTTTGTGGACGCCGTCTGCTCCAACACGCTGTAAGTCTTTGCTGTCGTCCAGCATTCTGTTTTTGTTTACTTTGTAGCCAGTTCAGTTTTAGTTTAATTTTCCATAGCCATCCCTAAGCTTCAATGCCCTTTTGTTTATTTTTGGTTTAAGCATTAGATACCTTTTTTACCTGCACACTGCCTCCCGCTGTTTCCGACATCAACAAAGCAATTAGCTACAGGCTGCCACCTACTGATATGGAAGAGAATAACATGGTTACTCTGCCAAGCTCTAGACAGCATCTTTGACCAGGGTGCTGCTGTGTTTTTCAACCTTTTCTGAGCCAAAGCGCCGTCTTTGCTGTCGTCCAGCATTCTGTTTTTGTTTACTTTGTAGCCAGTTCAGTTTTAGTTTAATTTTCCATAGCCATCCCTAAGCTTCAATGCCTTTTTTAGGGGCACTCACCTTTTGTTTATTTTTGGTTTAAACAGTAGATACCTTTTTTACCTGCACACTGCCTCCCGCTGTTTCCGACATCTACAAAGCAATTAGCTACAGGCTGCCGCCTACTGATATGGAAGAGAATAACATGGTTACTCTGCCAAGCTCCAGACAGCATCTTTGACCAGGGTGCTGCTGTAGGTGCACACGTCCTACAGGGCAGTGTTTTTCAACCTTTTCTGAGCCAAGGCGCATTTTTTTTCATTGTAAGAATCCCGAGGCACACCACCGGCAGAAATCATTAAAAAATGAAACTCGGTAGACAATAAAAAGTCGCCGCCGCAATTGTTGGATATGAATTTAAACCATAACCAACCATGCATCACTGTAGCTCTTCTCTTAAAGTAGGTTTTCCCGTGTGTAGTGTTGCAGTTTCATGTCATCCTTAGAGCGGCATTCCCCGCACCTGCTGTGTTTTAGCAAACAAGAATATTGAAGTTGTTGCTATCTTTTTTTGTGTGGACATTGTTGTCATGTCATGTACGGATGTACTTTGTGGACGCTGTCTGCTCCACACGCTGTAAGTCTTTGCTGTCGTCCAGCATTCTGTTTTTGTTTACTTTGTAGCCAGTTCAGTTTTAGTTTTGTTTTCTATAGCCATCCCTAAGCTTCAATGCCTTTTCTTAGCGGCACTCACCTTTTGTTTATGTTTGGTTTAAGCATTAGATACAACGTTTACAAAGCAATTAGCTACCTGCTGCCACCTACTGATATGGAAGAGTATTACACGGTTACTCTGCCAAGCTCTAGACAGCACAGACACTCAACAACGGCACATTATTTGCAGATTATAATTACTGGTTTGAATAAAATATTTTTAACCCAATTAGGTAAAATTACATAATCTCTCACAGCACACTACTGAAAAACACTGCATTATCAAACAGTACATTTACTGAGAACAATTTATCTTGTGGATCAATAAAGTTTGTCTAAGTCTTAAGTCTAAATTTCCCTAAGTGGAACGTCCAAACCCTCCAGGCTTGTGATTTAGGGCTATATGAATAAACTTTGATTGATTGATTGACATGTTGTTGCCGAGTCAGGCCTTCAGAGTAAAAGCATGCAAGTAAAATAACACGGTTGCATCACAGTAGCATGTGTAAAAAGGCTCGGAGTGACGATTCAATTTAAAATCCATTCGACACGATTCTTGATTCAAAGCGATCCTTGCTATATATTATTTGGTGTATAAATTATAATACTTTTCAAAACATAAAATTCAAAGTACCCTTTTTCGAAGTTCAAATAAATTCCAGGATTTTCATGAATTCCTAGTTTTCCAAAGTCCTATTTATAGCCTTTTTTCTGTTGACTACCGGTACTCCTCCCACATTTTTCAACCCACTTCAACCGTTCCACCGTCAAAACATCCCTCCTAATTAGGACAAAAAACAAAGTTGTTTTTTGAACAGGGAAAATTCCCGGTTTTCCCGATATTCCAGGAATTATGTAATACCATTACTCTATTCAACCATGTTACTACTTCAACATTTCTCAACCGATTTGAAAAATTCCAACACCAACCATTTCAACTCATTCAGAAGTTTTTTATAATTTTTTTTTTTAATTCCCGCATTTCCCGAAATTCCTAGATTTTGAAAATTGAAATCAATGGGACAATTTTTAAAGCTCTTGACCGATTTAAACAATTCCAACACCAACTAATTCAGCTCATTCAGGACATGCATGCTCCTAATAATTTTCCCCAAATTCCCAAATTTCCAGAAAGTTCGTATTGTGACATTTTCCAAGTTGCACAATTCCCACATTTTTCAACCTATTAACACATTCCACCATCCTGGAAATTCAAAATACCCTTTTTCCAAGTTCAAATTACTTCCAGGATTTTCAGGAATTCCTGGTTTTCCAAAGCCCTATTTCCACCCTTTTTTCTGTCAACTACTCCTTCCACATTTTTCACCGTTCCACCGTCAAAACATTCCTCCTAATTAGGACAAAAAACAAAGTTGTTTTTTGAACTGGAAAAATTCCAGGTTTTCCCGATATTCCAGGAATTTCTCAATTCAACCATGTTACTACTTCAATATTTCTCGACCGATTTGAAAAATTCCAACACCAACCATTTGAACTTATTCAGAACATTCAAGTTTTTTACAATTTTTTTAAAAATTCCCGCATTTCCCGAAATTCCCAAATTTTGGGAAAATTTTAATTGAAATCAATGGGACATTCTTCAAAGCTCTTGACTGATTTAAACAATTCCAACACCAACTAATTCAGCTCATTCCGGACATGCATGCTCCTAATCATTTTCCAAAAAAATCCCTAGTTTCCCCAAATTCCCAAATTTCCAGGAAGTTCCCATTGAAATGATTGCGACATTTTCCAAGTTGCACAATTCCCACATTTTTCAACCTATTCAAACCATTCCAACATCAACACATTCCACTCATCCTGGACAATCAAACTAACACTTTCCCAAGTTACAAACCAAATTCCCGTTTTACTGGAAATTCAAACTCTTCCAACATTCAAACCATTCCAACATTCAAACTATTCTTACATTCATACTGCATTCTGTCAGCATTTCAGTTCAACTTCAGCATTGGAGCATTTCTTCAGGAATTGCCTCTTCTAGTTCAACTTCTTCTTCCTCTTCTCCAGATTTTGGCGCGCTCTACCTTCCACATTTTTCATCCGGTTCAAACCGTTCCAACTTTAAACTGTTCAGCCTATTCGGGAATCGCGGGCTTTCCCTTGACAAATTCCCAAAATTCCCAGATTTCCCAGAATTCCAGGTTTTCCGGGACATTTTTCCCCATTCAAAAGGAATTGGCCATTTTTCAAACTTTCACCATTTCCACATTTTTCAACCTATTCAAACCGTTCCACCTTCAACACATTCCACCATCCTGGAAATTCAAACTACCCTTTTTCCAAGTTCAAATAAATTCCAGGATTTTCAGGAATTCCTAGTTTTCCAAAGCCCTATTTTTACCCTTTTCTTCTGTCGACGACTCCTCCCACATTTTTCAACCCACTTCAACCGTTCTACCGTCAAAACATTACCGGTACTCCTAATTAGGACAAAAAACAAAGTTGTTTTTTGAACTGGAAAAATTCCCGGTTTTCCCGGTATTCCAGGAATTCCGTAATACCATTTCTCAATTGTTACTACTCCCAACATTTCTCAACCGATTTGAAAAATTCCAACACCAACCATTTCAACTCATTCATAACATTCAATGTTTTCTAACCTTTTTAAAAATTCACGCATTTCCCGAAATTCCCAAATTTTGGGGAAATTCTAATTGAAATCAATGGGACATTCTTCAAAGCACTTGACCGATTTAAACAATTCCAACACCAATTAATTCAGCTCATTCCGGACATGCATGCTCCTAATCATTTTCCAAAAAATCCCTATTTTCCCCAAATTTCCAGGAAGTTCCCATTGAAATGATTGGGACATTTTCCAAGTTGCACAATTCCCACATTTTTCAACCCATTCAAGCCATTCCAACATCAACACATTCCACTCATCCTGGACAATCAAACTAACACTTTCCCAAGTTACAAACCAAATTCCGGTTTTCCTGGAAATTCAAACTCTTCAACATCCAAACCATTCCAACATTCAAACTATTCTTGCATTCATACTACAAACCCCATTTCCATATGAGTTGGGAAATTGTGTTAGATGTAAATATAAACAGAATACAATGATTTGCAAATCATTTTCAACCCATATTCAGTTGAATATGCTACAAAGACAACATATTTGATGTTCAAACTGATAAACTTTTTTTTTGTGTGCAAATAATCATTAACTTTAGAATTTGATGCCTGCAACATGTGACAAAGAAGTTGGGAAAGGTGGCAATAAATACTGATAAAGTTGAGGAATGCTCATCAAACAGTGAACAGGCAAATTGGGAACAGGTGGGTGCCGTGATTGGGTATAAAAGTAGATTCCATGAAATGCTCAGTCATTCACAAACAAGGATGGGGCGAGGGTCACCACTTCGTCAACAAATGCGTGAGCAAATTGTTGAACAGTTTAAGAAAAACCTTTCTCAACCAGCTATTGCAAGGAATTTAGGGATTTCACCATCTACGGTCCATCATATCATCAAAGGGTTCAGAGAATCTGGAGAAATCACTGCACGTAAGCAGCTAAGCCCGTGACCTTCGATCCCTCAGGCTGTACTGCATCAACAAGCGACATCAGTGTGTAAAGGATATCACCACATGGGATCAGGAACACTTCAGAAACCCACTGTCAGTAACTACAGTTGGTCGCTACATCTGTAAGTGCAAGTTAAAACTCTCCTATGCAAGGCGAAAACCGTTTATCAACAACACCCAGAAACGCCGTCGCCTTCGCTGGGCTTGAGCTCATCTAAGATGGACTGATACAAAGTGGAAAAGTGTTCTGTGGTCTGACAAGTCCACATTTCAAATTGTTTTTGGAAACTGTGGACGTCGTGTCCTCCGGACCAAAGAGGAAAAGAACCATCCGGATTGTTATAGGCGCAAAGTTGAAAAGCCAGCATCTGTGATGGTTTGGGGGTGTATTAGTGCCCAAGACATGGGTAACTTACACATCTGTAAAGGCGCCATTAATGCTGAAAGGTACATACAGGTTTTAAAGCAACAAATGTTGCCATCCAAGCAACGTTACCATGGACGCCCCTGCTTATTTCAGCAAGACAATGCCAAGCCACGTGTTACATCAACATGGCTTCATAGTAAAAGAGTGCGGGTACTAGACTGGCCTGCCTGTAGTCCAGACCTGTCTCCCATTGAAAGTGTGTGGCGCATTGTGAAGCCTAAAATACTACAACGGAGACCCCCGGACTGTTGAACAACTTAAGCTGTACATCAGGCAAGAATGGGAAAGAATTCCACCTGAGAAGCTTAAAAAATGTGTCTCCTCAGTTCCCAAACGTTTACTGAGTGTTGTTAAAAGGAAAGGCCATGTAACACAGTGGTGAACATGCCCTTTACCAACTACTTTGTCACATGTTGCAGCCATGAAATTCTAAGTTAATTATTATTTGTAAAAAAAAAAAAAAAAAGTTTATGAGTTTGAACATCAAATATGTTGTCTTTGTAGTGCATTCAATTGAATATGGGTTGAAAAGGATTTGCAAATCATTGTATTCCGTTTATATTTACATCTAACACAATTTCCCAACTCATATGGAAACGGGGATGGTACATTCTGTCAGCATTTCAGTTCAACTTCAGCATTGGAGCATTCACATGCAATTCCTTCATCTAGTTGTAATTACAAATCCAAACAAAACATACGTCTCTCGTTACCATGAATTGATTATTGTGGACCCCGACTTAAACAAGTTGAAAAACTTATTCGGGTGTTACCATTTAGTGGTCAATTGTACGGAATATGTACTGTACTGTGCAATCTACTAATACAAGTTTCAATCAATCAATCCAGATTGTGTCCGACCTTAGTAGGTCCACTTTCATAAAACCAAAAGCCACGGTGACCCAGACAGTTGTTTTTAGAATAACAAAAAAAAAAATTTGATAAATATTTATCTATCCTATACTTAATCGGATATTTTAAATTGTCAATATGTGGGAATGTGCTCTTTGACTGGCTGGAGACCATGCACTGCATTTGTATAACGACCGTAGTTCTACGTAACAACATTTCCACTTCTAATATCCCTCTCCCTCTGCTGCTTCTCTTTACCCAAATGCAGAGGTGGGTAGTAACGCGCTACATTTACTCCGTTACATCTACTTGAGTAACTTTTGTGATAAATTGTACTTCTAAGAGTACTTTTAATGCAACATACTTTTACTTTTACTTGAGTATATTTATAGAGAAGAAACGCTACTTTTACTCCGCTACTTTTATCTACATTCAGCTCGCTACTCGCTACTAATTTTTATCGATCTGTTAATGCACGCTTTGTTTGTTTTGGTCTGTCAGACAGACCTTCATAGTGCCTGGGTTTCAACAAATACAGTCACTGGTGACGTTCACTCCGTTCCACCAATCAGATGCAGCCACTGGTGACGTTCACTCCGTTCCACCAATAAAAAAGTTAAAGTTAAAGTCCCAATGATTGTCACACACACACTAGGTGTGGCGAAATTATTCTCTGCATTTAACCCATCACCCTTGATCACCCCCTGGGAGGTGAGGGGAGCAGTGGGCAGCAGCGGTGGCCACGCCCGGGAATCATTTTTGGTGATTTAACCCCCAATTCCAACCCTTGATACTGAGTGCCAAGCAGGGAGGTAATGGGTCCCATTTTTATAGTCTTTGGTATGACTCGGCCGGGGTTTGAACCCACAACCTACCGATCTCAGGGCGGACACTCTAACCACTAGGCCACTGAGTAGGTCAGATGCAATCACTGGTGACGTTGGACCAATCAAACAGAGCCAGGGGTCACATGACCTGACTTAAACAAGTTGAAAAACTTATTGGGGTGTTACCAATTAGTGGTCAATTGTACGGAATATGTACTGTACTGTGCAATCTACTAATACAAGTTCCAATCAATCAATCAAAAGTGTGAAGGAAAAAAGACCATTTTTTATTTCAACGTACACCCCGTCAAAAGCCTAAAGACTGACTGCACAGTTCCTGTCTTCACAATAAAAGTGCCGCTCCATCGCGCCTGCGCTTTCAAAATAAGAGTCTCCGAAAGCCTGCGCAAACAAGCTAGCAAGCTACGGAGTTTGCCGCCAATGTATTTCTTGTAAAGTGTATAAAAACGAATATGGAAGCTGGACATATAAGATGCCAAAAACCAACCACTTTCATGTGGTATTAGACAGAAAGGAGGAACTTTTTTTCTCCTCCATTTGAAAACGTGGACGTTTGTCATCACTACTGTCTGATTCCAATCAATGCAAGTCATCAGAATCAGGTAATACACCAACTTATATTCTTGTCTTCATGAAAGAAAGGAATCTATATGTGTTAAACATGCTTGTATATTCATTAAAACACTATTAACATGTAAACAAAAACGGCAAAAAATATATATATAAATTATATACTGTATATATCAATGTATGTATATATATATATATATATATATATATATATATATATATATATATATATATATGTGTGTGTGTATATATATATATATATATATATATGTATATATGTGTGTGTGTGTGTGTATGTATATATATATATATATATATGTATATATATATATATATATATATATATATATATATATATATATATATGATGTGTGTGTGTATGTTACTCATCAGTTACTCAGTACTTGAGTAGTTTTTTTACAACATACTTTTTACTTTTACTCAAGTAAATATTTGGGTGACTACTCCTTACTTCTACTTGAGTAATAAATCTCTAAAGTAACAGTACTCTTACTTGAGTACAATTTCTGGCTACTCTACCCACCTCTGCCCAAATGACAAACATTGTTTCAAAACATTACCAAATGGTTCCAGAAATATTTATGTTTCCCTTATGTGCGCTCCCCACCTACAGCCAGTGGGTTTACCAACAATTGAACTTTACCCTGCGTTCCAGTGAGAAAAGCAGATATGACCCCTAAATAGCCTGGTTTGAACTTGTAGCAAAAAATAAACCCTGGTTGACAACCTTGGATTTATCAACACTTGAAGGTTAGTTAATCCAGCAGCTCTCGACAATCATTGAATGTGAGAGTTGTAGGACACCACACTGAACTTTGTGCACACACACACACAAAAAAGCACCATTTACACTAGATTGCTTTGGAAGAGGCCTACAGAGGTGTGTGCACTCTACAGCTAAAAGATTTAATGACCTTTCTAGGCCAATTTATGAGCTCCACTGGAAGCTGGACATCGCGTGAGGAGAGCTTGCGGTGGGCAAATGCCAAGCAGACACAATTGAGCAGAAACACAGGCAGGTCTGTCCTAATTTCATCAACCTTGCCAACTCCAGTAGTATGTCTCCCCTAGGGATGTCCGATATTTGGATCGGATCGGCCGCCGATATTTGCCAAAAAATGCGTATCGGCAAGGCATGGGAAAATGCCGATCCAGATCCAGTTAAAAAAAAAAATTCGGTCCGTGTTTTCCAACGCACCGATTTAAATAATACATTCCACTTTCTGCTGCGCCCTAATTTCCGTTCCGCATTTTCCAGCACACCTTCAACACATCCACAGGTCTGTGGATTCTCACGCAGTTGCCTTTAGCTGCTGGCATTACACGACAGGCTCTTCTCACTCTTTCCTGTGTCTCCCTCTCACAGACAGACAAGCGCACCTTCTTACACACGTCACATACTGTCACGTCATACGTCACATACTGTCACGTCATACGTCACATACTGTCACGTCATACGTCACATACTGTCACGTCATACGTCACATACTGTCACGTCATACACGTATACGCCCTCTTCGAGCAGAGAGGTCGCAGCATGACTAACGTTAGCTGTGATGCTAGCGCAGCCGTGCGAGCAACGCTCCCTCTAAGGTGCGCGCCTTAGACATCATTGTTCAAATATTGTAACGTCTGTCGAGACGCTTATCTCCATTCGGTGCCACACGTCCACACCATCAAAATGCTGAGGCAAACATTTCCAGATCAACACCGTATGAAAAAATAGTGATTTTTTTAGTTGTGATTTCCTTCTCTGCATGAAAGTTTAAAAGTAGCATATATTAGTGCAGTATGAAGAAGAAGGTTTTAATGTAAACACATAGAATCATTATACTGCTGTGATTATATGCATCAAGTGTTCATTCAAGGCTAAGGCAAAATATTGAGATATATATCGTGTATCGCAATATGGCCTTAAAATATCGCAATATTTAAAAAAGGCCATATCGCCCAGCCCTAGTTCAATGATGCCATTTTTGTTTGTCATGTATAATTTTGTCTATTTTGTGTTTATCCTTGAATAAACAGGTCAGTTTCTTGTTACCAATCATTGTGTATTATTCAAACTCCCCTAATTCAGCTGGCTAGTTGTTATCAAGAGTACTAAAACCCTTTTCCACATGATTCTGACAACTAAGTAGGCTAAATAACTTTAAACTTTAATACATGCTCGGATAGGCCAGTATCGGTCAGTATCGGTATCGGATCGCAAGTGGAAAAACAATAGCGGTATCGGATCGGAAGTGCAAAAACCTGGATCGGGACATCCCTAGTCTCCAGGAGAACTTTCATACCTCAATATTCATATGTCACACTTTACTCAGCAAATATTTTCACCAAATTGTGTTGTATTGTACACTATATTGCCAAAAGTTATTTGGCCACCTGCATTCACTCACATATGAACTTGAAGTGCCATCCCATGGAATTGTCCAAACAGGTTTTGGTATCCTGGAGCGTTCAAAGTGAATTTCACTGGAACTAAGGGGCCAAGCCCAACTCCTGAAAAACAACCCCTCACCATAATTCCTCCTCCACCAAATTTCACATTCGGCACAATGCAGTCCGAAATGTAGCGTTCTCCTGGCAACCTCCAAACTAGGGATGTCCCGATCCGATATTTGGATCGGATCGGCTGCCGATATTTGCCAAAAATTGCGTATCGGCAAGGCATGGGAAAATGCCGATCCAGATCCAGTTTTAAAAAAAAGTCCAACGCACCGATATAAATAATACATTCCACTTTTCTGCTGCTCCCTACTTTACTTTCCGCATTTTCCAGCACACCTTCAACACATCCACAGGTCTGTGAATTCTCACGCAGTTGCTTTTAGCTGCTGGCAGTACACGACAGGCTCGTCTCACTCTTTCCTGTGTCTCCCTCTCACAGACAGCAAGCGCACCGTCTTACATACGTCACATACTGTCACGTCATACGTCACAAAAGTATACGTCCTCCCCAAGCAGAGAGGTAGCAGCATGGCTAACGTTAGCTGTGATGCTAGCGCAGCCGTGCGAGAAACGCTCCCTCTAAGGTGCTCGCCTGTGCAATTGCGCACTGTTTAAGCGTCCTCTGCGCATAGCAAATCTATGCCACGCACAAAATCAAATAAAAAAATAAGCGCATAACAATTTTCGACACACGGACACGACTGAGAAAACAGTTTTCGTCATCATTGTTCAAATATTGTGACGTCTGTCGAGACGCTTATCTCCATTCGGTGCCACACGCCCACACCATCAAAATGCCGAGGCAAAAATTTCCACATCAACACCGTTTGAAAAAAATTTGTGATTTTTTTAGTTGTGATTTCCTTCTCTGCATGAAAGTTTAAAAGTAGCATATATTAATGCAGTATGAAGAAGAATGTTTTAATGTAGACATGCAAGCCTTGAAAGAAAATTTTGAAAATCAAGACTACATTTCCTGCAAATGGGTGCATTTCTACCCTATATTTTAACTTTAGATTTATTCTCATATCAAACTCTTTTGGCTGTCTTTTTGACACTTACATCCAGCGCCCCCCTCCACACCCTGGATTATAAATAATGTAAATAATTCAATGTGATTATCTTGTGTGATGACTGTATTATGATGATAGTATATATCTGATAGTATATATCTGTATCATGAATCAATTTAAGTGGACCCCGACTTACACAAGTTGAAAAACTTATTGGGGTGTTACCATTTAGTGGTCAATTGTACGGAATATGTACTTCACTGTGCAACCTACTAATAAAAGTCTCAATCAATCAATCAAAACACATAGAATCATCATACTGCTATGATTATATGCATCAAGTGTTCATTCAAGGCTAAGGCAAAATATCCAGATATGTATTGTGTAAGGTATTTTTGGGTTCATTGAGGTTAGCTAATTTTACTTGTTTTTGAAAGTCTTGACAAGCCAAATTTTCTTGTTCTATTGGCAGATAATGTTGCTTAGTTCAAATAAAATACCCCTCATTTTTTTATTTTTTTTTTATTCTTGTTTTTGAACACTGACTTTTTGCAGTGCAAGACTCAACCTCTGGGCTGATGATTTTAGGTTGTCCTGAAGAATTTGGAGGTAATCCTCCTTTTTCATTGTCCCATTTAAAGCACCAGTTCCACTGGTAGCAAAACAGGCCCAGATCATAATACTACCACCACCATGCTTGACGGTAGGGATGGTGTTCCTGGGATAAAAAGCCTCACCTTTTCTCCTCAAAAACATATTGCTGGGTATTGTGGCCAAACAGCTAAATTTTTGTTTCATCTGACATCACATGGACAAAGATAAGACCTTCTGGAGGAAAGTTCATGTGGTCAGATGAAACAAAATGAATGTTTTTTTTGTGACCAACAAGTATGTGCTCCAATCACTCTATCACAAAAAAATAAGAGTTGTAGAAATAATTGGAAACAGCCATGACATTATGTCATTTACAAGTGTATGGATGTATCTCACTAAGACATATTGGAATCCAGCTCTTTCGTCTCTCAGTTTTTGTCTGAGTTGAGATCATGAAAAGAGACAACGTTGAGATCTCACACACTCACACTGTGAGACTTATTTCTCAGGAGACACATTTGAGACGAACGGCAAAACCACTGTGGTCTCGATTAGTGCTCTTTTATGCCTAGGAGATATAAATAAGACATGGATGAGAGCTCCTCAATTTTGAGTACAGATGCAACATGTATCATGTATTAAGTGCCAGCACCTTGAGGAAAAAAAGATGACAAAATACTAATAAATTAAAGAACTTGATGTACAAAGGTGGTGTCTATGTGGCTCCTCATGTTTTCTGTGAATAACAGATCTGGAACGGATTAATTGTACAGGTACTTACATCATTTCTTATCTAAAAGACATTATTTAGTGTTAGTACAATAGTGAAGGGATTCATATTGCCCCATCCCCGGTGTGGATCTCCCGCGAGAGGAAGAGCTGGGGTTAATTATTTTAAAGGTAAAGTTAAAGTACCAATGATTGTCACACACACACTAGGTGTAGCGAAATTATTCTCTGCATTTGACCCATCACCCTTGATCACCTCCTGGGAGGTGAGGGGAGCAGTAAGCAGCAGAGGTGGCCGCGCCCAGTAATCATTGTTGGTGATTTAACCCCCAATTCCAACCCTTGATGCTGAGTGCCAAGCAGGGAGGTAATGGGTCCCATTTTTATAGCCTTTGGTATGACTCGGCCGGGGTTTGAACTCACAACCTACCAATCTCAGGGCGGACACTCAAACCACGAGGCCACTGAGTAGGTATTTTGCAATGCAGTCTGATGAAAATGATGAAAGCGCCTTCCTACATAGCGACTGAGTTGTTGGAATGTCCACCGAACACATTTGAAGGGATTCAACATTACTTCCATCTGCTGGCTAAAGTGGATTGTGCAAAAGCCCCCCGTTTGTCACGTTTCATGTGTCAGGTAAACCGCGACGAATGGGGCCATATGAATGCCCTTCTTACTGTATGATTCAGTCTTTGCATGACCTTTTTAAACACGTTACTAACAAAAACCGAGGTCCCACGGCATAATAAAACTAATCTCGGTGCACCCCTGCTATATCTGTGCTACTGCGTGGACAACCTGTTGACCTGCTGTGACACAAGGATAACTTCGGATAAACTTGGCCTAACATATATATAGGCCCTTGACCTTGTGGTTCAAAGCCATTAAAGGGGCTGTTTTACATTTTGCCGTTATACACACACCAGTGTTTAATTACACGGCTAAAAATTGTACTCACAAGTAAGATTACTTTGTAAAAGAAATGCAATTATTGTTATTGTTACATTTCCAGATTTATTTTTTACATACACACATGCAGGTCTTGATGAAATTCCAAGAGGGTGCATGTCTTGCCAGAACACCGGCTGGAATTTTAAAGCAAGATGAAGTGAAGTGAAATATATTTATATAGCGCTTTTCTCTAGTGACTCAAACCGCTTTACATAGGGAAAGGTGCGACAAACTCGTCTATCCACAGTGCGGAGCCTCTTCTAAGAAAATAACTCTTTATTACCGTGGTGAAATCTATTTTTAAATGTATTTAAAGGGGAACATTATCACAATTTCAGAAGGGTTAAAACCATTAAAAATCAGTTCCCAGTGGCTTATTTTATTTTTCAAAGTTTTTTTCAAAATTTTACCCATCACGCAATATCCCTAAAAAAAGCTTCAAAGTGCCTGATTTTAACCATCGTTATAAACACCCGTCCATTTTCCTGTGACGTCACATAGTGAAGCCAACACAAACAAACATGGCGCATAGAACAGCAAGGTATAGCAACATTAGCTCGGATTCAGACTCGGATTTCAGCGGCTTAAGCGATTTAACAGATTACGCATGTATTGAAACGGATGGTTGTAGTGTGGAGGCAGGTAGCGAAAACGAAATTGAAGAAGAAACTGAAGCTATTGAGCCATATCGGTTTGAACCGTATGCAAGCGAAACCGACGAAAACGACACGACAGTCAGCGACACGGGAGAAAGCGAGGACGAATTCGGCGATCGCCTTTTAACCAACGATTGGTATGTGTTTGTTTGGCATTAAAGGAAACTAACAACTATGAACTAGGTTTACAGCATATGAAATACATTTGGCAACAACATGCACTTTGAGAGTGCAGACAGCCCAATTTTCATCAATTAATATATTCTGTAGACATACCCTCATCCGCGCTCTTTTCCTGAAAGCTGATCTGTCCAGTTTTGGAGTTGATGTCAGCAGGCCAGGGAAGCTAGGGTTGATATTCTTCTCTTGATCATCTTCGATGGCATAAGGGACGGTGTGAGCCAAGACATCCAGGGGGTTTAGCTCGCTCGTCTGCGGGAACAAACTGCCGCCATTGCTTGCCGTGCTACCGAGGTCCTTTGTCCCTGAATTGCTCACACACTCCGGCAGATTCAATGGGGGTCTGGCGGCAGATTTCTTTGACTTTATCGTTGGAAATGCATCTGCTTTGAGTGTCGCAGGATATCCACACATTCTTGCCATCTCTGTCGTAGCATAGTTTTCGTCGGTAAAGTGTGCGGAACAAACGTCCAATTTCTTGCCACTTTCGCATCTTTGGGCCACTGGTGCAACTTGAATCCGTCCCTGTTCGTGTTGTTACACCCTCCGACAACACACCGACGAGGCATGATGTCTCCAAGGTACGGAAAACAGTCGAAAAAACGGAAAATAACAGAGCTGATTTGACTCTGTGTTTGAGAAAATGGCGGATTGTTTCCCGATGTGAGCTCCGAGAGCGAATAATAGAAAGGCGTTTAATTTGCCAAAACTCACCCATTTAGAGTTCGGAAATCGGTTAAAAAAATATATGGTCTTTTTTCTGCAACATCAAGGTATATATTGACGCTTACATAGGTCTGGTGATAATGTTCCCCTTAATTACTTTGATACTTTTCAAAATAATGGGCACCACAAAAAATGTCACTATTGGCTTTATTTTAACGAAAAATCCTATAATACATTAAACATACTTTTCTTCATGCACTCAAAAATCAATTTTATAACATTGATTTAAAATGGCATTGAATAACATAGTGAACATACTGGATAGCTTTGCTTTTGGTAGTAAGTTATAAGTTAATTATATAATATAATAATATAATATATCAGTATATATTATATACTGTATATATAATATGTAAATTTTACATATATGTTATATTGCTACTATGATACATTTTTGTCTACTTTATACCTTTTGTTTTTGCCCTCTTTTTGTGCCCTTGTGTGCACGACGATCCTTTCCATCCTTTGTAACTGAACTACTGTATATATATCAATATATATTATATACTGTATATATGATATGTAAATTTTGCATATATGTTATATTTTATATTGCTACTATGATACATTTTTAGTCTACTTTATACCTTTTGTTTTTGCCCTCTTTTTGTGCCCTTGTGTGCACGATGATCCTTTCCATCCTTATCCTTTCCATCCTTTGTAACGGAGCTACTGTGTGGAACAATTTTCCTGTTGGATCAATAAAGTTTGTCTAAGTCTAAGTCAGCAAATGGGCTACAAATTCCTAAATTTGGCTGCTGACATATGCAGTAACATCCATCCAGCCATCCATTTTCTACCGCTTGTCCCTTTCGATTGTGTCAAAATTACGAGGGACAAGCAATAGAAAAGGGATGAATTATTAATCTACTTGTTCATTTACTGTTAATATCTGCTTACTGTCGGTTTTAACATGTTCCATCTACACTTCTGTTAAAATGTAATAAGCACTTCTTCTTCTGTTGTTTGAATGCTTTACAAAAGTTTTGGGGGATATGATAAATAGTAGTTAGAGGATCATACATTGGTCATACCTCCTGTGTCCAGTGACGTATTTACAGAGTTCATAGACAAAAAAAAAATATTAGGGATGTCCGATAATATCGGACTGCCGATATTATCGGCCGATAAATGTTTTAAAATGTAATATCGGAAATTATCGGTATCGGTTTCAAAAAGTAAAATGTATGACTTTATAAAACGCCGCTGTGTACACGGACGTAGGGAGAAGTACAGAGCGCCAATAAACCTTAAAGGCACTGCCTTTGCGTGCCGGCCCAATCACAAAATATCTCCGGCTTTTCACACGCACAAGTGAATGCAATCCATACTTGGTCAATAGCCATACAGGTCACATTGAGGGTGGCCGTATAACCAACTTTAACACTGTTACAAATATGCGCCACGCTGTGAACCCACACCAAACAAGAATGACAAACACATTTCGGGAGAACATCCGCACCGTAACACAACATAAACACAACAGAACAAATACCCAGAACCCCTTGCAGCACTAACTCTTGCGGGACGCTCCAATATACACCCCCCGCTAGCCCCTGCCCCTCCCCCACCTCAACTCCGCCCACCTCAACCTCCTCATGCTCTCTCAGGGAGAGCATGTCCCAAATTCCAAGCTGCTGTTTTGAGGTATGTTAAAAAAAATAATGCACTTTGTGACTTCAATAATAAATATGGCAGTGCCACGTTGGCATTTTTTTCCATAACTTGAGTTGATTTATTTTGGAAAACCTTGTTACATTGTTTAATGCATCCAGCGGGGCATCACAACAAAATTAGGCATAATAATGTGTTAATTCCACGACTGTATATATCGGTATCGGTTGATATCGGAATCGGTAATTAAGAGTTGGACAATATCGGAATATCGGCAAAAAAGCCATTATCGGACATCTCTAAAAAATATAATAAAAAATATCGATGCAATCATTGTAGTATTGACTACATACAGCTGTTGTACCGTATTTTTCGCACAATAAGTCGCAGTTTTTTTCATAGTTTGGCCGGGCTCCAGAGCGATTTATATATGTTTTTCTCCTTCTTTCTTATGCATTTTCGGCAGGTGCGACTTATACTCCGGTGCGACTTATACTCCGAAAAATACAGTACTTGGTATCGTTCTAATCAATATTTCTATAGATCCACCCTTTTGTTTACATTCAGGAGTGCTAGCTTGCTTTTAGCGGTTAGCTATTGTATCCTACAACGGTGTGTCGTGATGCATGTTTAGCTATTCCTCGTCGATCAGGCATGATACTTGTTAAATTCATAGTTTATTTGTCGCCATGGCGGCGAGGGTTAGTGATTTAAAAGTGGCTAAAACACCGTGAAGCTAGCGAGGACTCTCCAGTATATTGCTTCACCTTTATAGTTAGTTTTGTAAAGTCAAATATGCCCATTCTCCCGCTTGTTTAACTAGTACCAGTATACTGGTATATACATGGTAATTGTTATATATTGTATATATGATATAGACATAATATATCAGTATATATAATATACAAAATAATAGAATGATAAATGACACAATATGTTACTGCATACATCAGCAAACTAAATTAGGAGCCTTTGTTTGTTTACTTACTACTAAAAGACAAGTTGTCTTATATGTTCACTATTTTATTTAAGGACAAAATTGCAAAAAGAAACATATTTAATGTACCCTAAGATTTTATGTTAAAATAAAGCCAATAATGCCATTTTTTGTGGTTCCCTTTATTTAGAAAAGTACCGAAAAGTATCTAAATCATTTTGGTTATGGTATTGGGACAACACTACTATTGATACATGGTATAGTCTCAGTTCAGAAATGATACCAAAGCGAATAAATCGACATTTTTACTTTCTTTGTCCTTAATATTACAGAGTATTATTTGGGGTGGTTTTTGTTATGGTTTACAAACTCCGGGCGTACGTATCAGGATACAGGGAGACTTTGGTGGCAAAACCCAAATGATTTACTGATTTAAAAAAAATATTTTGCATTCAATACCACAAATTTAATTCAGTACATCACGGTCCCCTTTATTTAGAAAAGTACCGAAAAGTATTGAAATCATTTTGGTACCGATATCGGGACAACACTATTATTGATACATGGTATAGCCTCATTTCAGAAATGATACCAAAACGAATAAATGGACATTTTTACTTTCTTTCTCCTTAATATTAGAAAGTATTTTTTGGGGTGGTTTTTGTTATGGTTTACAAACTCCGGGCGTACGCATCAGGATACAGGGAGACTTTGGTGGCAAAACCCAAATGATTTACTGATTTAAAAAATATATTTTGCATTCAATACCACAAATTTAATTCAGGACATCATCAGATTTTAGAATAGAATAGAATAGAAAGTACTTTATTGATCCCTGAGGGAAATTCAGCACCACAGTTCGCTCACAATATAAAATAATAATAATAAACTAGGTCTAAGTCAGACCTACATAGAGGTTTTTGTTTCATGTCTCTTCGACCTTCCTAGTGGGAGTTACAGGCAGTCTAGTTTTTTTTTTTCCTAGGGGGCGCTAGAGCGCAATTTTGAGTTTTGGGGTTTGGTTTTTTGATTAAAAAGTTTTGCCGTATATTACTGATGTGTGTGTAAAATTTGGTGAGTTTTGAAGTATGTTAAGGGGGTCAAATTACAGAGCAAAGTTGCGGAAGAATAATAATAATAAAGAATAAAACCTTACAAATTCAATAGGTCCTTATGTCCCATTGCAAAAGGACTCCCGTTGGGATTCCTTTTACAATGGGCCATGCGGGCCCTAATAATATAATATATATAACATATTACATATATCATTTATGAATAATATAAATATATTATACATATACTCTACATTTAAGTGCAGCCAAGAAACAACACTAGCAAAATTATAAATGTGTTGATCGGTACATTCCTAATATTTATAAAAGTTCAAACAAATACCGTATTTTTCGGAGTATAAGTCGCACCTGCCGAAAATGCATAATAAAGAAGGGAAAAAAAAACATGTATAAGTCGCACTGGAGCCCGGCCAAACTATGAAAAAAAACTGCGACTTATAGTCCGAAAAATACGGTACTCAACCTGTTGCTGCAGTACAAAGTTGGAAGCTATGACTACTCAAAAGTGGCAGAAAATTACCTGTTTTTAATTGGTCTCAAAGGTAGGGTGAGAAATTTCTTTAATCTTACATGCCAAACATACCGTGCCTTAACCAAGCTAATACTTTAATCAGATTAACTTTTCTTTCAGTCCGAGTTTAGAGCCGATATAAAACCGGAGCAGGGAAATCACAATGATTCCCAGACACTACTTTCGACGCTACGCTGTGAATGAAGCGGCTATCCACGTGGCGACCGTCTTCCTGACGAGGGGTCCCTCTCTATCTCTTATTTCGTGAGGGTTTACTCACGTGTGTGCATCAGAGATAGTAAGTAAAGTTGCGTCACGCCCTAAAAGAGGGCAGTTCGACAGTTGTCACTTGAGCCCTAAAAACCTGACTCTCCGGCGTTGAGTTTGAAAACCTTGACACACGAAGGCTGAAGTTGAACGGTGAAGTTCTCTGCTTCTAAAGTCAAGCGTTAGTGTCCTTGGTGTTCCTGGTAACTGAGATAATCCCTATGGGAAAACTACAGTCATGGTCAAAAGTTTACATACACTTGTAAAGAACATAATGTCATGGCTGTCTTGAGTTTCCAGTAATTTCTATAACTCTTATTTTTTTGTGATAGAGTGATTGGAGCACATACTTGTTGGTCACAAAAAACATTCATGAAGTTTGGTTCTTTTATGAATTTACTATGAGTCTACTGAAATTGTGACCAAATATTTGCTTACATGTCCCTTGGCAGGTTTCACTGCAATAAGGCACTTTTGGTAGCCATCCACAAGCTTCTGCTTGAATTTTTTTGACCACTCCTCTTGACAAAATTGGTGCAGTTCAGCTGAATGTGTTGTTTTTCTCTGACCTGGACTTGTTTCTTCAGCATTGTCCACACGTTTAAGTCAGGACTTTGGGAAGGCCATTCTAAAACCTGGGTTTTGATGGGTATTGTGGCCAAACAGCTCAATTTTTGGTTCATCTGACATCACATGGACAAAGATAAGACCTTCTGGAGGAACGTTCTGTGGTCAGATGACACAAAAATGTAGCTGTTTGGCCACAATAACCTGCAATATGTTTGGAGGAGAAAAGGTGAGGTATTTAACCCCAGGAACACCATTCCTACCGTCAAGCATAGTGGTGGTAGTATTATTATTTTTTTATTTTTTTTTATTTTCCTGTCCGGCTTCTTAAGCAAATCATATAGTTGATGTAGATGCCCATATCGGCTGTTCAGATTTACTTTACAAAAGAGAAGTGTAGGATACCTCTCTTGTTGCCTTATCTGTATTTGACTTTATTAAATGCATTTATCGCGACCCCGAAGGGAATAAGCGGTAGAAAATGGATGGAAATGCATTTATATTATCATTTGGTGCAGCCGGGAAGCGGTAAAAAATGGATGGAAATGCATTTATATTATCATTTGGTGCAGCCGGGCCGGAGCAGGAGTGAATAGAAAGAGAAAAAAAGGAAGACAGAGGGGGGAAATTGTGAGGACAAGAGATGGATAAGACAGAGAGACAAAAACAACAACAACAACAACAATAGAGCAACATCAGCAAATAGGATATGTACAAATATGATGGTAAAAGTGATAGCAAATAAGTAATTATACAGAAATGACAATGAGCATTATTACACTACAAATGGAGCAATACAAATACCAATAGAAATAGTGCTATTGATAATAAACAATACCAATAATTTACCTCTATTATCAACAATCGTTTTGACCCCGACTGTATAGCAAACCCTGACACCACAAGAGAACCGAATATCATTGATGGATCAAAACGACTGTCCTTTGAACATCGCTTTGTGGTTATGGTTATTTTCTTCGTTTATTTCAAACATGCATACAATTAGAACGTAGTACTTCCCATATTTCCAGTTTTTCATGACAGCATGTCGGAAAAGGAGGGGGAAGCAGATCTTATTTAATAGTAACCCTTTTCGTATTGTAGCAGTTTTTAACACATTTGTTTGTACTCAATTTGTAACACAACAGTGAAATGCATAAATAAATGAGTAAATAAATAAATGGACAACAAGTACGTAAATCATTATTAAATATATAAATAGACAATAAATAAAGTTCAAATAAATAAATAGTAAAGTAATTAGTGGTTTAGATTATGAAATGAATACGATTATCTCATTTTTTGATGAGGGTCAAGATGTTTATCAGGATTCTTCTTCTTTGTACTTTGTTAAAACTGAGTTTGAACATTTTCTTATATTGGATCATATTAGTACATTGTTTGACTTTAACTTCAACTTAATCCATTCCATAATTTCATTCCACATACTGATATGCTAAAAGTGTGCATAGAGTCGTGGTCAAAAGTTTACATACACTTGTAAAGAACATAATGTCATGGCTGTCTTGAGTTTCCAATCATTTATACAACTCTTCTTTTATGAATTTATTATGGGTCTACTGAAAATGTGAGCAAATGTGCTGGATCAAAAGTATACATACAGCAATGTTAATATTTGCTTACATGTCCCTTGGAAAGTTTCACTGCAATAAGGCGCTTTTGGTAGCCATCCACAGAACTTTCCTCCAGAAGGTATTATTATTGTGATGTCAGATGAAATAAAAATTGAGCTGTTTGGCCACAATACCCAGCAATATGTTTGGAGGAGAAAAAGTGAGGCCTTTAATCCCAGGAACACCATCCCTACCATCAAGTATGGTGGTGGTGGTATTGTGCTCTGGGCCAGTTTTGCTGCCAATGGAACTGGTGCTTTACAGAGAGTAAATGGGACAATGAAAAAGGAGGATTACCTCCAAATTCTTCAGGACAACCTAAAATCATCAGCCCGGAGGTTGGGTCTTGGGCGCAGTTGGGTGTTCCAACAGGACAATGAACCCAAACACACGTCAAAAGTGGTAAAGGAATGGCTAAATCAGGCTAGAATTAAGATTTTAGAATGGCCTTCCCAAACTCCTGACTTAAACGTGTGGACAATGCTGAAGAAACAAGTCCAAGTCAGAAAACCAACACATTTAGCTGAACTGCACCAATTTTGTCAAGAGGAGTGGTCAAAAATTCAACCAGAAGTTTGTGAATGGCTACCAAAAGCGCCTTATTGCAGTGAAACTTGCCAAGAGACATATAAACAAATATTAATATTGCTGTATGTATACTTTTGACCCAGCAGATTTGGTCACATTTTCAGTAGACCCATAATAAATTCATAAAAGAACCAAACTTCATGAATATTTTTGTGACCAACAAGTATGTGCTCCATTTACAAACTTTTGACCACGACTGTACATGTTTTAAATTAGATTTTTCTCTTAGGTTATATAACATATGTCTCCTCTTTTGTTGGGAATGCTTGTACGTTCTTGGGTATCAGGTTATAGTTTGCTTTGTGTATAATTTTAGCGGTTTGAAAACGCACCAAGTCGTTAATTTTCAGTATTTTTGATACAATAAATAAAGGGGTTGAATAATCTCCATATCCAACATTATATATTATTCAGACTGACCTTTTTTGAAACACGGTTAGTGAATGAACTGTACTTTTGTATTCATTTCCCCATATTTCCACACAATAACTCAGACATGGTAACACTAAGCTAAATATTAACAGAAGGATTTAATAAATAAAGAGATGGTTTGTTTTGTTTGAATCTCAGTAAACCAAAAACAATCTATTTGGTAACAGTAAGAGAGAAAGACTGACAAACCGAAATAGTCAGTGTAGACATTGACAGGGTGAAATAAATCTTTAATAATAAGAGAATAAAAATGACTGGAAATCTCATATAAAACATAAGGTGGCAAGAAACACTATAAATAAAGCAACATTTGTTGTGGACCAGAAATCACTACATATTGTCTTCCGCTCGCTATTGTTACCATATCTGAGTTATTGTATAGAAACATGCGGAAATAACTGCGAATGTACACTTCATTCACTAATAACCCCGTTAAAAAAAAGGTAATAAAACACTAAATTCAAAAATATTGAAATTCAATGATTTGGTGTATTTGAAAACAGCAAAAATTATGCACAAAGCAAACTATATTACAACCTGCTACCCAAAAAAGTTTAACAATTCTTCTCAACAAAAGAGGAGAAATTTGTATGCACGTACAACACTTAAAAACATATCAGTATGTGGATTTAAATTTCGGAATAGATTATATAAGCAAAAAACTCAAACAATGTACTATTATGATTTAATTTACAGAAACTTTTTAAATTTAAAGTGTTGACAAAGAAGACAAATCCTGATTAACATCTTGATCCTAAATGACAAATGAGACATAATCTATCATGTATCACTATGGGAATCACAATTTATTAAAAACTATCTATTGAACTTTATTGACGTTTGATTTCTATATATTTGTTAATTGATTGTGTTACAAATTGAGTACAGGACGTGAACAGACAACTGCTATGAAACGGAAAAGGGGTTCGAAATAAACTAATGCCATAAGTTATGGCATTAGTTTATTTTTAGTTTATATTGTGTTGTTTTTGTTGTTTTTGTCCCTGCCCACAGTTGTTTCCAACATATGCTGACAGTAAAAAAATAACTGAAGTGAACTTAAATTGTTTGCACTTCAAAACGTTTTGTTTTTGTTTGTTTTTTTAATTGGATTTATTTAGGTTATTTTTCAGGGTCTTCTAATTTATTTTTAATTTATTCTATTCAATTGTATAATTATGTTGGTATTAGTGGTTATTTTGCACTTTAAATATAACATTTTGTTTTTATTGGATTTGTTGAGGTAATACTCTTATGTTGAAGGTTAAAATTTATGTAACCAATTGGTTAATAATAAATGGGTCAGTTTTTCCTATACCTACTCTTGCTGACTATTGTTTTCTGTTTTGACACTACAACATCAGTAACAGTAACATCACTTTATCAATCCTTTTCTAACATTCCACACAACAAAATAAGGAATAAATATATGTATGATTCGTGCCTATATCGTATCGTATTGATATCGGTATCGGCCAATACTCAAGGCTACAATATCGGTATCGTATCGGAAGTGAAAAAGTTGTATCGGGACATCCCTAGCCATAACCAAAATAATGATGGATTCACCCGGCATCCAACCTGTTATTTTGACAACTCTAATTATTTTCAAACTCGGTGAATTTAAATCCCTGAACATTACAGGGCTTTGGGATTTGAGTAAAAAACAATAGAAGTTTGGTGTTTGTTTACTTATTTTTTGCACTGACTTATTATGGAGGTTAGTTGGTGTCTGTGGAGGGGGCGTGGCCTGCGGACCTGCAGCGAAGCGGGGTGTGCCAGGACCGGCTTCAAGATCAGCGACAGGCGCGTAGATGGCCCACCTGGGCATGCTTACAGCTACCTTGACCCTATGCTTTTGTCCCTCATACCAAATTTCCACTGGGTACTCGTGCACATCCCCATGAACACATCTAATTTTTAGCCGTGTTGCCTGCCTCAAAGCCACCAGGTTCTGGTGGATCATGGACTGCCCGCAGCCCGAATCCATCACCGCCTGGTATGTACTCCCTTGTATCCTTACCGTGATACAGTACGTCTCACCCGGACCGGGGGAGGGCACTGAAGGTCCTGGCACACCCCGCTTCGCTGCAGGTCCGCAGGCCACGCCCCCCTCCACAGTGTCTTTATTACAAAAGCTTTTTTTGACATTGACATTTTTGCATTCAAAATTTGTGAACTGAATCAAATTATGCAGGCAATTTCATGAAATGTGTTTGTCTAAGTTTGTCTGAGTCTAAATGTTCATTTAATTTTATTGCATAATCGCATTTAAATGAACGGAAATGGGGTGGCCCTCCGATAAGGTGGCGACTTGTTCAGGGTGTACCCCGCCTTCTGCCCGAATGCAGCTGAGATAGGCTCCAGCACCCCCGCGACTGCGAGAGGGAAAAGCGGTAGAAAATGGATGCATGGATGGGTCTTGAGTTTTGAAGCAATGAATAATGCAGCTGAGATAGGCTCCAGCACCACCTGGGACAAGCGGTAGCAAATGGATGGATGGATGGATATTTCTGCACTGAATTTTTATACACTGTACTTTAACAAAATGCATTTTTTAAACACACACATTTGGTTTACAACTTCAATCAAACTATGTGGACAATTTGTTTACGAATTAAATAAAATTATGTGGGTAATTTCATTACATAAAAATTTGTGAGCAACATTTTTTTGTCTAAAAATGCAGTTTGTTAAAATAAAGTGTTTTGAAATTTAGTGTTTTAAAAATTCAGTGCAGAAATATTTGTCGCTTCAAAACTCAAGACCCATTTTCGTTAAATTAAATTATGAAATTAAATGAAATTGATATTAGGGACCAGCGGTAGAAAATGGATGAAATGGATGAAATTTTATGAAAATTGTCAGCATAATTTGATGTAAAAAAAAATCAGTTCACAAAGTTCAAACACAAAAATATTCAGTTAAAAATAAATTAATTGTCCAAAAAAAGCTTTCGTAATAAAGACACAAATAAACCCTTTAAACATACAATTGTTGAAACAATTGTATGTATTAAAACGAAATTAGGAGATTGTTTTATCTTGTTACATTTTGTTAAATCTTGTTTAATAGTTAGTGTGTTTATTGATACAAATAGAGTTTGGGTTTGCCAACAATCATTAAATTAAGTATAAAAAATAAAGTAAATTATGAAATTAAATCAAATTGATATTAGGGACCAGCAGTAGAAAATGGATGAAATGTTATGAAATTGTCAGCATAATTTGATGTAAAAAAAAATCAGTTAAAACACAAAAAATTCAGTTAAAAATAAATTCATTGTCCAAAAAAACCTTTCTTAATAAAAACACAAATAAACCCTTTAAACATACAATTGTTGAAACAATTGTATGTAATTAAACGCAATTAGGAGATTGTTTTGTCTTGTTACATTTTGTTAAATCGTGTTTAATAGTTAGTGTGTTAATTGATACAAATTGAGTTTGGGTTTGCCAACAATCATTAAATTAAGTATAAAAAATAAATTAAGTTATGAAATTAAATAAAATTGATATTAGGGACCAGCGGCAGAAAATGGATGAAACTAATGAAATTTTATGAAATTGTCAGCATAATTTGATGTAAAAAAAATCACTTCACAAAGTTCAAACACAAAAAATTCAATTAAAAATAAATTCATTGTCCAAAAAAAAACTTTCGTAATAAAGACACAAATAAACCCTTTAAACATACAATTGTTGAAACAATTGTATGTAATAAAACGAAATTAGGAGATTGTTTTATCTTGTTACATTTTGTTGAATCTTGTTTAATAGTTAGTGTGTTAATTGATACAAATTGAGTTTGGGTTTGCCAACAGTCATTAAATTAAGTAAAAAAAATAAATTAAATTATGAAATTAAATGAAATTGATATTAGGGACCAGCGGTAGAAAATGGATGAAATGAATGAAATTTTATGAAATTGTCAGCATAATTTGATGTCAAAAAAATTCAGTTCAAACACAAAAAATTCAGTTAAAAATAAATTAATTGTCCAAAAAAAGCTTTCATAATAAAGACACAAATAAACCCTTATAAACAATTGCATGTAATAAAACGAAATTAGGAGATTGTTTTATCTTGTTACATTTTGTTAAATCTTGTTTAATAGTTAGTGTGTTAATTGTTACAAATTGAGTTTGGGTTTGCCAACAATCATTAAATTAAGTATTAAAAATAAATTAAATAAAATTGATTTTAGGGACCAGCGGTAGAAAATGGATGAAATTTTATGAAATTGTCAGCATAATTTGATGTAAAAAAAAATTCAGTTCAAACACAAAAAATGCAGTTAAAAATAAATTAATTGTCCAAAAAAAGCTTTCATAATAAAGACACAAGTAAACCCTTGTAAACAATTGCATGTAATAAAACGAAATTAGGAGATTGTTTTATCTTGTTACATTTTGTTAAATCTTGTTTAATAGTTAGTGTGTTAATTGATACAAATTGAGTTTGGGTTTGCCAACAATCATTAAATTAAGTATAACCAATGCACGTCAAACATCAATCAACCCTATTTCAAGTATAGCAAAAATTATACTCAATCTACAATCTTGCATAATATACAACAAAACTTTCCGAGTTCAGAAAAACGCCATGCAGAGCGAGGCCTTTTCAAAGAGGAGACGGAGGAGTGTCAGAAATGGTGAGAAAAAGAGCAATTACAAAAGAAACGGGTGTGCACAGTGGGAGTGGGGTTAAGGTGGGTGCACTAAAGTCATTGTGCAGATGAAAGTCATGTGAGAGTCACAATGGGGCCGAAAGCATGAGAAAGGGAGACCAAAGAGTAGGACAATGAGACAGGCAAATCCCATCAATTAAGAATGGTCCAAGTCCAAATTGGTGAACAGGAGACCAAGGCTGGCCCTGAGGGGCCCCCTTTGGCAGGTGAGATACCTTAGTAGTGGAAGTAGCCGAGAATTCAATGAAAACATAAAATAAGGATGATGTTTCTTCATGTAGCCCGAACACTTAATTTTAGCCTGATTTAGCCATTCCTTTACCACTTTTGACGTGTGTTTGGGGTCATTGTCCTGTTGGAACACCCAACTGCGCCCAAGACCCAACCTCCGGGCTGATGATTTCAGGTTGTCCTGAAGAATTTGGAGGTAATCCTCCTTTTTAATTGTCCCATTTAAAAGCACCAGCTCCATTGGCAGCAAAACGGGCCCAGAGCGTAATACTAGCACCACCATGCTTGACGGTAGGAATTGTGTTCCTGGGCTTAAAGGCCTCACCTTTTCTCCTCCAAACATATTGCTGGGTATTGTGGCCAAACAGCTACATTTTTGTTTCATCTGACATCACATGGACAAAGATAAAACCTTCTGGAGAAAAGTTCTGTGGTTAGATGAAACAAAAATTGAGCTGTTTGGTCACAATACCCAGCATTATGTTTGGAGGAGAAAAGGTGAGGCCTTGTATTCCATTTTGACCGAAGAACCACCATTACATGTTAATAATACCAAAATGGATGAATAACAATTTCAACTAAGTGTGAAACCTGGTTTAATTTTTGACCACTCCTCTTGACAAAATTGGTGCAGTTCAGCTAAATGTGTTGCTTTTCTGACATAGACTTGTTTCTTCAGGATTGTCCACACGTTTAAGTCAGGACTTTGGGAAGGTCCATTCTAAAACCTTAATTCTAGCCTGATTTAGCCATTCCTTTTCCACTTTTGACATGTGTTTGGAGTCATTGTCCTATTGGAACACCCAACTGCGCCCAAGACCCAACCTCCAAGCTTATGATTTCCGGTTGTGCTGAAGAATTTGGCAGGTAATCCTTCTTTTTCATTGTCCCATTTAAAAAGCACAAGTTCCATTGGCAGCAAAACAGGCCCAGAGCGTAATACTACCATCACCATGCTTGACGGTAGGTATGGTGTTCCTGGGCTTAAAGGCATCACCTTTTCTCCTCCAAACATATTCCTGGGTATTGTGGCCAAACAGCTCACTTTTTGTTTCATCTGACATCAAACTTTTTGTTTCATCTGACATCAAATGGACAAAGACAAGACCTTCTGAAGGAAAGTTCTGTGGTTAGATGAAACAAAAAATTGAGCTGTTTGGCCACAATACCCAGCAATATGTTTGGAGGAAAAAAGCTGAGGCCTTTTATTCCATTTTGACCGAAGAACCACCATTACATGTTAATAATACCAAAATGGATGAATAACAATTTCAACTAAGTGTGAAACCTGGTTTAATTTTTGACCACTCCTCTTGACAAAATTGGTGCAGTTCAGCTAAATGTGTTGCTTTTCTGACAGAGACTTGTTTCTTCAGCATTGTCCACACGTTTAAGTCAGGACTTTGGGAAGGTCCATTCTAAAACCTTAATTCTAGCCTGATTTAGCCATTCCTTTTCCACTTTTGACGTGTGTTTGGGGTCATTGTCCTGTTGGAACACCCAACTGCGCCCAAGACCCCAACCTCCGGGCTGATGGTTTCAGGTTGTCCTGAAGAATTTGGCAGGTAATCCTCCTTTTTCATTGTACCATTTAAAAAGCACAAGTTCCATTGGCAGCAAAATGGGCCCAGAGCGTAATACTACCACCACCATGCTTGACGGTAGGTATGGTGTTCCTGGGCTTTAAGGCATCACCTTTTCTCCTCCAAACATATTGCTGGGTATTGTGGCCAAACAGCTCACATTTTGTTTCATCTGACATCACATGGACAAAGATAAGACCTTCTGGAGGAAAGTTCTGTGGTCAGATTATACATTATGTTCTTTACAAGTGTATGTAAACTTTTTATGTTTGTAGTTCAAAAAAAAAAAACTTGTCAAATGCACCTGCTGCTTGCTTGTCCAAACATGACCTTACTGCTAAACACACCTTTTTAAATTTTTTTTTTACGACAATTAAGGTACTCGAGGGAGTACAATATAAATAATCGCGGAGTTTATGTCTACCTAGTGACACCGTTACCCTGGAGCTGGAAGGTCACCGCGGAGGGAAGCTAGCCGGCTAGCCCTGCCTGTTAGTCGGACTTGACCACTCGGCGTTCCCGTGGTGGTTGCTCCGGCAACGTAAAGCGTGGATTTTTTTTTTTTTTTTTTAAATTCACATCTCCAACAACCACATACGCGTTATTATTGATATATTTATTCAATTACTTAATTATTATTTTGCCAAATACGACTGGAGTCTTTGTGACGTCACCAGACGGGGTTAGCAAAGCTCATACACAACATGACATTTGTATTATATGATAATATACATGACAAAAAACGTCTATTTAAACACCTTTAAATGTGTTATTAATAATAATACATATTCAAAAAAAAACACAGCGACCCTCCCCTTTATTTAGGCACATCGCGTTGACTGGTTGGGTCAGTTACAATAGCTGCAGTTGTATTGGAAGTGGTATAATAAAGGGTTCGCGCTCACCTTTTATTCTGGAATCTTCTATGGTGCAAGTTCCCTCTTTTTGACGCTTTAGAGTAATGGTGGTCTGCTGGCCGTGTGTGTCCTTCAACACATGCTGCTGGCCCTGCTTATATCTGGTTACACACAGGAGGGGGCGGGGCTGTACAGCAAAGGGAGAGAACCTTTGAACTTTCACAAGCCACTTCCGGTTGTATTTTGTTGCAATAATAATAATAATAATACATAAAATATATATTGCTACTTAAATGGCTGGAGTCTGACATTAAGCGCATCACAAGATTATTTGCATTGTTCTGTGACTGTTTTTTAGCTCGAAACACAGAAATAAACACCAAAGAACAGGGGTATTCAACTACAAACCCCAAAACCGGTGAAGTTGGCACGTTGTGTAAATGGTAAATAAAAACAAAATGCAACGATTTGCAAATCCTTTTCAACCTATATTCAATTGAATAGACTGCAAAGACAAGATACTAAACGTTCGAACTGAGAAAGTTAATTTTCTTTTGCAAATAATCATTGAGTTAGAATTTAACGGCAGCGACACGTTGCAAAATAGTCGTCTTCGTTGTCTATTACCAAGGAACACATTTGTTGCAGGAAGTGGCAAGTGCGTTGCTATGGAAACGGAAACAAATGCGCTGAAGAATTAGTTCCGGCTGTGCATAAAATGAGCAAAAAACGGTAATTATTGAACTATTACATATTGTTATGATCTTGTCTGTTACTACATTATATATAGATTTGGAGCATGTACAAAAACCCAAAACAAGTGAAGTTGGCATGTTGTGTAAATGGTAAATAAAAACAGAATACTGTCAAGACGAGGACTTTGGGGTGTTTGTTTTCCCGAGATGCAAGTAAAGTTGGAGTGGACATGGCGTGAAGGTAAAGACATCATTTATTTTAACACTAACAAAATGAACAAACAAAAAGCGCGCACAAGGCGGAAGAACAAACTTGGCTTTGAAAACAATAAACTAGCACTTGGGCAAAAGCTATGGACATGAAAACGAAAAACACTTACTGAGACATAAAAATAGACAAAACTCACTTGGCATGGAACTATGGTAACATGGGTAGCAGAAGTCATCAGAGGTAAACAGGGGTAACAGAGTTAAATGTCGCCAGGACGACCAACAGAAAAAGAAAGGCTTAAATAACAGTGGCATGATTGATTACAGGTGCGTGAGTGAAAATGTGAACCAGGTGAAACTAATGAGTTGTCATGGAAACAAAACAAGCAAGAGTGCACAACCAGGAACTAAAAAGAGTCCAAAAACCAAACATAACTAAACAAAACAAAACATAATCCAAAAGACATGACAAATACAATGATTTGCAAATAATTTTCAACCTATATTCAATTGAATAGACTGCAAAGACAAGATATTTAACATTCGAACAGGACAACTTTGTTATTTTTTGCAAATATTAGTCATTTGTAATTTGATGCCTGCGACATGTTTCAAAAAAGCTGGCACAAGTGGCAAAAAAGACTGAGAAAGTTGAGGAATGCTCATCAAACACTTATTTGGAACGTCCCACAGGTGAACGGGCGAGTTGGGAACAGGTGGGTGCCATGATTGGGTATAAAAGCAGCTTCCATGAAATGCTCAGTCATTCACAAACAAGGACGGGGCGAGGGTCACCACTTTGTCAACAAATGCTTGAGTAAATTGTCGAACAGTTTAAGAACAACATTTCTCAACAAGCTATTGCAAGGAATGTAGGGATTTCACCATCTACGGTCCGTAATATCATCAAAAGGTTCAGAGAATCACTGCGCATAAGCGATGATATTACGGACCTTTGATCCCTCAGGCGGTACTGCATCAGAAAGCGACATCAGCGTGTAAAGGATATCACCACATGGGCTCAGGAACACTTCAGAAAACCACTGTCAGTAACTACAGTTCGTTGCCACATCTGTAAGTGCAAGTTAAAACTCTACTATGCAAAGCGAAAGCCATTTATCAACAACACCCAGAAACGCTGTTGTCCGCAGCGGTACTCAGGTGTAATACACTTTTCCACCACTTGAGGCAGTAATGACAGTATCAAACAAACAGAGGAAGTCTGGAGTTAAACTCAAGAAGTTTCTTTAGTGCAAAAATTACGACTGAAGTCGTGACGCTGTATTTTCACTTGCACTTCAATTTTATCAACAGTTTATTTGAGAAACATATACAGAACCCAAAACCAGTGAAGTTGGCACGTTGTGTAATTCCTAAATAAAAACAGAATAGAATGATTTGCAAATCCTTTTCAACGTATATTCAATTGAATAGACTGCAAAGACAAGATATTTAATGTTCGAACTGAGAAACTTTTTTTCTTTTTTTGCAAATAATCATTAACTTAGAATTTAATGGCAGCGACACATTGCAAAAAAGTTGGCACAGGAGCATTTTTACCACTGTGTTACATGGCCTTTCCTTTTAACAACACTCAGTAAACGTTTGGGAACTGAGGAGACCAATTTTTTAAGCTTCTCAGGTGGAATTCTTTCCCATTCTTGCTTGATGTACAGCTTAAGTTGTTCAACAGTCCGGGGGTCTCCGTTGTGGTATTTTAGGCTTCATAATGCGCCACACATTTTCAATGGGAGACAGGTCTGGACTACACGAAGGCCAGTCTAGTACTCTGTTACTATGAAGCCACGCTGTTGTAACACGTGGCTTGGCATTGTCTTACTGAAATAAGCAGGGGCGTCCATGAAAACATTGCTTGGATGGCAACATATGTTGCTCCAAAGCCTGTCTGTACCTTTCAGCATTAATGGTGCCTTCACAGACGTGTAAGTTACCCATGTCTTGGGCACTAATACACCCCCATACCATCACAGATGCTGGCTTTTCAACTTTGCGCCGATAACAATCCGGATGGTTCTTTTCCTCTTTTTTACGGAGGACACGACGTCCACAGTTTCCAAAAACTATTTGAAATGTGGACTCGTCAGACCACAGAACACTTTTCCAATTTGCATCGGTCCATCTTAGATGAGCTCGGGCCCAGCGAATCCGGCGGCGTTTCTGGGTGTTGTTGATAAATGACTTTCGCTTTGCATAGTAGAGTTTTAACTTGCACTTACAGATGTAGCGGCGAACTGTAGTTACTGACAGTGTTTTTTTCTGAAGTGTTCCTGAGCCCATGTGGTGATATCCTTTACACACTCATGTCGCTTTTTGATGCAGTACTGCCTGAGGGATCGAAAGTCTGTAATATCATCGCTTACGTGCAGTGATTTCTTCATATTCTCTGAACCTTCTGATGATATTACGGACCGTAGATGGTGAAATCCCTAAATTCCTTGCAATAGCTCGTTGAGAAATGTTGTTCTTAAAGTGTTTTGACAATTTTGTTCACAAAGTGGTGGCCCTCGCCCCGTCCTTGTTTGCGAATGACTGAGCATTTCATGGAAGCTGCTTTTTATACCCAATCATGGCACCCACCTGTTCCCAATTAGCCCGTTCACCTGTGGGATGTTCCAAATAAGGGTTTGTTGAGCATTCCTCAACTTTCTCAGTCTTTTTTGCCACTTGTGCCAACTTTTTTGAAACACGTCGCAAGGCATCAAATCCCAAATGAGCTAATATTTGTAAAAAATAACAAAGTTGTCCAGTTCGAACGTTAAGTATCTTGTCTTTGCAGTCTATTCAATTGAATATAAGTTGAAAAGGATTAGCAAATCATTGTATTTTGTTTTTATTTACCATTTACACAACGTGCCAACTTCACTGGTTTTGGGTTCTGCATATGTTTCTCAAATAAACTGTCGATAAAATTGAAGTGCAAATGAAAAAACAGCATCACGACTTTAGTCGTGATTTTTACACTTAAGAAACTTCTTGAGTTTAGCTCCAGACTTCCTCTGTTTGTTTGATAATGTCATTACTGCCACAAGTGGTGGAAAAGCGTATTACAACTGAGTACCGCTGCGGACGGCAGCGTTTCTGGGTGTTGTTGATGAATGGCTTTCGCTTTGCAGAGTAGAGTTTCAACTTGCACTTACAGATGTGGCGACGAACTGTAGTTACTGACGGTGTTTTTTCCTGAAGTGTTCCTGAGCCAATGTGGTGATATCCTTTACTCACTGATGTCACTTTTTGATGCAGATCTCCAGATTCTCTGAACCTTTTGATGAATTTACGGACCGTAGATGGTGAAATCCCTAAATTCCTTGCAATAGCTCGTTGAGAAATTTTGTTCTTAGACTGTTTCGACAATTTTGTTCACAAAGTGGTGACCCTCACCCCATTCTTGTTTGCGAATGACTGAGCATTTCATGGAAGCTGCTTTTTATACCCAATCATGGCACCCACCTGTTCCCAATTAGCCCGTTCACCTGTGGGATGTTCCAAATAAGGGTTTGTTGAGCATTCCTCAACTTTCTCTGTCTTTTTTGTCACTTGTGCCAGCTTTTTTGAAACACGTCGCAAGGCATCAAATCCCAAATGCGCTAATATTTGCAAGAAATAACAAAGTTGTCCAGTTCGAACATTAAGTATCTTGTCTTTGCAAGTCTATTCAATTGAATATAGGTTGAAAAGGGTTTGCAAATCATTGTATTTTGTTTTTATTTACCATTTACACAACGTGCCAACTTCACTGGTTTTGGGTTCTGTATATGTTTCTCAAATAAACTGTCGATAAAATTGAAGTGCAAAATGAAAAAACAGCATCACGACTTTAGTCGTGATTTTTGCACTTAAGAAACTTCTTGAGTTTAGCTCCAGACTTCCTCTGTTTGTTTGATACTGTCATTACTGCCTCAAGTGGTGGAAAAGCGTATTACAACTGAGTACCGCTGCGGACGGCAGCGTTTCTGGGTGTTGTTGATAAATGGCTTTCGCTTTGCAGAGTAGAGTTTCAACTTGCACTTACAGATGTGGCGATGAACTGTAGTTACTGACAGTGGTTTTCTGAAGTGTTCCTGAGCCAATGTGGTGATATCCTTTACACACTGATATCGCTTTTTGATGCAGATCTCCAGATTCTCCGAACCTTTTGATGAATTTACGGACCGTAGATGGTGAAATCCCTAAATTCCTTGCAATAGCTCGTTGAGAAATGTTGTTCTTAAACTGTTTCGACAATTTTGTTCACAAAGTGGTGGCCCTCGCCCCGTCCTTTTTTGCGAATGACTGAGCATTTCATGGAAGCTGCTTTTTATACCCAATCATGGCACCCACCTGTTCCCAATTAGCCCGTTCACCTGTGGGATGTTCCAAATAAGTGTTTGATGAGCACTCCTCAACTTTCTCAGTCTTTTTTGCCACTTATGCCAGCTTTTTTGAAACATGTCGCAGGCATCAAATCCCAAATGAGCTAATATATATATATTTTTTTTAATCTATTAAATCAACATAGAAAAAAACAAACAATACACTTTCAACTAGTGCATCAACCCCCAAAAAAAACCTCCCTCCCCTATTCACACTCATACAGACCCACTCACACAAAAGGGGTTGTTTCTTTCTGCTACCAATATTCTGGTTCCCACAACATGGACAACACTTCTGCAAGGGACACAGTCCCTGAAGCACATTTGATTGTTTGTGCTGCTGGACCACTAACATTTTCATTTAATTACTTTTTTCTTTTTTTTTTATGTAATTATTTTTATATTGTTTTACTTTCTTTTTTATCCAAGAAAATATTTACTTATCTTATCTAAAAAAAAAATTGGGGGAAAAAAAAAAAAAAAAAAAAAAAAGGACCTTATCTTCACCAGACCTGGTTGTAAATGAAATTAGCTTCGTTTAAAGGTTTTAAAAAAAAAAAAACAGGTCCAGTCCAGATAATGTCCAAGTCGGGTTCAGCAACACACACCTTCATTCATGTACACTGAAAAAAATAAATAAATAAATAAATAAATAAATAAATAAATAAAATTTGGAACACAACAGATTGCATATAATCTATAAACAAAATTACATTTTCAAAACAAAACAAAAAAAATCCCAAATGAGCTAATATTTACAAAAAATAACAAAGTTGTCCAGTTTGTGTCATGACTTGGTCCTGGGGTTTAGTTTTTCTCGAAGGCAACGGAAATGAGACGGGAATGAAGGTACATTTTTATTTAAACACTATAAATACAAAACAAGGAAGTAGACAAAAGGCGCGCACAATGGCGGAGAACAAACTATGAAACCAAACACTTGCACAAAGGCAAAAACTATGAACAACAAAAAACACTAACTGTGGCAATAATAAATAAAACTTACTTGGCATGGACAAAAAGGAGCAGCGTGAACGATGGACATGAAAAAAGAGTCAGAAATGTGCAGAACATAAATGTGGGGATGTCACCAGAAAGACAAACTGAAAAACAATGAACTTAAATACTACAGACATGATTAACGAAAACAGGTGCGTGACTCAAAACGTGAAACAGGTGCGTGACGTGACAGGGTTGCTATGGTGATAAACAAAAGTGCACAATGAGTCCAAACGTGGAACAGGTGAAACTAATGGGTAATCATGGAAACAAGACAAGGGAGTGAAAAGCCAGAAACCAAAGAGTCCAATAACTAAACAAAACATGACTAAGACAAAACATGATTACACAGACATGATAGTTTGAACGTTAAATATCTTGTCTTTGCAGTCTATTCAATTGAATATAAGTTGAAAAGGATTTGCAAATCATTATATTTTGTTTTTATTTACCATTTACACAACGTGCCAACTTCACTGGTTCAATTTGAATTTAGTCACAAGTTATTCATTTTAGCACTGCATAATGGTATATGCCAATTCATTATGTTAAGCCGTCAAAGTATTTCAGTGTACTTCCAAGGGTTAAAACAGGCCAAAGTGTGGCGCGCTCTTCACCTTGAACTGAGAACACACAAAAAAACCAGGGCCAGCCAGACTGTGTGGAATCCAAGCAATGGTTGAGTTTCACTACAGCTGTGAAAATATCGTCTGGTGGAAGGAATAGTGGGAAGTGGAGCTATATTTAATGTGGTCATCAGGTTGCTGACTAAGTGAGAAGTCCAGATTTTTTTTTTTTTTTTTTTTCCAGCACACTTGACCCTCTCGTAGGGAATAAAAAGAAACGGAGTCATGTCGAGAGAGTGTTTTTTTGTTATGGCGCCATAATAACAATCCTGTTTGGAAATCAGCGCCCTTTGTTTGTACGACCTCGTGTTTTTTTTTGGTAAACTGGCATTGGCAGAAAAACGCACACGTTGTGCCAGAAGGGGGACGGCATTGTGTCAACGTTGTGTGTCTGCAGGCGGGGATGGGAAACTGGGATTGGCTATGTTTGGTGGGCTGGGGCAAAGCAGACGCCGCGGGCGGTCAATTATTAGTAAACCTGTCAGAAAAAAACCACTTGCATGACGTTGTTTGTTACCATTTTTTACGATTGTGCCACCGGAAAAAACTTCCATGAAAAGCAGCGCTTTGGGTGTTTGGTCGCGGAGCTGCTGACATGTATTTTGTGTGAGCCAGTCGCTGGGTGGTCTGGGTTCAGGTTTGAGCCCTTTTCCCACCGCTGCCACTTTAAAATCAGAGCTGCGTAAAAAAGCTGGACAGGAGATCTTAGGGCCAGAAATGTTTAGTAATGGTAGGCATTACTGCACATTTGATCAGTGGTGGGCCGTCCATAAATGAATAAAAGTTCATTTTATTTAGTATTTACTATTCATAAATATATAAAAGTACCGTATTTTTCGGAGTATAAGTCACACCTGCCCAAAATGCATAATAAAAAAGGAAAAAAATATATATAAGTCGCACTGTAGCCCGGCCAAACTATGAAAAAAACTGCGACTTATAGTCTGAAAAATACGGTATTCATCATATTCTCTTTATGTCATATTAGGCTCCAGTGTTGCTGTTTTTTAAGTTAACGGACAGTTGCCATCAGATCACGAGTTGTTGACAGTAGCCTTACGTCGAACGTGACTGTGATTGGATACTCACTTGTCACTCCCAGGCATCCGATCCCAAGTTGGGATTTACGAAAGCGGAAAGGGGCACCGGAGCCATACCGGGACAGCGGAGAAATCAGCGGCGCTCACTTTTTTTTTTAACCAACAAAGAAGCAGAACAAAATGTTGTTAGGTGGCAGATACCTCCCTGCTTGGCACTGAGCGTCAAGGGTTGCAATCATTAAAAATGATTCCCGGGCGCGGCCACCGATGCTGCTCACTGCTCCCCTCAAGGGGTGATCAAGGGCGATGGGTCAAATGCAGAGAACAATTTTGCCACACCTAGTGTGTGTGTGTGTGTCTATCAGTGGTACTTTAACTTATATACAGTCCCGATCAAAAGTTTAAATACACTTGTAAAGAACATAATGTCATGGCTGTCTTGAGTTTCCAATACTTTCTACAACTCTTATTTTTTTGTGATAGAGCACATACTTGTATTGTGGCCACACAGCTCAATTTTTGTTTCATTTGACCACAGAACTTTCCTCCTGAAGGTCTTATCTTTGTCCATGTGATGTCGGATGAAAAAAAAGTGAGCTGTTTGGCCACAATACAAAAAAATATCCTTCTCCAGAGTATTATTGGCTTCTGTTTTTGGTTATTTTATATCCTTCAAGGATCGTTCCATCATCATCTTTTACTTATTGCGAAAAGCAATGAAAACATTTCTGAGGGAATAGAAATTGAAATATTCTAAGCTATATACAGTATATTATATATACATATATATACATATATATACAGTATATATATATATATATATATATATATATATATATACATATATATACATATATATACAGTATATATATATATATATATATATATATATATATATATATATATATATATATATAGTAATTTTCTGATCTAACATCCTAGACTTATCACAGTAAAATGTTTCTGTCAACTTTAACATTTACTATTTCAAATAAATATTTTGCATTTTTTTTTATTTTATTTTCGATTTTATACACACACACACACACACACACACACACACACACACACACACACACACACACACACACACACACACACACACATATATTATTACCGTACTCAAAAATATTTATTTTTGTTACTTATTATTATACACAAAATATGTTTTTGTATTTTTATTTTCTATTATATATATATATATATATATATATATATATATATATATATATATATATATATATATATATATATATATATATATATATATATATATATATATATATATATCACGTCCTAGGCTTATCACTTTAAAACATTTCCATCAACTGTTACTCCTTCATTTGTTTTAATTTAAAATAAATATACTTTTTGTATTTTTCTATTGTATTTAAAATGATACACACACACACACACACACACACACACACACACACACACACACACACACACACACACACACGCATATATATATATACTGCATATAATAATCAATAAATAAATATGAAAAAAAAATAGTGTATGATACAATAACATGCAAAATGCTTAAACATTTTTAGCAATTAATTTATTATATTTTTAAATATAGCAGTTTGCTTAGGTATTGTTGATCTTACATCCTCGACTTATTTATAACTGTACAATATTTTTCTCAACTTTTACTCTTTTTTTCCTTTCAACTATACTTATTACCCAAAAATATTTCTGTTACTTATTATACACAAAAAAAAGTTTGTATTTTTATTTTCTAATATACTTATAATAATTTATATCATTTTATAAATATAAAAAAATAGCTTATGTGGCGCAATAACACGGGAAATTATTAAAACGTCCATCCATCCATTTTCTACCGCTTATTCCCTTTGGGGTCGCGGGGGGCGCTGGAGCCTATCTCAGCTACAATCGGGCGGAAGGCGGGGTACACCCTGGACAAGTCGCCACCTCATCGCAGGGCCAACACAGATAGACAGACAACATTCACACTCACATCCACACACTAGGGCCAATTTAGAGTTGCCAATCAACTTATTAAAACGTACTTATTATTAATTTATAATATTTTTTCTTTTAAATATAGTAATTTTCTACGGTACTGTTGTTATTACATGCTCGGCTTATTTAGTAGTGTACAATGTGTCCTGTGTTACTTCTTTATTTATTTTTATAATTATTATTTTTTTGTATTCTCTATTTACAATACAAAATAATACAATATATAATATAATATAATAACACAAATTAAAATACAAAATACTAAAAATGTTTTTTTATATAACTGTATTTGTTTTCTTTTTGTTATTTTATTTTTCAATTCATTTAAAAAAAATAGTGAACACGCTTTCTAAAAACCCTATTAACTCTACTAAACAGAAAACAATGGTCAACTATGCTCAACACAGGATGTGAATACATTATCAGTAATTGCTGAGACATGTAGAAGGGGTAGGGTATTAAATAAGCTCTGCTTCTTCCATCTCCTTTTCAGACATGTAGAAATGTAACCTTTTTGACCTCAGGCCCCAACTTTTCCACTACAGAGCCCACTCAAATATGAATACTGGATTAGTAATCTTACTATTGATTTTAATCACATTCAATATATATATCTAACCTACTTACCTTGTCAAATGATATGAAACTATGTGTTAATAAAAAAAAAATTATTTATGTAAAACACATAAACCTTAGGCTTAGGTCAGGCTAATAAGAAAAATAACTACTAACCAAATATACTGCACAAGAAGGGACTCAAAAAACTGACAAAAAATAAATACACACTTATGTGGTGCTTAAATAAATAAAGTTAATTAGTAATGAAAATGTTTCTTAACTAAACTGTCAAGTGCAAATGAAAATACAGCTTAAGCAATTTTGTCATATTTTTTGCGCTTCTCTATATTTTTAGCTCCAGACTTTTTCTGTTTGTTTAATATTGTCATTACTGCCACATGTGGTGGAAAAGTGTATTACGGACCACATTTTTGGCGGCCCTTCAGGAGTTCAATGGAGGAAACACTGAACTACACCCTAACAATAACAATATGTATTTTCATGTAGTAAAGACAAAAATGAAGGCATACCTTCAAGACCGAGAACAAGAAGGAAGTAAAAAGTATCTGCAGTGATTTATGTCTGTCCTTTGTTCCAAACAGACACTTTCACCCCCGAGATTTAGAGTTCTGAAAGTTCGACTGCATTCTTAAATTAGACGTCGTCATAGTTTCATATATTTAAGGTGCGGAATGTCAAGGGTCCATTGAGCTGCCAGAGAGGATTTAAACGCCTGCATTCTGGTGCTGCTTCAGCATGTAAAATATAAATAAATAAAATAACATTTATAGTGTTAAGTAGCTGAATTATTAACTGTACAATATGGAAAGCAAATAGGTTTCCACAGCATTGCATTCACTTTAAAACCACATCAAAGTACAAGTGCTGAACAAATGTATCACACTAATAAAAATGAAGGCTATATTAACAATTATGTTGATTGTATATACAGTCGTGGTCAAAAGTTTACATACACTTGTAAAGAACATAATGTCATGGCTGTCTTGAGTTTCCAATCAATTCTACAACTCTTATTTTTTTGTGATAGAGTGATTGGAACTTGTTGGTCACAAAAAAATATGAAGTTTGGTTCTTTTATGAATTTATTATGGGTCTACTGAAAATGTGAGCAAATGTGCTGGGTCAAAAGTATACATACAGCAATGTTAATATTTGCTTACATGTCCCTTGGCAAGTTTCACTGCAATAAGGCGCTTTTGGTAGCCATCCACAAGCTTCTGCTTGAATTTTTGAGCACTCCTCTTGACAAAATTGGTGCACTTCAGCTAAATGTGTTGGTTTTCTGACATGGACTTGTTTCTTCAGCACTGACCACAGAACTTTCATCCAGAAGGTCTTATCATTGTCCATGTGATCTCAGATGAAACAAAAATTGAGCTGTTTGGCCACAATACCCAGCAATATGTTTGGAGGAGAAAAGGTGAGGCCTTTTATCCCAGGAACACCATTCCTACCGTCAAGCATGGTGGTGGTAGTATTATGCTCTGGGCCTGTTTTGCTGCCAATGGAACTGGTGCTTTACAGAGAGTAAATGGGACAATGAAAAAGGAGGATTACTTCCAAATTCTTCAGGACAACCTAAAATCATCAGCCCGAAGGTTGGGTCTTGATCGCAGTTGGGTGTTCCAACAGGACAATGACCCCAAACACACGTCAAAAGTGGTAAAGGAATGGCTAAATCAGGCTAGAATTAAGGTTTTAGAATGGCCTTCCCAAAGTCCTGACTCAAACGTGTGGACAATGCTGAAGAAACAAGTCCATGTCAGAAAAAACAACAAATTTAGCCGAACTGCACCAATTTTGTCAAGAAGAGTGGTCAAAATTCAAGCAGAAGCTTGTGGATGGCTACCAAAAGCGCCTTATTGCAGTGAAACTTGCCAAGGGACATGTAAGCAAATATTAACATTGCTGTATGTATACTTTTGACCCAGCACATTTGCTCACATTTTCAGTAGAGCCATAATAAATTCATAAAAGAACCAAACTTCATGAATGTTTTTTGTGACCAACAAGTATGTGCTCCAATCACTCTATCACAAAAAAAATAAGAGTTGTAGAAATGATTGGAAACTCAAGACAGCCATGACATTATGTTCTTTACAAGTGTATGTAAACTTTTGACCACGACTGTACATACACTATATTGCCAAAAGTATTTGGCCACCCATCTAAATGATCAGAATCAGGTGTCCTAATCACTTGGCCCGGTGTATAAAATCAAGCACTTAGGCATGGAGACTGTTTCTACAAACATTTGTGAAAGAATGGGCCGCTCTCAGTGATTTCCAGCGTGGAACTGTCATAGGATGCCACCTGTGCAACAAATCCAGTCGTGAAATTTCCTCGCTCCTAAATATTCCAAAGTTGGCTTTATTATAAGAAAATGGAAGAGTTTGGGAACAACAGCAACTCAGCCACCAAGTAAGACCACGTAAACTGACAGAGAGAGGTCAGCGGATGCTGAAGCGCATAGTGCAAAGACTTTCTGCACAGTCAGTTGCTACAGAGCTCCAAACTTCATGTGACATTCCAATTAGCCCACGTAAAGTACACAGAGAGCTTCATGGAATGGGTTTCCATGGCCGAACAGCTGCATCTAAGCCATACATCACCAAGTCCAATGCAAAGCGTGGGATGCAGTGGTGTAAAGCACGTCGCCACTGGACTCTAGAGCAGTGGAGACGCCTTCTCTGGAGTGATGAATCACACTTTTCCATTTGGCAATCTGATGGACGAGTCTAAGTTTGGAGGTTGCCAGGAGAACGCTACATTTCGGACGGCATTGTGCCGAGTGTGAAATTTGGTGGCGGAGGAATTATGGTGTGGGTTTGTTTTTCAGAAGTTGGGCTTGGACCCTTAGTTCCAGTGAAAGGAACTTTGAGTGATCCAGGATACCAAAACATTTTGGACAATTCCATGCTCCCAAGCTTGTGGGAACAGTTTGGAGCGGGGCCCTTCCTCTTCCAACATGACTGTGCACCAGTGCAGAAAACAAGGTCCATAAAGACATGGATGACGGACTCTGGTGTGAATGACCTTGACTGGCCTGCACAGAGTCCTGACCTGAACCCGATAGAACACCTTTGGGATGAATTAGAACGGAGACTGAGAGCCAGGCCTTCTCCACCAACATCAGTGCGTGACCTCACCAATGCGCTTTTGGAAGAACGGTGGAAAATTCCTATAAACACACTCCGCAACCTTGTGGACAGCCATTCCCAGAAGAGTTGAAGCTGTAATAGCTGCAAAAGGTGGACCGACATCATATTGAACCCTATGGGTTAAGAATGGGATGGCGCTTCAAGTTCAGATGTGAGTCAAGGCAGGTGGCCAAATACTTTTGGCAATATAGTGTATATTCAGGGAACTCCCCTGAAGAGCAGGGAAACCAGTGAAGCAGACCTGTAGAGATGAAATAGCCTCTGTGTGTTTTTTCCTGACCTAAGGAATATATATATGTATATATATATATATATATATATATATATATATATATATATATATATATATATATATATATATATATATATATATATATAAATTACAAGATTGTGTAACTGGACTTCAGATTATTATTAGAATATGTTGAGTACCGCGGTTTTGACGTCCTCTCATAGGAAATGTGTGCAGCTGTGGATGGTAGACCAAACACCTGCAGCCACAAAGAAATCCCCCTGAGTTACCAAAAACGGTTACGTTTTGTTCCTGGCGATCTACAGACAAGCACAGATACAGAAACTAGATCAAAGTTATATTTAGGACATGCAACCAGTGCAGTATTCCTATTGATCAAAAACCAAAGCCATTTTTTCCCCCAGAGGAAACAATTTAAATGCAATTAATAATATGAAGAAGAATGCTAAATATATATTAATGATAAATGAAATGGATGAATGAACATTCAACCTCACTTTTGTTTGTATTGAAGACTCTTGGCGGTGATAAGCTACGACTTCTTTCTTTAACTCAATAGTGTTTCCTGCTCTCCCGACTTTGTTTACATTATGTTCGTAAGCAACTCAAAAAGTTATGGGCGGCTTATGTTGAAACTTTCCTCCCCAAAATGGGATAAGGAACAAGTGATTAGATTAGGGTGTGATACGGATCATTTTCTACTACTTTACCTGACGAGGCCCCGCCTCCACACACAGAGACAAAACGTGTTCACTCTGTTTATTTGCTATAGCTAGTTCAAAAAGTTATGGGAATTTTTTTTTTATACGATCAGGAAATGTCCGAAATGGGATAAGGAACAAGTGATTACATTTTGGGGGGGGGGCGATCTTTTAACAACACTCAGTAAACGTTTGGGAACTGAGGAGAGCCATTTTTTAAGCTTTCCAGGTGGAATTCTTTCCCATTCTTGCTTGATGTACAGCTTAAGTTGTTCAACAGTCCGGGGGTCTCCGTTGTGGTATTTTAGACTTCATAATGCGCCACATATTTTCAATGGGAGACAGGTCTGGACTACAGGCAGGCCAGTCTAGTACCCGCACTCTTTTACTAAGAAGCCACGCTGTTGTGACACGTGGCTTGGCATGGTCTTGCTGAAATAAGCAGGGGCGTCAATGGTAACGTTGCCTGGATGGCAAAACCTATATGTACCTTTCAGCATTAATGGTGCCTTCACAGATGTGTAAGTTACCCATGCCTTGGGCACTAATACACTCCCATACCATCACAGCTTTTCAACTTTGCGCCTATAACAATCCGGATGGTTCTTTTCCTCTTTGTTCCAGAGGACACTTCGTCCACAGTTTACAAAAGCAATTTCAAATGTGGACTCGTCAGACCACAGAACACTTTTACACTTTGCATCAGTCCATCTTAGATGAGCTCGGGCCCAGGGAAGCCGGCGGCGTTTCTGGGTGTTGTTGATAAATGGTTTTTGCTTTGCATAGTAGAGTTTTAACTTGCACTTACAGATGTAGCGACTAACTGTAGTTACTGAGAGTGGTTTTCTGAAGTGTTTCTGAGCCCATGTGGTGATATCCTTTACACGCTGATGTCGCTTTTTGATGCAGTACCGCCTGAGGGATCGAAGGTCTGTAATATCATTGCTCACATGCAGTGATTTCACCAGATTCTCTGAACCGTAGATGGTGAAATCCCTATATTCCTTGCAATAGCTCGTTGAGAAATGTTGTTCTTAAACTGTTCGACAATTTGCTCACGCATTTGTTCACAAAGTGGTGACCCTCGCCCCATCCTTGCTTGTGAATGACTGATCATTCCATGGAAGCTACTTTTATACCCAATCATGGCACCTACTTGTCCCCAATTAGCCTGTTCACCTGTGGGATGTTCCAAATAAGTGTTTGATGAGCATTCCTCAACTTTCTCAGTCTTTTTTGCCACTTGTGCCAGCTTTTTTGAAACATGTTGCAGGCATCAAATTCCAAATGAGCTAATATTTGCCAAAAAATAACAAAGTTTTCCAGTTCGAACGTTAAGTATCTTGTCTTTGCAGTCTATTCAATTGAATATAGGTTGAAAAGGATCTGAAATCATTGTACTTTGTTTTTATTTACCATTTACACAACGTGCCAACTTCACTGGTTTTGGGTTTTGTATTTATTTTTAGATGCCTATGCATTTTCTCATTCCTCAGGGGATTGAATGGAACCGAACTGTACCGTTCAAATGGTCTTAGAAGACGTTTGGCCTCTCATCCATAGGTTCATGCTCACAGCTCGAGTCTGAGAGGCTGGTGCAGGATTCAGTGTCTATCCTCTGCGGGAGGGGGGGGGGGCGATATGGTTTCACATTGTGGTGCAAAACGGCAGTTGTTAAGATACAAGGAAGCGAAACCTCTGCTAACCCCACCCATTATGGGGGTTAGGTTTAGAGTAAGGGTTAAAAATGACTATCAGTAGCAGCATGAGGATGAGTTTAAGATTATACAAGCTCTGCTTCTTCCTTCCTCCGTGTTGAAATGCTGAAGTATAAACATCTCCGTGTAAATTGTTAATGTTATGTCTAAGTGCGACTCTCGAAGCCCTCCTTTTTCATTTTAATCCGTTTGCGTCACCTCCCCGCAGCCCCCCGTGGCCCAGCGGTACTCCTATCACTTTCCTGGAAAGTGACACCTTATCACTGTCGCACCCTTGACTCGGAACAATCAACAGCGGGGGGTTCAATATGCTTTTATCTCACGCTGCCGTATAGGACATATCGGGTCAAAATGTTTGTAAAAAGGAAACGGATTCAGTTAGTGAAGAATATTTGGGAAATTAACTACAAACTCCGTTTCCATATGAGTTGGGAAATTGTGTTAGATGTAAATATAAACGGTATACAATGATTTGCAAATCATTTTCAACCCATATTCAGTTGAATATGCTACAAAGACAAGATATTTGATGTTCAAACTGATAAACTTTTTTTTTTTGCAAATAATAATTAACAATAGAATTTGATGCCAGCAACATGTGACAAAGAAGTGGGGAAAGGTGGCAATAAATACTGATAAAGTTGAGGAATGCTCATCAAACACTTATTTGGAACATCCCACAGGTGAACAGGCAAATTGGGAACAGGTGGGTGCCATGATTGGTTATAAAAGTAAATTCCATGAAATGCTCAGTCATTCACAAACAAGTATGGGGCGAGGGTCACCACTTTGTCAACAAATGCGTGAGCAAATTGTTGAACAGTTTAAGAAAAACCTTTCTCAACCAGCTATTGCAAGGAATTTAGGGATTTCACCATCTACGGTCCGTAATATCATCAAAGGGTTCAGAGAATCTGGAGTAATCACTGCACGTACTGTAAGCAGCTAAGCCCGTGACCTTCGATCACTCTGGCTGTACTGCATCAACAAGCGACATCAGTGTGTAAAGGATATCACCACATGGGCTCAGGAACACTTCAGAAACCCACTGTCAGTAACTACAGTTGGTCGCTACATCTGTAAGTGCAAGTTAAAACTCTCCTATGCAAGGCGAAAACCGTTTATCAACAACACCCAGAAACGCCGTCGGCTTCGCTGGGCCTGAGCTCATCTAAGATGGACTGATACAAAGTGGAAAAGTGTTCTGTGGTCTGACGAGTCCACATTTCAAACTGTTTTTGGAAACTGTGGACGTCGTGTCCACCGGACCAAAGAGGAAAAGAACCATCCGGATTGTTATAGGCGCGAAGTTGAAAAGCCAGCATCTGTGATGGTATGGGGGTGTATTAGTGCCAAAGGAATGGGTAACTTACACATCTGTGAAGGCGCCATTAATGCTGAAAGATACATACAGGTTTTGGAGCAACATATGTTGCCATCCAAGCAACGTTACCATGGACGCCCCTGCTTATTTCAGCAAGACAATGCCAAGCCACGTGTTACATCAACGTGGCTTCATAGTAAAAGAGTGCGGGTACTAGACTGGCCTGCCTGTAGTCCAGACCTGTCTCCCATTGAAAATGTGTGGCGCATTATGAAGCCTAAAATACCACAACGGAGACCCCCGGACTGTTGAACAACTTAAGCTGTACATCAAGCAAGAATGAGAAAGAATTCCACCTGAGAAGCTTCAAAAATGTGTCTCCTCAGTTCCCAAACGTTTACTGAGTGTTGTTAAAAGGAAAGGCCATGTAACACAGTGGTGAACATGCCCTTTCCAAACTACTTTGGCACGTGTTGCAGCCATGAAATTCTAAGTTAATTATTATTTGCAAAAAAAAAATAAAAATGTATGAGTTTGAACATCAAATATCTTGTCTTTGTAGCATATTCAACTGAATATGGGTTGAAAAGGATTTGCAAATCATTGTATTCCATTTATATTTACATCTAACACAATTTCCCAACTCATATGGAAACGGGGTTTGTACATCATGAAGAGGGCCGCAGTTTCAGGAGCCCAAGGTCGCCGGGTCTCAGAAAGTACCTCCGCAGGTTATATTCCTTTGAGACTGCGTTTACTTAATCACAAAGTAAACACACTTTCACTTTCACACTGCAGTGTGCAGCTAGACAGAGAATTAACAGTGTGAAGAAACAGAAGCTCCAGAAGTTTTGTTGAGGATTAGTGCTCCTTCTTTTGATTTTTTTCCTTCCTCAGTTTTATTGCTTTGCACTTCTCCCATTATTTAAGTTTGTAAGACTGAAAGGATAAGCATTACAAAAGGTATATATAAAATAGAAGGTTTAGTTTTAATAGATGCACACTAGGGCTGCAACAACTAATCGATTAAATCGATTAAAATCGATTTAAAAAATAGCTGGCGATTAATTTAGTCATCGATTCGTTGGATGTATGCTATGCGCATGCGCAGAGGCTACATTATTATTATTATTTTTTTTAATAAACCTTTATTTATAAACTGCAACATTTACAAACAGCTGAGAAACAATAATCAAAATAAGTATGGTGCCAGTATGCTGTTTTTTTTCCAATAAAATACCGGAAAGGATAGAAATGTAGTTTGTCTCTTTTATCCGATTATTAATCGATTAATCGAAGTAATAATCGACAGATTAATCGATTATCACATTAGTTGTTAGTTGCAGCCCTAATTCACACAACAAACTACAGATGTTGACCCATATATAAATGAAACATCCACAGCAAGCAATGCACACTGTTGTGTCTCAACACAATTAAACACTAGGTGCAGCTTTATCGCCCTCTACTGGTCAAATGCAGCGCTACATGTATTAAACGAGCTTTGATCGCCAGCCAAAAAAACACTAAAGACATCACAAGTGTCAGAATAATTGTATCGAAGTTATCACAAAACATTGTGTTACATTGAGTTCAGCTCGCCCGGCGAGAGGACAAAAGCTGTCTTTGATCCTACTAAACAGAAGGCTTGTAAAACTCCACTGTGTGCGATGGGAAGCGACATGAAGGTGTCGGTTTCTTTGATGTATTGTAATCCACAGGAAGATTTTGTCTTTACCCGAGATCTACAAAGCGGAGAGGAGGCAGGGCCTGACCTCCCTCCAAGCACCTTTTCTTTGAACTGTTTTGTAACCAAAGACGATGGCTGTTTACGACCCCCCTCCCTTAGAAACAGCTGTTGCCATGTAATCAGGGAAAGTCCAAATAAAAGAGGAGGCGTACAATCTTTCGTCAGAGCGTGGGGGAACTGCGCACAGACGTTTCTCCTCAATTGAGCCAAATTGAATTCTGTCTCTGTTTTATTTCTTGCTTCTTGTCTTGTTTAATAGATGTCATCAGTGTTTGAACCTGACAAGTTAATCAATGTCAATAAATTCATACTTTTATTGTCCAGTCATTATTAGAAGTCCGATTTTCGCAATTTATTTAGATTTTTGTCGATAGTGCCATTTTCTTCTAGTCGCCCCACTGTTGCTTCATTGTGACACAGGACCTATGCTTTGACATTGCCCTCTATGGGGTGGCGAGAGTACTGCATACGTGAATAAGTTTATTTTGAAGTCTATTTAAGTGATGTTCGGCGGGCCATATTAAAAGTTTTGACAGCCCGCGGGCCGCCAATTGAATAGCCCGACTATAAGATGAACACTTATAAAGGCTGATGCAACTCTCTCCCAGGATGAGGTGAGCCGGCGTTCATCTTTTTTAGGGTGTGCTGAAAGCCAACGATATGCTATCTATCTCCTCACAGAGGCCACAAATTAGGCCGAGCTCCAAGATGACATCATAGCTTGGGTAATGACTCTCATTCATGGGCGGCAAAACTGCAACCAAGACCAGAAAATGTCATAAAAAATTACAAAGAGTACTATTTTCTGACATAGTAGGCAAGTGCTTAGTGTTTGACTTAATAATTTATATTTTTATACCAAATATAGTGGCCCGTGGTCAAAAGTTTACATACACTTGAAAAGAACATAATGTCATGGCTGTTTTGAGTTTCCAATAATTTTTACAACTCTCATTTTTTTGTGATAGAGTGATTGGAGCACATACTTGTTGGTCACAAAAAAACATTCATGAAGTTTGGTTCTTTTATGAATTTATTATGGGTCTACTGAAAATGTGAGCAAATCTGCTGGGTCAAAAATGTTAATATTTGCTTACATGTCCCTTGGCAAGTTTCACTGCAATAAGGCGCTTTTGGTAGCCATCCACAAGCTTCTGCTTGAATTTTGAACCACTCTTCTTGACAAAAATTGGTGCAGTTCAGCTAAATGTGTTGGTTTTCTGACATGGACTTGTTTCTTCACACATTTGAGTCAGGACTTTTGGGAGGCCATTTTAAAACCTTAATTCTAGCCTGATTTAGCCATTCCTTTACCACTTTTGACGTGTGTTTGGGGTCATTGTCCTGTTGGAACACCCAACTGTGCCCAAGACCCAACCGCCGGGCTGATGAAGAATTTTTCATTGTCCCTTTTACTCTCTGTAAAGCACCAGTTCCATTGGCAGCAAAAAACAGGCCCAGAGCATAATACTACCACCACCATGCTTGACGGTAGGAATTGGTGTTCCTGGGATTAAAGGCCTCCCCATTTGTCCTCCAAACATATTGCTGGGTATTGTGGCCAAACAGCTCCATTTTTGTTTCATCTGACCACAGAACTTTCCTCCAGAAGGTCTTACCTTTGTCCAAAGCAAACTTTAGACGAGCCTTAAGGCAGTGTTTTCCAACCTTTTTTGAGCCAAGGCACATTTTTGTCATTTTCCAGTAGAAAACATAAAAACATTAAACTCAGCAGCTGATATTGAGAATAAAAAGTTGTTCTCGCAAGTTTTGGATAAGAATTCAAACCATAACCAACTATGCACGACTATAGCTCTTGTCTCAAAGTACTGTCACATCACGCTGTGACTTATTTGGGGGTTTTTGGTGTCTTCCTGTGTGTAGTGTTTTAGTTCTTGTCTTGCACTCTTATTTTGGTGGCTTTTCCCGTTTTGTTGGTATTTTCCTGTAGAAGTTTCAAGTCTTCTGTATGTTTTGTTTTAGCAAACAAGGCTATTTAAGTTGTCGCTATCCTTCTTTGCGGGGACATTGTTGATTGTCATGTCATGTTCGGATGTACTTTGTGGACGCAGTCTTTGCTCCACAGTAAGTCTTTGCTGTCGTCCAGCATTCTGTTTTTGTTTACTTTGCAACCAGTTCAGTTTTAGTTTCGTTTTGCATAGCCTTCCCTAAGCTTCAATGCCTTTTCTTAGCGGCACTCGCCTTTGGTTTATTTTTGATTTAAGCATTAGATACCTTTTCACCTGCACGCTGTCGTCTGCATATTGTTATCACAACAAACCATGTTTCCGACATCTACAAAGCAATTTGCTACCGGCTGCCACCTACTGATATGGAAGAGTACAACATGGTTACTCTGCCGCGTTCTAGACAGCACTGACACTCAACAACGGCACATTTGCAGATTATTATTACTGGTTTGCAAAAAATATTTTTAACCCAAATAGGCGAAATTACATATTCTCCCACAGCACACCAGCCTGTATCTCACGGCACACTAGTGTGCCGCGGCACAGTGGTTGAAAAACACTGCCTTAAGGTGTCGCTCCTAGAGCAAGGGCTGTGTTCCAGCAGTTTCCAATTCATTGCAGACCTGCTTTTTGGTGGTTCTCGGTTGACTCTTGATCATCCCGACCAATTTTCTCTCAGCAGCGGGTGATAGCTCGCGTATTCTTCCTGATCGTGGCTTTTTGATTGATTGAAACTTTTATTAGATTGCACAGTACAGTACATATTCCATACAATTAACCACTAAATGGTAACACCCCAATAAGTTTTTCAACTTGGGGTCCACGTTATTTAATTCATGGTAATTCATGGCAGTTACAAAACTGTGCCATGCACTTTATACTTACTTACAATTGTCTGCACAGTTGCTCTTGGGACCTTAGGCTGCTTTGAAATGGCTCTAAGTGACTTTCCTGACTTGTTCAAGTCAATGATTTGTTTTTTCAGACCTGTTCCTTTGACTTTCCCATTGTCGCGTTTGTAACCGAGTCTGATGACTGCACCACAAGCTCTATTTAAATGGACTCAGAGAAGTCAACAGGTGTTGTCAATCATAATCACTCACATGAAGTTAAAAGGCCATGCTATGAAGCTAATTTGATTTGATTGTAACTTTTCTACATCACCAAAATTGGTAATGTACGTTGCTGTATGTATACTTTTGACCCAGCAGATTTGGTCACATTTTCAGTAGACCCATAATAAATTCATAAAAGAACCAAACTTCATGAATGCTTTAAGTGACCAACAAGTATGTGCTCCAATCACTCTATCACAATAAAATAAGAGTTGTAGAAATGATTGGAAACTCAAGACAGCCATGACATTATGTCCTGTAAACTTTTGTAAACTAAATATCACAAACTGAGACCAACATGGAATAGTAGTGACCCCTAATGGTGAAAGTACAGAATAACAAGAAGGTAGAAGTAAAAAAATATTTATTGGAGAAACATGTTAGCCACACACACACCGTACTTATTAACATATAATACATGACACATTGTACAAAACACTCACACAGACTAGAACTATTTGCCAGCAAAACGGCGTTTTCTTCAGTGGCTGGGCCGGAAGGGGAAGGGCATCCCCGTCATGAACGGCTGAGCGGGGTACTGCGGATGCGAGGAGGGATGCGAGGCCAGCGGTGTGTGGGGCGCGTGTGCCGGGTGTATGGGGTGCGAGGCGATGGGAGAATGGGATGCGTGCGGGCTGAAAGCCATAGGCGGGGTGTGGATGTTGTTGTAGTACATCACTGGGCCTGATAACACCAACTGGAGCAAACTGCAGGAGCAAAAACACAAGGTAAATGGGACAAGTGAAAATATTCTAATATATTATTTGAATTTTTAAAGTTTGAAAACCAGTAGTTACTTCTTAAGCACTAGATGGCGACAAAGAGCAGTAAAATGACTATCATACTTCCAGGTCATTACAGAAGCTCAAAATGACAACAACAGGGTAAGGAAACATTTGTTTTAGAAGAATAGAAACATCTTTAAGTGAAGTTCACAATATCAGACTTGGACAACCCTACTGTGCTAAAAATAGGGCACAACAAAATAATTATTCCGACTGAATAACATTAATTCAGTACAAATGTAGTAAAAGAGCTTGCTCATTTTTTTAAACCACAAAATATAACAAGAACACCACCTGGCCTTGTTCACACTGCAGGTCAATTCCAATTTGTTCTTTTGCTTATATGTGACCCCTTTACCATGAATTGATTAACGTGGACTTAAACAAGTTGAAAAACTTATTGGGGTGTTACCATACTTGCCAACCTTGAGACCTCCGATTTCGGGAGGTGGGGATGGGGGCGTGGTCGGGGGTGGGGCGGGGCGTGGTTGGGGGCGTGGTTAAGAGGGGATGAGTATATTGACAGCTAGAATTCACCAAGTCAAGTATTTCATATATATATATCCATCCATCCATCCATTTTCTACAGCTTATTCCCTTTTGGGGTCGCGGGGGGCGCTGGAGCCTATCTCAGCTACAATCGGGCGGAAGGCGGGGTACACCCTGGACAAGTCGCCACCTCATATATATATATATATATATATTGTGTATATTGTGTGTGAGTGCTCACGCACAGGGTGCGTGTGATGCGTCAGTGCGTTAGATATGTGGCAGAAGTGCTTGTAGTTAGTGCATGCTGCATGCTGCCCCTGCTTGCTACTCTCTGCTTACAGCTATCGCCGCCAGCTAGCCCCTGGGTGGGTGAAAAGAGGAGCCGAGTGCGTAAGCCTCCTCCTGCTGGTACACAGCCTCTCCACCACCAAGACCCCTACAGTGCCTCCTCGCGGCCACACACGGTAACTGGGACCTTGCGGTCTCAGGCTAAACTGTAGGGGATCTCGGAGCAGCAGTGGGCCCCAGAGGCGAGGTGTGCAGGCCCACCGGTGTGTGGACACGCCCTGGCATCCGCCAACCACTGCCCCATCTATGGGTCAAATAGTCGTCATTCCCCCTGCCCCCCCCACCCGCTGCCTTGTGGTACCTTTGGGAGAAGGAAAGGCTATGGGAGTAAACCCAGACAGAAATTCAGGAGTGGAGCCCCTGAGGCGGCTGGGTGTCATTGCTGACCCCCTGCCGGCAGCTCCTGCAGCCAAGCCGATGCCAGATGTATTGCCTTGCTTTCCTCTGGGCCACATCGTCACGGCCGAGAGGGGGATCTTGATGTCTGGGCAACCCAAGATCTCCATACTTTCTGCCCAGGCTTGCGCTACGGAGAGGTCACTCCAGCCTCCCCCTTAAAGGGAGGAAACAACACGGAAGCTGGCAGTCTTAAGTTCCACCCGATTGGCGCCAGCTTCGACGGTGGGAGGAATCATTGAGAATGAACTCCCCCAGGCGCAACCCATCGTCACTACTGACGGACGGATGCCTATGATGATATATATATATATATATATATATCCTGAAAATATGCAAACAAAACTGTGTTTAGATAATTGATACTTCAAACTTGCATAAATAAATATTAAGGAATATAACATAACTTGGCTTCTGAGAGTTTCAAAATGTAATGAATAAAATGCTAAAGTTGTTGATAAACAAGCAATTATTTTAATAATTAAATATGGTCATTTTAAATGAATTATTATGATCATTTAAAATCAATTATTTCAAATATGTTTATTTTAATGTATAATTCTATGGCTGGATGTAAAAGGAGTCACAAAAAAATACAAATAAAAATACAATTAATTTTGATGGTTTTTTTTTTTTTTTGTGTGTGTCCTGTCCAGCTTCTCAGGCAAATCATATAGTTGATGTAGATGCCCATGTCGGCTGTTCAGATTTACTTTACAAAAGAGAAGTGTAGGATACTTCTCTTGTTGCCTTATTTGTATTTGACTTTATTAAATGTATTTATATTATCATTTAGTGCAGCCGGGCCGGAGCAGGAGGGGATAGAAAGAGAAAAAAAAAAGAAGACAGAGGGAGCAATTGTGGGGACAAGAGGGGGATTAGACAGAGAGACAAAAACAACAACAGCAAACAACAACAACAACAACAACAACAATAGAGCAACATCAGCAAATATGACATGTACAAATATGATGGTAAAAGTAATAGCAAATAAGCAGTTAGCGAAAAATAAAAAATAATACAGAAATGACAATGAGCATTATTACACTACAAATGGATCAATACAAATACCAATAGAAATAGCGCTATTGATAATGAACAATACCAATAATTTACCTTTATTATCAACAATACAGTTGTTTAAATGCAACAATACATATACGTAATGATAACTTGAGATACGAAAGAATGCAGAAAAATGGAGGGGGAGAAAGAGAAGCAACCTATATTAACCTTGTAGATTGTTATAGTCACAATAGGTTAAGCTTTGTCAGTGTGCCATGTGTTACACCCAGTTTACCCTAGGGCAACAACGTTAATATATGTTTGATGAAACGTGATTATGTGCATGAGTGTAAGTATGCATATGTACTTGTATATGTACAGAATGTGTATATGTGTTTGTACAATGAATGTATATGTACAGAATGTGTATATGTGTTTGTACAGTGAATGTATATGTACAGTATGTGTATGTGTATGTTTGTATATTGAATGTGCGTGTGGATGTACGAACATTAGGTAGGTAAATATGTACTGTATTTGTGTATGTATGTGGGAGCGTAGGTACCTATGTACGTATGTGAGCATATGTGAATTTGCATGTACAATACATTCGACTCCCAGAGTGCGTGGGAGCCAGAGCACGGCCCCATCACCCCCGAGAGCCCAACCCACAAACAGGAGGCGTGGTGCCCAGGGAACCAGGGACCACCGCCCCCACGCAGCCAAGCCGGCCAGCGACAGGAACCCCAGAGCCCGACCCACCGTACCGCCCACAAGGGCCAGCAGCAGGCCGCAGACAGACGCACCCGGCAGAGGACAGGGCACGAGAAAAGCAGGGGACAGCCAGACCCCAAGCCAGCGAGAGACCACACCCCACACGGGCAGAAAGGCGAGACGCCCCGCCCGAGGGACCCAGAGACTCCCCGCAACCGGACGGGAAGACCGCCCCCGCCCCACCGGCAACCGGGCCCCCACGAGCCCACCCCCCACCCCCGGAGAGCGCGGCGAGGCCAGCCCCCGGCCACCCCACCCAAACCGGCCGCCGCAGGACCACCCAGGCACAGGGCCACGGGAACCACCCACCCCACCCGCAGGGACCCCAACGATGGAGATGGAACAACCAGCAACCGCCCCGCCGATCCCCCCCCCTGAGGGAGGGGAAAATTAAAAAATAATAATAAAATATATTAAAAAAATAAATAAATAAATAAATTAATTAATTAATTAATTTTAAAAAAAAGAATTAAAAGAAGATCACAGACATGCTGACAAACAAGGTCACTACCCCAGCAACTGGCCGACTCGCAGCACCTCGGAATACCTTGCAGCACCAAGCTACCACAATAGACGCAGGGACTAGGCCCAACAGGCCCCAACCAAGACGGGCACCCGGAAGGGATGGACAGCGGGACCCAGGAGCTCCAGACACGCAGTTCGGATGCAGTAGCCTGAGGCGTCGACCCCCGTCTGACAGGCAGGCCCAGAGCGTACCCCCAGAAATATACATACATACATACATACAGGTAAAAGCCAGTAAATTAGAATATTTTGAAAAACTTGATTTATTTCAGTAATTGCATTCAAAAGGTGTAACTTGTACATTATATTTATTCATTGCACACAGACTGATGCATTCAAATGTTTATTTCATTTAATTTTGATGATTTGAAGTGGCAACAAATGAAAATCCAAAATTCCGTGTGTCACAAAATTAGAATATTACTTAAGGCTAATACAAAAAAGGGATTTTTAGAAATGTTGGCCAACTGAAAAGTATGAAAATGAAAAATATGAGCATGTACAATACTCAATACTTGGTTGGAGCTCCTTTTGCCTCAATTACTGCGTTAATGCGGCGTGGCATGGAGTCGATGAGTTTCTGGCACTGCTCAGGTGTTATGAGAGCCCAGGTTGCTCTGATAGTGGCCTTCAACTCTTCTGCGTTTTTGGGTCTGGCATTCTGCATCTTCCTTTTCACAATACCCCACAGATTTTCTATGGGGCTAAGGTCAGGGGAGTTGGCGGGCCAATTTAGAACAGAAATACCATGGTCCGTAAACCAGGCACGGGTAGATTTTGCGCTGTGTGCAGGCGCCAAGTCCTGTTGGAACTTGAAATCTCCATCTCCATAGAGCAGGTCAGCAGCAGGAAGCATGAAGTGCTCTAAAACTTGCTGGTAGACGGCTGCGTTGACCCTGGATCTCAGGAAACAGAGTGGACCGACACCAGCAGATGACATGGCACCCCAAACCATCACCCAACCATGCAAATTTTGCATTTCCTTTGGAAATCGAGGTCCCAGAGTCTGGAGGAAGACAGGAGAGGCACAGGATCCACGTTGCCTGAAGTCTAGTGTAAAGTTTCCACCATCAGTGATGGTTTGGGGTGCCATGTCATCTGCTGGTGTCGGTCCACTCTGTTTCCTGAGATCCAGGGTCAACGCAGCCGTCTACCAGCAAGTTTTAGAGCACTTCATGCTTCCTGCTGCTGACCTGCTCTATGGAGATGGAGATTTCAAGTTCCAACAGGACTTGGCGCCTGCACACAGCGCAAAATCTACCCGTGCCTGGTTTACGGACCATGGTATTTCTGTTCTAAATTGGCCTGCCAACTCCCCTGACCTTAGCCCCATAGAAAATCTGTGGGGTATTGTGAAAAGGAAGATGCAGAATGCCAGACCCAAAAACGCAGAAGAGTTGAAGGCCACTATCAGAGCAACCTGGGCTCTCATAACACCTGAGCAGTGCCAGAAACTCATCGACTCCATGCCACGCCGCATTAACGCAGTAATTGAGGCAAAAGGAGCTCCAACCAAGTATTGAGTATTGTACATGCTCATATTTTTCATTTTCATACTTTTCAGTTGGCCAACATTTTTAAAAATCCCTTTTTTGTATTAGCCTTAAGTAATATTCTAATTTTGTGACACACGGAATTTTGGATTTTCATTTGTTGCCACTTCAAATCATCAAAATTAAATGAAATAAACATTTGAATGCATCAGTCTGTGTGCAATGAATAAATATAATGTACAAGTTACACCTTTTGAATGCAATTACTGAAATAAATCAAGTTTTTCAAAATATTCTAATTTACTGGCTTTTACCTGTATATACATACACATACACACATACATGTATACATACCCACACATACACATATATACATATACATACACATATGTACACATACACATATATAAACATACATACATACACACACATATACATACATATACACAGTTCGTCAGCCCCGACAGCCATCACGCGCGCGCGCTGCCACCAGTCACCACATCAGCCACACCCCTGCACCAGACCCAGCAGCCACGGGCGCCCACACCACAAACAAACGGCAGCAGAAACAGCAGCCGCAATAACCTCAGACAGCCAGCACCAGCCAATCAAATCAAAGCAATCAAAAAAAAACTGCGACCAGCAACCACACGCCACCAGGACCACGGAGACCAGCCGGCGCCAGCCCGCCAGTCAGCCCGAACGCCAACACGCAAACAAGAGACACCAACAACCCCCCCAACCAAAAGGCCCCCCACCCCAACCCAAACCCGCACAAACACACCACCGCCCAAACAACCAAGACACAGCATCCAGACCAGACACGGGGGCTGCGCCGCCACCACACCAAGTCACCAACAGAGACCCCACAGCGCAAGGTCGGGCCACACGGGCACGGACCCCACCCAACAGGAAGTGAGACCCGCGCGACGCCACACACAAATAAATAATAAGATTAAAAAAAATAAAAAATAAAAAAATAAAATAAAATAAAAAATAAAATTTAAAAAATAAAATAAAATAAAAATAAGTAAATAATAAAAATAATAAATACATTAAAAATATAAATATATATATAACAATAATAAATGAATAAAAGCCTGGCAGGCCACCAGACCGCAGTCCCCGCCGGCCGACGAGGCAATGAGGGGTGCGCCGAACCCCAAACCCCCCATGCATGTGTACAAGGCCCCCAGAGTGTCTACTGTGTAGTTAAAATTAGGAGGTCAGCCGTTACAGCCGACCTCCAGTCCCTATTGATGTGTGTACTGTAGCGTGAGTGAGATATGTATGCTTGTGGGAACTAATAATGCGATTAAAATTGGGGGACATCAAGGTCATGGTGGGTCCCAACCAAACCAAGCCCCCCAAATCCTAAGTGTCTAATATGCAGCTAAGATTGAGGGATGGACGAGGGGACAAGACAGGAGGACTGGAGCCCCATTGGAGGCATCCTCAACCCCCCGCCATGCCTCCCCGCAGGACAATCCCCAAAGTCCTATATATGTGTGACTGTGTGCGCTATAAGTAGGAGGAGTAGAGGGCCCGGACATCCCCCCAGTCCACGCGGCCGACAACCAGGAACTACGGCCAGGAGGCCGCCACCCCCCGCCACAGCCCGTGACCCACACCAGACCACTTAAACGTGACGCCACGCGAGCCCCTCCCCCCGCCAAACAAAGCCAGCCCCCGCCCGCCCCAACCCAACCCTGCAGAGCCCATACCGGCAACCAAACGCAGAAAAACCGCACATCCCCCACGCCCAATGCAAACACCGCATCCCGGCCATCCACACAGCAACGTGCCCATACGAGTCCCGGCCAGGGGAAGGAGCCCCCCAACGGGGGAAGAAGCCAATGCATCCCGTCCGCCCGCCAGCCCCCAAACCAGCCGGCAAGCCAACGCCAGCCAGCCCCACAACCCCACAAGCGCACAGACACCAGCCACAGTCCCCCAACCACTCCAACCCAACACAGCGATGCCAACCGCTGGTATCACCGCAGCAACCATCACCACCACCGCCCGTCCGCAGCGTAAACACCCGCGGCCGCCGAAACCAAAACAAAAAAGCGACCGACCCCGTAAACCACAACAACGCACACCCCCGGCTACCACCGAGGCCACCAACCCACCTACCCCAACTCATCCACAGCCAGGCCAATTGAGCCACCGGACATCCACACCCATGCACACACCTACACATTCATATGCACATACATACACACATACATATATGCATATACATATACATACACATACACACATATACACACGCATGCATATACATATAAACATACACATCCACACATATATACACATTAATACACCCACACACATATACATAAGCCCACATATACACAAACACATACATACACAACACACACACAAAAAAATGAATAAATAAATAAATAAATTTAAAAAATAAATAAATAAATAAATAAATAAATAAATAAATAAATAAATAAATAAATAATAATTTAATGTTTATATATAATTTTGATGTTTTTAGCAAAATATAGTAAAAATTTATTTATTTTTTAAAATTAATAAATATATTTATTTTTAGGTAAAATAAACATAATAATACAATTTATCTCTTGTCTGAATGATTTAGTTCTTGTCACCCTGTTGTCCTCCTGTCATGAAAAAAGGCTGTCCTCACTCGGGTCTGCATGGAGCTGGAGGGGGCGTGGCTTCCAGCTCCGGCTGAAAATCGGTAGATTTTCGGGAGAATATTTGTCCCGGGAGGTTTTCGGGAGAGGCGCTGAATTTCGGGACTCTCCCGGAAAATTCGGGAGGGTTGGCAAGTATGGGTGTTACCATTTAGTGGTCAATTGTACGGAACATGTACTGTACTGTGCAATCTACCAATAAAAGTCTCAATCAATCAATCAATCAAAACCCGTATCAGATTTTTTCATGTCTATGTAGACAGTGCAATTCTGAATTTTTCAAATCCGACCCAGGCCTCTTTCGTACATGGATATAAAAAAAGATATGCACCTAATGTGACTGCAGTGTGAACGCTCTGGTCGCATTCATCCAACCGATATTACCTCATTCTCCTCCAAGATAGACGGTTGCATAATAAATAGTTGACAATTTAGCACAAAACAAGTACAAATAATTTATAAATGGTTGATTTATATAGGCTAGTAAGGTAAAGTTTTGCTATCTTGTCAGGTACAAAACTTTACCTTACTAGCCTATATAAATCAACCATTTATAAATACACATTAGTAGGCTAAATGAACCTCTTCAACATATAAAGCAAAAATAATGTTTTGGGAACTCACGTCCATCATGTTCCATCACTCCCTTCTTGGAGCAGACGTCGCAGGAAAATGTCCCAAAAACTGCAAAAGGCCAAAGTGCTTGACCTCTTCCTTGTTAATCTTCAACGCGATATTCTGCTCAGAAAACGTTGACTTTGATCGCAAAAAATCCTTAAAAATTGTCCCAAATACGGAATTGAAGCCATGTGATGACGTCATGTCTGCACGTGGGTCAGATTGCGTTCACATTAGACATTTCCTTTTTTGTTTTGTAATGTGAACGATTAGATAAAAAGACCGCTTTTGACCAAAAAATATATGAATTGGACAATCTTACCCTGCAATGTGAACATAGCCTTTGTTGCCACTAGTGGTTTAAAGTGGAACTGCATTTTATTTTATTTTATTTGTTTGTTTATGTTGCCTTAAATGAACCCCTGGAAGAGCAAAGTTGGTGCTTTCTTACTTGTTGTGTGGGAGGCGTGAACAGATGGCTCTCAGGTCCTCTGTAAGAACAAAACAATAATACAGCATTAGATTGTATACCCTATTTTCCGGACTATAAGGCGCACTTAAAATCCTTTTTTTTTCTCTCAAAACTCGACAGTGCGCCTTATAACCCGATGCGCCTAATCTAATGTAAGGAATAAGTTTGGTTGAGCTTACCGACCTCGAAGCAATTTTATTTGGCACATTGTGTAATGATAAGTGTGACCAGTAGATGGCAGTCAAACATAAGAGATAAGCGAAGGCTGCACCGTTTGATGTGCTTCAACATACGAGCATTATTATGGTGTGTGTATAAGGTAAGACATATTATCTGGCTTTTTGTTTTGCAATATTATGCAAAAGCAACTTTTCTTACCTTCTAGTACCTGCTGATCTGTATTTGGGATCTGCATAAATCCTGAAAAATTGCCATAGTCGATAAGCTTCTTATTTTTCTCTATCTTCTTGTTATGGGATATCCATCCTCCATTGTTGCCATTTCTAATATAAAGTAGTGTAAAGTTCTTACTTATATCTGTCAGTAAACTCGCCATTAAAGTGCTAAAACATACCGGTGTAGTGAGTTTACATTATTCACCCAAGGAACTTTAGTTATTAGAGAGTTCCGGTCGGATGTTTTTTTTGCGGGTGTTGTTTCTGAATGAAGAGATGCTGCTCCGTTTTTGATTGAAGTAAAGTCTGAATGTCATTAAAACAGTTAGCTCCATCTTTTGACACTTCTTCCACTCCCGTCCTTGCACGCTACACCGCTACAACAAAGATGACGGGGAGAAGATGCTGTCGAAGGTGAGCCACGTAAATAAGACCGCCCACTAAACGCCGCATCCGGAAGGGACTGTCAGAGAGCGGCTCGAAGGTGATGTGTGAAACATAATCTATGCAACATTTTAACCAAAAAACCACCATTACATGTTATGTAGACCACAAGGAAGTGTTTGTATTTTGTATAGTGTTTTGTATATTGTACAGTATTTTGTATTTCTATAGTGTTTTTTATATTCTACAGGATTTCTTATTAATTTTATTGGATAGTAGTCTGTTTATTTAAATTGTTAGTTTTTTTTTTCTTTATTACCTTTTGTGTAATTTATTTTTAACCCATATTTGTTCCCACTATCGCACCTTAAGTGGGAGTCCTTAATCTCGTTATATGCAAATATAATGACAATAAAGTCCATTCTATTCTCTTATACATTTAGAAAAAAAAAAAAAAGACTCCTTTAATGCGCCTTATAATCCGGTGCGCCTTTTATATGAAAAAAGAACAAAATTGACCATTCATCGACGGTGCGCCCTATGGTCCGAAAAATACGGTATTTATTTGATTCTGAGAATAAATTAAAGTTGTTAACTTAAGGCCCGCAATGTTTGTTTACATGCTTTTTTTTTTATTTCTCTTTGTTATTTGGGCTATTTGGACCCTAATTAGAATAAAAACTAAGAATCATCTTTTGATATGATGTACTTAGTCCATAAGTGCACAAACGTGTACACCGCAAAAACTGAAATCTAAGTAAGATTTAATATCTCAAATAAAGGTGATATTTGCTTATTTTCTGTCTGATAAGATAATTCTTCTCACTAAGCAGATTTTATGTTAGAGCAGGGGTCACCAACGCGGTGCCCGCGGGCACCAGGTAGCCCGTAAGGACCAGATGAGTAGCCCGCTGGCCTGTTCTAAAAATAGCTCAAATAGCAGCACTTACCAGTGAGCTGCCTCTAAATTTTAAATTTTATTTATTTACTAGCAAGCTGGTCTCGCTTTGCTCGACATTTTTAATTCTAAGAGAGACAAAACTCAAATAGAATTTGAAAATCCAAGAAAATATTTTAAAGACTTGGTCTTCACTAACTGACAAAGAAACAGATAACAGATTTAGTGTCCAGTTCAAAGTGTGACATGATTTATTTAAAAATTTGAGAGTTGACTTTTGTATTTTACATGAGTTATTATTTGTACAAACATGGTGCAAAGTAATTCATGATTTGTTAAAAAATGTTAGCGGCTAGCTAGTTAAAATGGGATATTGTGATTTCACAAGACTGTCTCAGAAGTGATCATTTGAAAATGTTCAATTTGAAAAATGTGCACTTAGAGAAAATATAAAAATAGAGTGTTGCATATTGATATTTATCTGTCTCTATATATATTTATTGTGAGAAATCGTTAAGATGATCAGTGTTTCCACAAAGATAAATATCATTAATTATTAATAATAACATAGAGTTAAAGGTAAATTGAGCAAATTGGCTATTTCTGGCAATTTATTTAAATGTGTACCAAACTGGTAGCCCTTGCGATGAGGTGGCGACTTGTCCAGGTTGTACCCCGCCTTCCACCCGATTGTAGCTGAGATAGGCTCCAGCGTCCCCCGCGACCCCAAAGGGAATAAGCGGTAGAAAACGGATGGATGGAAACTGGTAGCCCTTCGCATTAAACAGTACCCAAGAAGTAGCTCTTGGTTTCAAAAAGGTTGGTGACCCTTGTGTTAGAGTATTTTACTTGTTTTAAGGGTTTTGGTCCTAAATGATCTCAGTAAGATTTTACAGCTTGTTACTGAGATTTGATGACCTATATTGAGTAAAACATGCTTGAAACTAGAATATCAAGTGTTGCAAAGCTGTGTCATCAACACTCACAAGTATAAAACTACTTTTTTAAAGTAATCATTTCTTATTTCAAGCATGAAAGAGACAATTGTGTCTCATAATTAAAACAGATGACAGCCAAATTGACTTTGCTGTTTTTTATTTTCAATGAAACAATAGAAAATACGTACTTATATAGTAGTACAGTTGGCACAGTACAGTAAACTGACAGTTAATATTTAACATTTGACATTTCAAACAATTTTGAACAGAAATAGTTCATGCACATTCAGATAAATTCCTCAAAATTACAATTAAAAACATTTTGGCCGGGGGCCGGGCTGTATATATGCGCACTAATTGACTGAAAGGGCACGCACCAGGCGCGATGATGTCATGTTATCCATGGAAAAATGCATTTTTAGACCATACGATTTGCCTGAGCGGCTAGGAGACGCCGAGAGTAATAAGCGGTTGCCTTGTTGCCTTTCCATTAAGAACAATAAATTAGTTTTTAGTATAAGTTTGCTGGTTTCAAGAAATGTAATATCGTTATGTCAAGATAATGGCACTAGCATTTACTTCATTTAAGAATATTTTTCAACATATTGAGCAAAAAGGTCTCTCTCTCTTTTTTTTCTACCAAGAAAAGTGCACTTGTTTTTAGTGAGAATATACTTACTTTAAGGTATTTTTGGGTTCATTAAGGTTAGCTAATTTTACTTGTTTTGGAAAGTCTTGACAAGCCAAATTTTCTTGTTGTATTGGCAGATAATTTTGCTTAGTCCAAATAAAATACCCCTAATTTTTATTTTTTTTCTTGATTTTGAACACTGACGTTTTGCAGTGTACTTCATGTTTAGTGACATGCTAATTCTTATTTTTACAAATTCCATTGTATGTTATACTCTTCTGACACCACCAGATGGCAGTATGAGTGTCCACATAAGTGGCCATAAGACCCCAATTCAGTTGTGTACACAATTTTGGAAATAAGAGCTAAAAGGTGCTGTCCACGTATGTGGCCACTAAGGCCTTTAGAGATTTTTAAAGGTGTTTGTTTGATTGGCACACTCACCTCTGGAGCAGAGCAAGGCTCCGTTGGCCATGGCAACCTGCAGGGCCTGAGCCAGCCGGTCCAGAGCCAGCTGCGGATGCACATGCACGTCAGCAGCGGCTGGCGTGTGCGTGTGTTTGTCGGCCTGGTCCAACAGCCGGGACAGGTCAGAGGTCAGCGATGCCAAGGACTCCACCTGGAGGAGGGCCAGGCGACCGAATATGCCTTTCTCGTTCAGTATGTTTGGCAGGAGCATGAAGACCTGAAACAGAAAAAACATCTTGAGTCCAAAAGCGCATGTTCATGTGTGTGAACGCCCCCGAGCTCGCACCTGCAGGACGCTCAAATGGAGTGCGGAGAAAAGGGCCGCCACTTCTTGCTCGCTGCCCGAGCTGCTGTGCGGCAACATCTGCTTCTTGTCCCGCTTGTACACCAGCGGGGCTTTGACGCACCAGCGCACCAGCCCGCCCAGAGGCGTGACGTCCAGCGAGGTGCTCGGCGGGCTGCCAGACAGGGGCGTGTTCAGGAAGGTGACCAGGACCAGGCGAGGGTCCTCTTGGATCCACGACACAATCATCTGGAGGAGCTCTAGAGGAGGCGTCAGCTCCTCTAAGGTAAAAACAACAAGAGTTAACCATAACAAACGTAATTCCTCCAGTAGTGAAGTGAAGTGAATTACGTATATTTATATAGCGCTTTTCTCTAGTGACTCAAAGCACTTTACATAGTGAAACCCAATATCTAAGTTACATTTAAACCAGTGTGGGTGGTACTGGGAGCAGGTGGGTAAAGTGTCTTGCCCAAGGACACAACGGCAGTGACTAGGATGGCAGAAGTGGGGATCGAACCTGCAACCCTCAAGTTGCTGGCACGGCCGCTCTACCAACCGAGCTATACCGCCCCAATACAATACAGTAGTGTATCACAATCATATTTGTTGTCACTTAGGACCATGCATTTATTTGTGACAACCCCTTTGTAAAGATTTGCTCATAAACACATTATAACAGGACTCTGTTTATGAGGTAGGGCTTGGCGATAGCTGAAAACTGTATCACGATATACAGTACAGGCCAAAAGTTTGGCCACACCTTCTCCTCATTCAATGTGTTTCCTTTATTTTCATGACATTGTAGATTGACACTGAAGGCATCGAAACTATAAAACTTTTTTTTGTTTTAATATATTTTCTGTAGGACATGACACAAACCTTCCTAATTGTTAGAAATCCCACTGTTTATGTTATACATGCTTCACTGATGAGAGTATTTGGCAAGCACCGTTTTGTCCTAATTTCAGCGATCCCTGAACTCACCGTAGTTTGTTTACATGTACAACTTTCTCCGATGCTGCCTCAGAAAGACGCGATTTATGCCACTCCTCCTTTGTCTCATTTTGTCCACCAAACATTTTATGCTGTGCGTGAATGCACAAAAGTGAGCATTGTTTATGTTATTGACTAGTGTGGAGTGATAATCAGGCATATTTGGTCAATCCATGACTGCAATCTAATCGACGCTAACATGCTATTTAAGCTAGTTGTATGTACATATTGCATCATAATGCCTCGTTTGTAGGTACCGCATTTTTCCTGTATAAGTCGCACCGGAGTATAAGTCGCACCGGCCGAAAATGCATAATAAAGAAGGAAAAAAACATATAAGTCGCACTGGAGTATAAGTCGCATTTTTTGGGGAAATTTATTTGATAAAACCCAACACCAAGAATAGACATTTGAAAGGAAATTTAAAATAAATAAAGAATAGTGAACAACAGGCTGAATAAGTGTACGTTATATGAGGCATAAATAACCAACTGAGAACGTGCCTGGTATGTTAACGTAACATATTATGGTAAGAGTCATTCAAATAACTATAACATATAGAACAGTGGTTCTTAACCTTGTTGGAGGTACCGAACCCCACCAGTTTCATATGCGCATTCACCGAACCCAAACCGTAATCATAAAATGATGTTGTATATTAAAGAAATACTAATAAAGTTATATTTTACAAACAGAAAGTTACAGGAATGTACATCTCATTGTGCAACATGTGAATGTTTTAATGTTCTGAAAGAGGTACACACCCAGACATATAATAATAGTACACAGCTCATGAAAAACAATATGTTACAGTCATTGTAAGTGGGCCAAAACACTTATATTAGAAAATAATCAAATAACTATAACATATAGAACATGCTATACGTTTACCAAACAATCTGTCACTCCTAATCGCTAAATCCCATGAAATCTTATATGTTTTGTCTCTTACGTGAATGAGCTAAATAATATTATTTGATATTTTACGGTATTGTGTTAATAATTTCACACATAAGTCGCTCCTGAGTATAAGCCGCACCCCCGGCCAATAATATCGGACTGCCGATATTATCGGCCGATAAATGCTTTAAAATGTAATATCGGAAATTATCGGTTTCGGTTTCAAAAACTAAAATTTATGACTGTTTAAAACACCGCTGTACGGAGTGGTACACGGACGTAGGGAGAAGTACAGAGCGCCAATAAACCTTAAAGGCACTGCCTGTGGGTGCCGGCCCAATCACATAATATCTACGGCTTTTCACACACACACAAGTGAATGCAAGCATACTTGGTCAACAGCCATACAGGTCACACTGAGGGTGGCCGTATAAACAACTTTAACACTGTTACAAATATGTGCCACATTGTGAACCCACACCAAACAAGATTGATAAACACATTTCGGGAGAACATCCGCACCGTAACACAACATAAACACAACAGAACAAATACCCAGAACCCCTTGCAGCACTAACTCTTCCGGGACGCTACAATATACACCCCCTGCTACCCCACCCCCCCCAACCCCGCCCACCTCAACCTCCTCATGCTTTCTCAGGGAGAGCATGTCCCAAATTGCTGCTGTTTTGAGGCATGTTAAAAAAAATAATGCACTTTGTGACTTCAATAATAAATATGGCAGTGCCACGTTGGCATTTTTTTCCATAACTTGAGTTGATTTATTTTGGAAAACCTTGTTACATTGTTTAATGCATCCAGCGGGGCATCACAACAAAATTAGGCAAAATAATGTGTTAATTCCACGACTGTATATATCGGTATCGGTTGATATCGGAATCGGTAATTAAGAGCTGGACAATATCGGAATATCGGCAAAAAAGCCATTATCGGACATCTCTACTTTCAGGTGACTACCTTTTGAAACTCATGGAGAGAATGCCAAGAGTGTGCAAAGCAGTAATCGGCGCAAAGGGTGGCTATTTTGAAGAAACTAGAATATAAAACATGTTTTCAGTTATTTCACCTTATTTTTGTTAAGTACATAACTCCACATGTGTTCATTCATAGTTTTGATGCCTTCAGTGACAATCTACCATGTAAATAGTCCTGAAAATAAAGAAAACACATTGAATGAGGAGAAGGTGTGTCCAAACTTTTGGCCTGAACTGTACTTGTCCACATTGATCATTTATATTTTTGTATGACCTACTGATATATGACCTATATCTAATAAGGAGATTCCGCATTTTAAATATGCTTCATTACATACCTGAACGGCCCATTTTCCATCCGATGTTTCTCAACCTACAGTACACACCTTCTCATTCAATGCGTTTTCTTCATTTTCATGACTATTTACATCGGGCCTGGGCAATTATTTTGCCATGGGGGGCCAAAATTCGAGAAAAAAATATGTCTATTTTTTAGGAAGACTAATACAAAACCTCACAATAATGCCTGATTGAAAGCTAAAAACGTTATGACACACCGCCTTAAAAGCAGAATGGAAATAATTATTTTTTTTCCTGAATGAGACACCCAGAATGTGGTGTTTACAATATTAACTATGAACTATAAAATGTCAACACAAGCATGGAAAACACTCTAAAATCACTTAACTTCTTAAAACGAAGGTGCAAAAATAAGGAATATGTAAGAAATGCTTAATGAAGGGTAACAAACTAGTACAAAGTGTATAAACGTAAACAGCTGAGAAGAACTATGATTTACGGCTGTGCTCTAAAGGGTGAGCGCGGCTAAGGTGGTGTGGACGAACGTCTGAAATTAACCCAAAAATGGCCATACTATCGAGCGGACGCTTCCTGTTTTATTCACAATTCCTTCGCTCTCTGCAGCACCTCTTCTCTTCTCACACCATGCAGAGAATCCACCGCGAGACGACAAGATGGCGCAACCAAACATAGTAGTTGATACCGTCACCTGATTGGCTGTTAGCATGTCACGCCCACTGATCAGTGATCACTTCCTGCGCTGCTCGGTTACCAGAGAGCGATTGCCTTTGTTCATGTAACCAACCTTGCTTCGCAACTTCCGGTTTCTTCCGACAAAGAAGGGAAAAAAAAAATCGAAAGTTTTATCTAACACATTTTTTATAGATATGTTTTACATGTCTATCGCGATAAACTATATATTGAGGGTAATACCATTTCTCAATTCAACCATGTTACTACTTCAACATTTCTCGACCGATTTGAAAAATTCCAACACCAACCATTTCAACTCATTCAGAACATTCAAGTTTTTTACCATTTTCTTTTTAAATTCCCGCATTTCCCGAAATTCCCAAATTTTGAGGAAATTCTAATTGAAATCAATGGGACATTCTTCAAAGCCCTTGACCGATGTAAACAATTCCAACACCAACTAATTCAGCTCATTCAGGACATGCATGCTCCTAATCATTCTTTTAAAAATCCCTATTTTCCCAAAATCCCCAAATTTCCAGGAAGTTCCCATTGGAAATGGACATTTTCCAAGTTGCACAATTCCCACATTTTTCAACCTATTCAAACCATTCCACCTTTAACACATTCCACTCATCCTGGACATTCAAACTATCATTTTTCAAGTTCCAAAAAAATTCCAGGAATTCCCAGAATTCGTTTTTTCAAAACCTTTTTTCTGTCTACGATTCCTTCCACATTTTTCGACCCACTTCAACCGTTGCACCGTCAAATCATTCCTCTTAATCAGGACAAAAAACGGAGTTGTTTTTTGAACAGCAAAAATTCCCGGTTTTCCCAAAATTCCAGGAATTCAGTAATACTATTTCTCAATTAAAAATGTTACTACTTCAACATTTCTCGACCAATTTGAAAAATTCCAACACCAACTCATTCACAACAATCAAAATATTAAGCATTTTCCAAAAAATTCCCAAATTCCCATGAAATTCCGATTGAAAAGAATGGGACATTTTTTCAAAGTTCCAAAAGTCCCACATTTTTTATCCGATTCAAACCGTTCCAACTTCAAACTGTTTAGACTACCGTATTTTCCGCACTATAAGGCGCACCGGATTATTAGCCGCACCTTCAATGAATGGCATATTTCATAACTTTGTCCACCAATAAGCCGCCCCGGACTAAAAGCCGCGCCTACGCTGCGCTAAAGGGAATGTCAAAAAAACAGTCAGATAGGTCAGTCAAACTTTAATAATATATTAAAAACCAGCGTTCTAACAACTTTGTTCACTCCCAAAATGTACGCAAATGTGCAATCACAAACATAGTAAAATTCAAAATAGTGCAGAGCAATAGCAACATAATGTTGCTCGAACGTTAATGTCACAACACACAAAATAAACATAGCGCTCACTTTCTGAAGTTATTCTTCATTCGTAAATCCTTCGTCTTCGGTGTCCGAAGTGAAAAGTTGGGCAAATTTACGATCCACTGGCAGATGTTGGCGTCGTCTGGCGCTGCCTCCTCGTCTTAGTGAAGGTGTGTTCGCCTTCTGTCATCCATTGTTCCCACGCAGTTAGCAGTCTAGCTTCGAATGCCCTGTTGACACCAATATCTAGCGGCTGGAGGTCTTTTGTCAATCCACCCGGAATGACGGCGAGTATTGAATTAAGCGCGTAAGCGTGTCTCTCAATGTGCTGTTATGAGCTAGCAAATATAACAACTACACTACCCAGCATGCAACGTTGTTACGAGCATGCGCGGTAGCCCTGAGAAGCGTTGTTGTATGCTGGGAGTTAGAATGTGGTTATGAGCACGCTGTGAGTAAACGTTGAGAACTCAGTTAACACGCCTCGTCTGCATTATTTATAATTAGACAGACAACACACTTAATAGGAGCCATTTTGGGGTCTTTACATAAACACACAAATGGAAATGAAACGTCACATATCCCAGCATGCACCGCGCGCTTCTTCGTCATCCACTGTTCCCACGCAGTTAGCAGTCTAGCTTCGAATGCCCTGTTGACACCAATATCTAGCGGCTGGAGGTCTTTTGTCAATCCACCCGGAATGACGGCAAGTATTGAATTAAGCGCGTAAGCGTGTCTCTTAATGTGCTGTTATGAGCTAGCAAATATAACAACTACACTACCCAGCATGCAACGATAGTTACGAGCATGCGCGGTAGCCCTGAGAAGCGTTGTTGTATGCTGGGAGTTAGAATGTGGTTATGAGCACGCTGTGAGTAAACGTTGAGAACTCAGTTAACACGCCTCGTCTGCATTATTTATAATTAGACAGACAACACACTTAATAGGAGCCATTTTGGGGTCTTTACATAAACACACAAATGGAAATGAAACGTCACATATCCCAGCATGCACCGCGCGCTTCTTCTACGGGGAAAAAAGATGGCGGCTGTTTACCGTAGTTGCGAGACCTAAACTTTATGAAAATGAATCTTAATATTTATCCATATATAAAGCGCACCGGGTTATAAGGCGCACTGTCAGCTTTTGAGAAAATTTGTGGTTTTTAGGTGCGCCTTATAGTGCGGAAAATACGGTATTCGGGAATTGCGGGCTCTCTCCTGACAAATTCGAAATATTCCCAAATTTCCAAGAATTCCAGGTTTTCCGGGACATTTTTCCCCATTCAAAATGAATTGGCCATTTTTTAAACTTCCACTATTTCCACATTTTTCAACCGATTCAAACCATTCCACCTTCAACACATTTCACTCATCCTGGAAATTCAAAATATTATTTTTCCAAGTTGAAAAAATTTCCAGGAATTCCCAGAATTCCCGTTTTTTTCTTGCGACTACCCCGTCCACATTTTTCGACCCCTTTCAACCGTTCCACCGTCAAATCATTCCTCTTAATCAGGACGAAAAACAAAGTTTCTTTTTGAACTGGAAAAATTCCCGGTTTTCCCGAAATTCAGTAATACTATTTCTCAATTAAAAATGTTACTACTTCAACATTTCTCGACCGATTTGAAAAACTCCAACACCAACTTATTCACAACATTCAAAATATTTAGCATTTTCTAAAAAAATCCCAATTTTCCATGAAATTCCCATTGAAAAGAACAGGACATTTTTTATAAGTTCCAAAAGTCCCACATTTTTTTTCTGATTCAAACCGTTCCAACTTCAAACTGTTCAGCCTATTTTGGAATCGCAGGCTTTCCCTTGACAAATTCCCCAAATTCGCAGATTTCCAAGAATTCCAGGTTTTCCGGAACATTTTTCCCCTTTCAAAATGAATTGGCCATTTTTCAAACTTCCACCATTTCCACATTTTTCAACCGATTCAAACCATTCCACCTTCAACACATTTCACCCATCCTGAAAATTCAAACTATCATTTTTCCAAGTTAAAAAAAATTCCAGAAATTCCCAGAATTAGTTTTTTCAAAACCTTTTTTCTGTCTACGATTCCTTCCACATTTTTCGACCCCTTTCAACCGTTCCACCGTCAAATCATTCCTTTTAAATCAGGACAAAAAACAAAGTTATTTTTTTAACTGGAAAAATTCCCGGTTTTCCCAAAATTCCAGGAATTCAGTAATACTATTTCTCAATTAAAAATGTTACTACTTCAACATTTCTCGACCAATTTGAAAAATTCCAACACCAACCATTCACAACATTCAAAATATTTAGCAAAATTTTCTAAATTTCCATGAAATTCCCATTGAAAAGAACGGGACATTTTTTTAAAGTTCCAAAACTCCCACATTTTTTATCCGATTTAAACCGTTCCAACTTGAAACAATTCAGCCTACCGGTATTCGGAAATCGCAGGCTTTACCTTGAAAAATTCCCAAAATTCCCAGATTTCCAGAATTCGTTTTTTCAAAACCTTTTTTCTGTCTACGATTCCTTCCACATTTTTCGACCCACTTCAACCGTTGCACCGTCAAATCATTCCTCTTAATCAGGACAAAAAACGGAGTTGTTTTTTGAACAGCAAAAATTCCCGGTTTTCCCAAAATTCCAGGAATTCAGTAATACTATTTCTCAATTAAAAATGTTACTACTTCAACATTTCTCGACCGATTTGAAAAATTCCAACACCAACCATTCACAACATTCAAAATATTTAGCATTTTCTAAAAAAAAATCCCAAATTTCCATGAAATTCCCATTGAAAAGAACAGGAACTTTTTTTCCCCAAAGTTCCAAAACTCCCACATTTTTTATCCGATTCAAACCGTTCCAACTTGAAACAGTTCAGCCTATTTGGAAATCGCAGGCTTTACCTTGACAAATGCCAAAAATTCCAAGATTACCAAGAATTCCAGGTTTTCCGGGACCGTTTTCCCCATTCAAAATGAATTTGCCATTTTTCAAACTTCCACCATTTCCACATTTTCCAACCGATTCAAACCGTTCCACCTTCAACACATTCCACTCATCCTGGAAATTCAAACTATAATTTTTCCAAGTTAAAAAAAATTCCAGGAATTCCCAGAATTCCCGTTTTTTCAAACCCTTTTTCCTGACGACTACCCCTTCCACATTTTTCGACCCCTTTCAACCGTTCCACCGTCAAATCATTCTTCTTAATCAGGACAAAAAACTAAGTTATTTTTTTAACTGGAAAAATTCCCGGTTTTCACGAAATTCCAGGAATTCAGTAATACTATTTCTCAATTAAAAATGTTACAACTTCAACATTTCTCGACCGATTTGAAAAATTCCAACACCAACTCATTCACAACAATCAAAATATTTAGCATTTTCCAAAAAATTGCCAAATTTCCATGAAATTCCCATTGAAAAGAACGAGACATTTTTTCAAAGTTCCAAAACTCCCACATTTTTTATCCGATTCAAACCGTTCCAACTTCAAAATATTCAGCCTGTACAGGAATTGTGTGCTCCCTTTCAACAATTAGTCATTTTGAAGTTTACGCAGTTCCTTCAGGAATTGTTCATCCAGTTGAAAAATAACATCTGTCTCGCTATCTTGTGTCAGAAAAAAACACAAACATCAGCAACTCAGTTTCTTTCGCTTTTCATGGTTTTGCTCACTTTTTTTCTGGAACTATCTCCCTCTCCATGTGAGACAGGCCCCTTCTTTGGCTATTTTTAAGACCCTTCTTAAAACCCATTTTTATTCACTGGCTTTTTTAACCTAGAATGAGACTTTAAACTGTTTTTAACTTTTTAACTGCTTTTTATCTAAACAAAATGTTCTTAGGGTAATTTGTATTTGCTTTTTCAATGTGTATTTTACTACTGTTTTAAATTTCATTTTTTAGTCTGTCCTTTGCCTCTATTTCTTTGTGGTGTACAGCCCTTTGCTCTTCAACTGTGGTTGTTTTTAAAGGGCTTTATATAAAGTTGGTATGGTATGGTATGTTCTCCACAGAGCTCATAAAAACTGCATGCACATATGTCATGGACAATTATGCAGATGAAATGATGAAGTTAGTTAATATTTACTAAAGCATAATATTTTGTAATATGTGAATGATTATAATTATTGTAAAAAAAAAATCAAAATTTTGAATGCAGCTGAGATAGGCTCCAGCATCCCCCGCAACCCCAAAAGGGACAAGCGGTAGAAAATGGATGGAGGGATATAATTATAATAATGCATTTATCAAAAATAATTATTTTTAAAAAATACATAAAAACGTTTTATGAGGAAATCTTTTTGAATGATTTCATGCGTTTCCTGTGTCCAGATGTGATACCTGAGGTGAGGTCATAGAGTGTGGTAACAGCAGTGATGAACTGGCAGCAGAAGCGTGGACTGGCGCTGTGGATATTCTGCAAGGTGGGCACTGAACCTGGCATCATGCTGCAGTAGTCGTCGACCAGAACTTGCGCCAGACGCACACAATACACACAGTGGGTCCTCTGTCAAAGAGATGCAGGACACAAAAGGTTATACTTGCAACCGTGAAGCTCAAAATGTTGTATTGCAATGTTTGCAGGTGTTTTTGGGGGATGGTTGCATATGACCACTGTTTGCGATACTATGTTGACATGTGAACTAAAGTATCTAAGGGCATTTATTGTCAAAGCGCAGGGTTGTTGTTTTTTTTTTATATCGCTCAACACGGCGTAAAGCTCCGGTTGTGTTGATTGAGCGATTGATGTCCCTCTGCGGCAGCTACGTAGTTTAACTGCAGTTGCAGCGTTGCGCCACTATAGAGGCGCTACATCGACAACAGTGCACCGGAAAGACCTGAAGCAACTACCGAAGATGAAACAGATCAAATCGTGTTTTTTCCCGCTACTTGGTGCATAATGTTGACCGCCGTAACAAGTGGATTTCTGCCATCAGAGCATGATAGAGACGGATCACAAGACTCTTATAGAACACTCCAGACTGTGCTGTGAACATTTTGTCTGTGGTAAGTGAACACAGCTCGTAGTGTTGGCTTCGTTTCCAACCTTTTGTGACTACCCTATTTTTCGGACTATAAGTCGCAGTTTTTTTCATAGTTTGGCCGGGGGTGCGACTTATACTCAGGAGCGACTTATGTGTGAAATTATTAACACATTACCGTAAAATATCAAATAACATTATTTAGCTCATTCACGTAAGAGACTAGACGTGTAAGATTTCATGGGATTTAGCGATTAGGAGTGACAGATTGTTTGGTAAACGTATAGCATGTTCTATATGTTATAGTTATTTGAATGACTCTTACCATAATATGTTACGTTAACATACCAGGCACGTTCTCAGTTGGTTATTTATGCCTCATATAACGTACACTTATTCAGCCTGTTGTTCACTATTCTTTATTTATTTTAAATTGCCTTTCAAATGTCTATTCTTGGTGTTGGCTTTTATCAAATAAATGTCCCCAAAAAATGCAATTTATACTCCAGTGCGACTTATATGTTTTTTTTCCTTCTTCATTATGCATTTTCGGCCGGTGCGACTTATACTCCGGAGCAACTTATACTCCGAAAAATACGGTAATTATAATAGATCGATTGATTGAAAAATGTATTAGAAGTAGGGATGTCCGATAATATCGGACTGTCGATATTATCGGCCGAGAAATGCTTTAAAATGTAATATCGTGCATATCTTATGTAGTATTTATTTATTTATTTTACCTTATTTATCTTTTATATATTTGTTAGATTAAATCCAAGTTTGCATATATTCATGTGTGTCTATATTTGTTGTGGGCACTATATGACAATTACCTTGGGAATTAAAGTGGGTGGGTATTGTAAGGGGTGGGGTTTACTATGTTACATATTGTAAAATGTGCAGATACCGCAACTTGCTGTTGCCATGATCCAACATACTGTACTGTCTGCAAAATTCAATAAAAATATTTGGGGAAAATAAAAATGTAATATCGTAAATTATCGGTATCGGTTTCAAAATTATCGGTATCGATTTCAAAAAGTAAAATTTATGACTTTTTAAAACACCGCTGTACGCAGCGGTACACGGACGTAGGGAGAAGTACAGAGCGCCATAAACCTTTAAGGCACTCCCTTTGCGTGCCGGCCCAATCACATAATATCTATGGCTTTTCACACACACAAGTGAATGCCACACATACTTGGTCAACAGCCATACAGGTCACACTGAGGGTGGCCGTATAAACAACTTTAACACTGTTACAAATTTGCGCCACACTGTAAACCCACACCAAGCAAGAGTGACAAACACATTTCGGGAGAACATCCGCACCGTAACACAACATAAACACGACAGAACAAATACCCAGAACCCCTTGCAGCAATAACTCTTCTGGGACGCTACAATAAACACCCCCACCACCTCCTACCCCCCTCCCCCACCTCAATCTCCTCATGCTCTCTCAGGGAGAGCATGTCCCAAATTCCAAGCTGCTGTTTTGAGGCATGTTAAAAAAAATAATGCACTTTGTGACTTCAATAATAAATATGGCAGTGCCATGTTGGCATTTTCTTCCATAACTTGAGTTGATTTACTTTGGAAAACCTTGTTACATTGTTTAATGCATCCAGCGGGGCATCACAACAAAATTAGGCATAATAATGTGTTAATTCCACGACTGTATATATCGGTATCGGTTGATATCGGAATCGCTAATTAAGAGTTGGACAATATCGGAATATCGGCAAAAAAAGCCATTATCGGGCATCTCTAATTAGAAGTGTGCATAGAATCGGGTAGAGTTTCACGACGGTACAGATGAAGCATGGTGGTGGCGGCATCGTGCTGTGGGGATGTTTTTCAGCGACGGGAACTGGAAGAGTAGTCAGGATAGAGGGAAAGAGGAACGCAGCAATGTACAAAGAAATCTTGGATGAAGCTTGAGAGGTGTGGCAAAGAGCAATGGGCAAAACTGGCCAAAAATAGGTGTGCCAAGTTTCTAGCATCCTATTCAAAAAGACTGCAAAGACTGAAAAGGTGCATCAACTACTCAGTGGCCTAGTGGTTAGAGTGTCCGCCCTGAGATCGGTAGGTCGTGAGTTCAAACCCCGGCCGAGTCATACCAAAGACTATAAAAATGGGACCCATTACCTCCCTGCTTGGCACTCAGCATCAAGGGTTGGAATTGGGGATTAAATCACCAGAAATGATTCCTGGGCGCGGCCACCGCTGCTGCTCACTGCTCCCCTCACCTCCCAGAGGGTGAACAAGGGGATGGGTCAAATGCAGAGGACAAATTTCACCACACCTAGTGTGTGTGAGACAATCATTGGTACTTTAACTTTAACTTAAAGTATTGAGCAAAGGCTGTTAATACCGTACTCTTATTATATATTTTTAAATACAATTGGCAAATTTAAAACATAAGGTATTGTCTGTAGAATTCTTAGGACAAAAATGAATGTATTCATTTCTGAATTATAAGGCTGTAACATGTGAAGTGAATTATATTTATATAGCGCTTTTCTCTAGTGACTCAAAGCGCTTTTACATAGTGAAACCCAATATCTAAGTTACATTTAAACCAGTGTGGGTGGCACTGGGAGCGGGTGGGTAAAGTGCCTTGCCCAAGGACACAGCGGCAGTGACTAGAATGGCGGAAGCGGGGATCGAACCTGGAACCCTCAACTTGCTGGCACGGCCACTCTACCAACCGAGCGATACCGCCCCATCTTAACATACTTAACAACCTAACATAATATTTATAGAAATGTATATTAAAAAAAATAATATTTTTTTATTTATAGTTATATATATATTATAGTAATATTATATTTTTAGAAAAATATATACATCCATCCATTCTCCACCGCCTATCCCCTACGGGGCCGCGGGGGGGCGCTGGAGCCCATCCCAGCTGCAATCATTTATATTATATTTAAACAGTTGTGAAAAGATGTACACAAAGTAAAGATTGTGAAAGTAAAAAGCAAACAAACTGGAAAAACAAGACAGACAAAAAAAAAAATGTGTGGAAAAAGTGAGGCGCTGTGAATACTTTCGGGATCCATAGTATACTAGCACAAGTTCAGTTTAGTGTATTCACCTGTAGCCAGTTGGCAGCACACTCCAGGATGGGAACTCGACTCACGGCGACTGCCATGGAGACCAGTTTTCCGAGCAGTGCCATGCGGCTGTCATCCGCCTGGTTGCCTTGGAGGCTGAAGAGGGCGGAGAACATGAGCTGGCGGACATTGTCGCGGCTCTGTTCCTGGAAACAGCTGCACATGATCTCCAGAAGCTGGAGCTCCTGCAGCGCGCTCATTCTCTAAAAGACAAAAAAAAAAGGCAGCGGTTATTAGCGGTGTCTATTTTTGTTTTGTTTACAAAATTCAGTATACACAATGTCATGCCTTACCCTGGTCAGGGCGTTCCTGTCCTTGGGTGCATGGAGAATGAATTCCTCCACCAGTTCTAAGGTTTTGGTGTCCACCTGGGGCGGCTGCCTTCCGGACTGAACCAGGTTACTGATGTAGATGTCCAGGTGGTACAGCAGCTCCTTGGCGGCACTCAGCACGTCACGAGGCAGCAGGGACTGACGTATATCACCCATCACTACCTAACGGACATGGAAATTACATTTTGCAATCATTTCCTCCACACTTTGATATGATTAATTTGAAAACATAGGCATGTTTCTAGGGCTGGGCGATATATGGAATATACTCGATATATCGCGGGTTTGTCTCTGTGCGATGTAGAAAATGACTATATCCTGATATTGGAGTATACGTTCTCACGCAGTTGCTTTTAGCTGCGGGCATTAGACTACAGGCTTTTCGCAATATTTCTACTCTCTCCTTCTCACACAGACATAAAACAAGCGCACCTATGTCACATACTGTCATCTGGTAACAAATATAGGAAGAATTAATTCCCAAGAAAACGGGGTCCATCGTCTGGCGGTGGCTTGGCTTTAAGCGGGAAGATGTTGAACAGACAACCGTAATATGTCAAGTAGGCGGCAAAAGTGTTGCTACAAAAAGTAGCATTACTGCTAATTTGTAGCATGACTTGAAAAGTCACCCGCTAGAGAATGAAGAGTGCTTGAAACTCTGCATGTCGATGTGGGGAGGCGTGGCCGGCAGACCAACAGCGAGACAGGGCACGCCGGGGCCGACCCCAAGATGGCGGCGAGGATCGACGCCGTAATAAATGTCAGGTGCGTGGATCGCCCGGCTGTGCACAATTGCGTAATCCCCTCTGTGTGTAAATGGGGCGGCAGCCGAGAACGACGGGGCAGAAGGTGTTGGAGAGCTAGCAGCACATGCAGCGCGGAAGAGACAGAGAGCGAGACGAAGACGACGACGCGGCAGGCTGAAAATCGAACCGAAGAGCGAGCAGGGAAGAGGAGCTGAAAAGCGACCCGACGAGACTGAGTTTACTTGAAAAAATAAACAAAGTCAAAACTGCTCGACGTCATGTCTGTGCTTGGTGGTCCATGGAACCCGGACGACAGTGAGAGACCGTCAAAGTCAACATCTCCATTCGGTGCCACACCCAACAAAATGCCAAAGCAACCATTTCCACATCAACACCGTATGAAAAAAATAGTCAACAACAGAAGGAGATAACGTCCGCAGGAACCTACCACATAGCGAAGGACATACAATATTTGATTTCCTATTATGCAGCTCATTTTTATTTGACACTCATTGAAATATCTTGTGTGACATCATGCACAAAAGTGCACTTTAATTGTTTTAAACTATTGTAGTGGTGTTCTGTACAAAAAGTGCACTTTAATTTAGTGTTGTTTTTATATGTCATCTTAGTGACATCATGCACAAAAGTGCACTAATAGCTTGTTTTAAAATGTCTCTGACAATCTTGCACTTTCTGTTTTGAAATGACATGAATGTTTGTGCCACTGCTTAATAACTGTTTAATAAATACAGTTTTGGTCAATTTCCCTCTCTGCATGAAAGTTTAAAATGAGCATATATTAATGCAGTATGAACAAGAATGTTTTAATGTAGACACATAGAATCATCATACTGCTGTGATTATATGCATCAAGTGTTCATTCAAGGCTAAGGCAAAATATGGAGATATACATCGTGTATCGTGACATGGCCTAAAAATATCGAGATATTAAAAAAAGGCTATATCGCCCAGCCCTATATTGGAGTATACGTTCTCACGCAGTTGCTTTTAGCTGCGGGCATTACACTAAAGGCTTTTCTCAATCTTTCTACTCTCTCCTTCTCACACAGACATAAAACAAGTGCACCTTTTTACATATGTCACATACTGTCATCTGGTAACAAATGAAGGAAGAATTAATTCCCAAGAAAACGGGGTCCATCGTCTGGCGGTGGCTTGGCTTTAAGCGGGAAGATGTTGAACAGACAACCGTAATATGTCAAGTAGGCGGCAAAAGTGTTGCTACAAAAAGTAGCATTACTGCTAATTTGTAGCATGACTTGAAAAGTCACCCGCTAGAGAATGAAGAGTGCTTGAAACTCTGCATGTCGATGTGGGGAGGCGTGGCCGGCAGACCAACAGCGAGACAGGGCACGCCGGGGCCGACCCCAAGATGGCGGCGAGGATCGACGCCGTAATAAATGTCAGGTGCGTGGATCGCCCGGCTGTGCACAATTGCGTAATCCCCTCTGTGTGTAAAAGGGGCGGCAGCCGAGAACGACGGGGCAGAAGGTGTTGGAGAGCTAGCAGCACATGCAGCGCGGAAGAGACAGAGAGCGAGACGAAGACGACGATGCGGCAGGCTGAAAATCGAACCGAAGAGCGAGCAGGGAAGAGGAGCTGAAAAGCGACCCGACGAGACTGAGTTTACTTGAAAAAATAAACAAAGTCAAAACTGCTCGACGTCATGTCTGTGCTTGGTGGTCCATGGAACCCGGACGACAGTGAGAGACCGTCAAAGTCAACATCTCCATTCGGTGCCACACCCAACAAAATGCCAAAGCAACCATTTCCACATCAACACCGTATGAAAAAAATAGTCAACAACAGAAGGAGATAACGTCCGCAGGAACCTACCACATAGCGAAGGACATACAATATTTGATTTCCTATTATGCAGCTCATTTTTATTTGACACTCATTGAAATATCTTGTGTGACATCATGCACAAAAGTGCACTTTAATTGTTTTAAACTATTGTAGTGGTGTTCTGTACAAAAAGTGCACTTTAATTTAGTGTTGTTTTTATATGTCATCTTAGTGACATCATGCACAAAAGTGCACTAATAGCTTGTTTTAAAATGTCTCTGACAATCTTGCACTTTCTGTTTTGAAATGACATGAATGTTTGTGCCACTGCTTAATAACTGTTTAATAAATACAGTTTTGGTCAATTTCCCTCTCTGCATGAAAGTTTAAAATGAGCATATATTAATGCAGTATGAACAAGAATGTTTTAATGTAGACACATAGAATCATCATACTGCTGTGATTATATGCATCAAGTGTTCATTCAAGGCTAAGGCAAAATATGGAGATATACATCGTGTATCGTGACATGGCCTAAAAATATCGAGATATTAAAAAAAGGCTATATCGCCCAGCCCTATATTGGAGTATACGTTCTCACGCAGTTGCTTTTAGCTGCGGGCATTACACTACAGGCTTTTCTCAATCTTTCTACTCTCTCCTTCTCACACAGACATAAAACAAGTGCACCTTTTTACATATGTCACATACTGTCATCTGGTAACAAATGAAGGAAGAATTAATTGCCAAGAAAAACAGCACAGGGTCCAACGTCTGGCGGTGGTTTGGCTTCAAGCGGGAAGATGTTGAACAGACAACCGTAATATGTCAAGTAAGTACAAAAAGTAGCAGTACTGCTAATTTGTAGCGGGGGTCGGCAACCCGTGGGTCTAGAGCCGCATCTGTAGCGCCGCCCTAGTGGCTCTCTGGAGCTTTTTCAAAAATGTATGAAAAATGGAAAAAGATGAGGGGAAAAAAATATATTTGTCGTGTTAATATGGTTTCTGTAGGAGGACAAACATGACACAAACCTCCCTAATTGTTATAAAGCACACTGTTTAATATTTAACATGCTTCACTGATTCGAGTATTTGTCGAGCGCCGTTTTGTCCTTGAACTCACCGTAGTTTGTTTACATGTATAACTTTCTCCGACTTTCGAGGACGTGTTTTATGCCACTTCTTTTTCGGTCTCATTTTGTCCACCAAACTTTTAACGTTGTGCATGGATGCACAAAGGTGAGTTTTGTTGATGTTGTTGACTTGTGTGGAGTGCTAATCAGACATATTTGGTCACTGCAAGCTAATCGATGCTAACATGCTATTTAGGCTAGCTATATGTACATATTGCATCATTATGCCTCACTAGTAGGGATGATACTCAAAACCGGTTTTCCCGGTTGTTCGATAAGAAAAGAACCGAGTCATCGGACTCGAATCCCTTTTTGAGAACCGGTACCCGTTATCGAGACCACTATAGTAAAGAAAAAGAGTTGGTTCTTTATTCGAATCCCTGGGAACGAATCCCGTCCCGACCAGAAATGCCCTTTGAGACATCACAAGAAATGACGTCACGTAGCTCAGTCATTAGGAGCAGATAGGGAAAGCAGGAAAAACAATGGACCGGAAAAAGCGCTCCAAGGTGTAATAAAGTTCAAAACAAAAGGTATAATCCAATGAATAACTTTACTGAGAGATTTACAAACACATGATGAACACTTTTACGACCAACCGGAAACATAGCAACCAGGCTAGCAACGCACCTCATTTACGGCAGCTGTCGCAACGTTCTTAAAGCAACCGCAGCACATACATATATATACAACATATCTCCCTTTTTTAACTTTTGTTTTTCTTTCCTTGTAAACAAAACAAAATCACACTGTATATGTGTTGTCTGTCTAATTATAAATAATGCAGACAAGGCGCGTTGGCTGAGTTCTTGACGTTTACTTTCACAGCGTGCTCATAACCTCATTCTTAGCTGCCGGGTGGCGACATGCAACAACACTTTTCAGGGCTACCACGCATGCTCGTCACTCCCGTTGCATGCTGAGTAGTGTAGTTGTTATATTCCCTAGCTCATAACATCACATCTTTCCCCCTATAAAGAAATAATGTTAACTCAAAGTGTATTTATTTTTTTAGCTTTAACTTTTCATTTTTTAGCATTGTAACCACATTTGCAAACAACTTTTCTCTTCATAGAATTTTATTTCAATAAAGAAATAAAGTGCAAAAATGTCAAAGCATCATAACAAACAGTTATGTCAAATAGCAGCAGAAGTGCACTTTTTGGAGAGCTGTATTATTTTCAGTTTTATGCGCAATGGACTGATTTTATTTAACACTATATTATTATTTATACACCTCTCGTGATCACAGAGACAGGTTGTTTTTGTGTTACTGTATATATTTGTTTTTCTGAAAAATCCCACTTAATATACTTTGGGTAACAACAGTCAATATTTATTTATTTAATTTAATTTTTTTAGGGGGGTAAAAGTCAATATTTATTTATTTATTAGATTTTATTTTTTTCTTACATAATAAAAGTGAGTTTTTGTTAAACCAAATATTTTGTGTTTTTTTCCATATACAACAACCTATATGGACTCGATAAGAGAATCGATAAGGAATCGGTTCGATAAGAGGATAGGCTCGAACTCAATAATTTCTTATCAAACATCATCCCTCCTCATTTGTAGGTATATTTGAGGTCATTTAGTTTCCTTTAAGTCCTCTTAATTCAATTTATATCTCATGACACACTATCTGTATGTAATATGGCTTTGAATTTTTTGTGCCTCCAGACAGATTTGTTTTTGTGTTTTTGGTCCGAACCCTGCGCTAGAGAATGAAGAGTGCTTGAAACTCCGCATGTCAACATCTCCGGCCGGTGCCACACCCACAAAATGCCGAAGCAACCATTTCCACATCAACACCGTATTAAAAAAAGGAGATAACGTCCGCAGGAACCTACCACATAGTGAAGAACATACCGTATTTTTCGGAGTATAAGTCGCTACGGAGTATAAGTCGCACCGGCCGAAAATGCACAATAAAGAAGGAAAAAACCATAAGTCGCACTGGAGTATAAGTCGCATTTTTTGGGGAAATTTATTTGATAAAAGCCAACACCAAGAATAGACATTTGAAAGGCAATTTAAAATAAATAAAGAATAGTGAACAACAGGCTGAATAAGTGTACGTTATATGAGGCATAAATAACCAACTGAGAACGTGCCTGGTATGTTAACGTAACATATTATGGTAAGAGTCATTCAAATAACTATAACATATAGAACATGCTATACGTTTACCAAACAATCTGTCACTCCTAATCGCTAAATCCCATGAAATCTTACACGTCTAGTCTCTTACGTGAATGAGCTAAATAATGTTATTTGATATTTTACGGTAATGTGTTAATAATTTCACACATAAGTCGCTCCTGAGTATAAGTCGCACCCCCGGCCAAACTATGAAAAAAACTGCGACTTATAGTCCGAAAAATACGGTACACTATTTGATTTCCTATTATGCAGCTCATTTTTATTTGACGGTTATTGAAATATCTTGTGTGACATCAGGCACAAAAGTGCACTTTATTCGTTTTAAACTATTGTAGTGGCGTTCTGTACAAAAAGTGTACTTTAATTTAGTGTTGTTTTGATATGTCATCTTAGTGACATCATGCACAAAAGTGCACTAATAGCTTGTTTTAAAATGTCTCTGACAATCTTGCACTTTCTGTTTTGAAATGACATGAATGTTTGTGCCACTGCTTAACTGTTTAATAAATCCACTTTTGGTCAATTGACTTAGTTGTGATTTCCCTCTCTGCATGAAAGTTTAAAAGTAGCATATATTAATGCAGTATGAAGAAGAATGTTTTAATGTAGACACACAGAATCATCATACTGCTGTGATTATATGCATCAAGTGTTCATTCAAGGCTAAGGCAAAAATATCAAGATATATATCGTGTATCGTGACATGGCCTAAAAATATTGAGATATCAATAAAAGGCCATATCGCCCAGCCCTAATTGGGAGCTCACTTTTTTAGAAGTGTCATTTAGCAACTCTGCTCTGTTGTTGTTACAATAATGATGTCTTGTTTTCAAAACACCAGTTGTGTATCTAAGTTGTTAAATATAAACATAGGCTGTCCAGCTTTACAATAGTCACTACTTTATGATGGGGACATTAACTCTATGATAGTCACACTACACTTTATGATGGTGACACTACACTTTATGATAGTCACACTACAATATGATAGTCATACTACATTTTATGGTAGTGACGCTACACTTTATGATAGTCACACTACATGTTATGGTAGTGATGCTACACTTTTGTGATCGTGACGCTACACTTTATGATAGTCACACTACACTTTATGATGGTGACACTACACTTTTGTGATTGTGACACTACACTTTATGATAGTCACACTACAATATGATAGTCATACTACATTTTATGGTAGTGACGCTACACTTTATGATAGTCACACTACATGTTATGGTAGTGACGCTACACTTTTGTGATCGTGACGCTACACTTTATGATAGTCACACTACAATATGATAGTCATACTACATTTTATGGTAGTGACGCTACACTTTATGATAGTCACACTACATGTTATGGTAGTGACGCTACACTTTTGTGATCGTGACACTACACTTTATGATAGTCACACTACAATATGATAGTCACACTACATTTTATGGTAGTGACACTACACTTTATGATATTACACTACATTATGATAGTCACACTACATTTTATGGTAGTGACGCTACACTTGTGATCATGACACTACACTTTATGATAGTCACACTACAATATGATAGTCATACTACATTTTATGGTAGTGACACTACACTACGATAGTCACACTACATTTTATAGTAGTGACACTACACTTTTGTGATCGTGACACTACACTTTATGATAGTCACACTACACTTTATGATGGTGACACTACACTTTTGTGATTGTGACACTACACTTTATGATAGTCACACTACAATATGATAGTCACACTACATTTTAAGGTAGTGACACTACACTTTATGGTAGTGACGCTACACTTTTGTGATCGTGATGCTACACTTTTGTGATCGGGCCGCTACACTTTTGTGATCGGGCCGCTACACTTTATGATAGTCACACTACAATATGATAGTCACACTACATTTTATGGTAGTGACACTACAATTTATGATATCACACTACAATATGATAGTCACACTACATTTTATGGTAGTGACGCTACACTTGTGGTTGTGACACTACACTTTATGATAGTCACACTACAATATGATAGTCATACTACATTTTATGGTAGTGACCAGAGGTGTGGACTCGAGTCACATGACTTGGACTCGAGTCAGACTCGAGTCATGAATTTGATGACTTTAGACTCGACTTGACAAAATGTAAAGAGACTTGCAACTCGACTTAGACTTTAACATCAATGACTTGTGACTTCACTTGGACTTGAGCCTTTTGACTTGACATGACTTGCTACTTTCCCCAAAATCCAAATCTTAAAAAGTTATTTGGGAGCGCTCCGTATTTTTCATTTTCTTCGTCTGTGTCTCTCAGCGTGTTGTTCCTGTCAGCTGGTGTGCTGTCAGTACAACAGCCAATCAAAGTAGATCTACGTTGTTTTCATCACGCAGCATTCATCCAATCAAATTGCAGTACAACCACTGAACAAGAGTTGTCAAACAACGTGCCAGTGATAAACAATTATGCCAAAGTTGGTTTCGTTCGGGTATAAAAACTACGACTTGGTCAACAAAAAACGAATTGCCGTATGCAAATCACGCAGTTCTAATATTACAGACGGAGACGCAACAACTTCCAACTTCGTTCGACATTTGAAGTTGCACAAAGAAGGGTAAGTTTTTAATGTAAGATAACGTTTATTGGGTAAGTAACGTGACTTTTATTTGCTGTGTAGTTAAATCAGTGAGGCTGCAAACTCACTGCTAACGTTATAACCGTAGACATCTTATAAGTAAACGCAACATGGAGCGCTACTGCCTACTGGCGCAGACGAGGCGCGGGGCCGCCATCTTGGAGTGGTGATCAGTGCAATTCATTTGGCAGGAGCAATGAACTGTCAGCGCATTTAATTCATCTTACCTCACTGAATACCACTGATTTTCACCCCCTTTTTTGTCATACGTGTAGCTATGATAACAGACACATGTTTTGGTGTGTTTTATTATTCATAGTTTGCTTATCAGTAATATAATATTCTTATACGCTATAAGTGACCAGACGTCCGAGATCAAAACTGGGAATATAATCCCAGAGAAGGGGGGAAAAAACGGTAAACTATTTTTAAATTGAAGAAACAATATGATTAGGTTATATATACATGCGTATATCCTACATAAACAATGTATGAATACATTAGATATCTATATATCTTAGGCACCTATAGACTGTATCTCTGTTGCTTCAGCAGCAGAGTTTATTCTGTCTTGACACTATGTATTGATATTTTCTATTACATTCTTCCCTTAAATGATAATGTTTGCAGTGATTGTTTTATATGTATTATTTTATGTAAGTCGCTTTGGATAAAAGCGTCTGCCATATACTTAAACATATATAAACACCTGAAAGTCCTCATATCAGCTAAAACCACCAATCTGTTTCACTGGATTCAGAATAAAACCAAATTCTGTTTTACCCAACAATGTTAGTATTTGAATATTGTTACTTGAAGACTTATTCCTGGTTACAATTATACTGTTAAGAAAGTATTGTCTTATACTTTGCCTAAAATGAGAATGCATCTTAATCAGTGGCGGCTGGTGAATTTTGTTTTAGGTGTTTGTAAACCAAACCCCTGTAGGGGCGTCATCCTCCCCCAGAAGATTTCTTTGTGATTTTCACATACAAATATTGAAGATCTTTGATCCTTCTCAACTCTGTGGTAATATTATTTTCATAAGATACAACCAATAGTACGTTAATGTTAAATCTTACTTGTGAAAAGTAATCCCCCGATTCCTATTTTCAACAGTCCGCTCATTTGAGCAGGAAAACGCTGAACACCAGCCCGGCATCTTTGTTTTCTACCTGTCAACTGTCAGTTTAGGCTGCTCGCCGGCTCTTCATCACCACTTCAAGATGGCGGCCAAATTGCTCACGTCACAGCAACCAACTACTTATAAGATGTCTATGGTTATAACGTCATTGCAAACACGGCAATCTGTTGCGTCCACTGCAGTTTGCTACCTTATTCATACTTTTTGTCAAGTGATTTTTTTTTAAGCAGGGTTGCATGAGGTACCTACACATAACGTTACGTTAGACAATGTATCACACACAGTAACGTAACGTTAGTCAATGTATCACACACAGTAACGTAACGTTAGTCAATGTATCACACACAGTAACATTACGTTAGTCAATGTATCACACACAGTAACATTACGTTAGTCAATGTATCACACACAGTAACGTAACGTTAGACGGCAGTCAGCAGCACCGCGTATTTTAGCCACCTACAAAAAGACAAACATAGTCAAATAAAGGTCAGTTAAAATGTATACTATATTAAGAATATGTGTACATATTGCATAGGGTCCTGACATCTAAAAAGTACAACTCTGTTCATTGTTATGTTCATATATTTGTTGTGTTTTTCATGTGTACGCACACAAACACACATACAGTATGAGATGAGATCAATGAGATAAGGTAAGAACAGGATAGAAACTGCTGTGGAACTAGTTACAATGCAATATGCCATTGAAATACAATGTTAACACTTTTGTGCAAATAAGTACAGTTGCACTTGTTTTTTTCAAATGTGTTTATTCTGTAGAGGAATGAGTTACATGTTTAAAATGACTGGTTAATAGTGCTATTTTGAAGTGCAATGTCAGCACTATCTTTTTCCCTGCAATTTCAAATGCACTTGTTTTAATAAATAAATACAGCGTTTTAAAAGCATACACAATCTGTGTAAATATATTAGTCTGTGGTTAAACGACTTGAAAGGACTCGAAACTCAAAATGCAGGACTTGGGACTTGACTTGAGACTTTCCAGTCTTGACTTTGGACTTGACTCGGACTTGCCCTGTCTTGACTCGGGACTTGACTCGGACTTGAGGGCAAAGACTTGAGACTTACTTGTGACTTGCAAAGCAATGACTTGGTCCCACCTCTGGTAGTGACGCTACACTTTCGTGATCGCGACACTACACTTTATGATTGTCACACTACATTTTATAGTAGTGACACTACACTTTTGTGATCGTGACGCTACACTTTAAAATAGTGACACTACACTTTACGGTAGTGAGATGACACGTTATTGTAGTGACACTTCACTTTAGGATAGTAACATAGCACTTCAAGATAGTGAAAATACACTGTATGATAGTCACACTACACTTTATAATAGTCACGCTACACTTTATGATAGTCACGCTACACTTTATGATAGTCACGCTACACTTTATGATAGTCACGCTACACTTTATGATAGTGAAATTAGAGGGGTCTCCAACATTTAGCTGGTGATACGGTAACTTACCAAAGAGTCAAATAATATTTTCTGCATGTTCTTCATAGTTGCATAGGTAGATAGTACTTTATTGTACTATCTAAGTGTTATGCACATGACTGTGCACCAGTGCACAATGAAAGGTCCATAAAGACATGGATGACAGAGTCTGGTGAGGATGAACTTGACTGGCCTGTACAGAGTCCTGACCTGAACCCAATAGAACACCTTTGGGATGAATTAGAACGGAGACTGAAAGCCAGGCCTTCAGTGTGTGACCTCACCAATGCAGTTTAGGAAGAATGGTGGAAAATACCTATAAACACACTCCGCAACCTTGTGGACAGCCTTCCCAGAAGAGTTAAAGCTGTAATAGCTGCAAAAGGTGGACCCACATCATATTGAACCCTATGGGTTAGGAATGGGATGGCAGCTAGCATGTAATGCTAACGTCGCCGTTTTCCGCGCCACAAACACAACGTGAGCGTCAATTACCGGCACAGCAGCAACAAATTCATCGCAGTTATTGAGAAAAATGCTCACCTTTGATAGAATTCGCAATAAATGTTGAATAGTAGAAGGATGACGGCGGAGAGTGAATGGCCGCTCGACGTTTCCGGGACAATTTCCTGTTGCTACGGAAGCCCCAGTGGGGAGAACGGTGTCGCCTTCGCCTTTTACTGTGAGACGCAAATAACAAAAGAAGTGTGTTTTATTATTAAAATAACAAAAGACGTATTATTACCTCTTAATGATACATATTCAGATTAGACTGGTTAAAACACACTTTTATTAGAATATTTAGCAAAAAAATAAAAAAATAAACTATTAATAAAACCAATGTATTGTAATGACCTGCTGGAGTTGATGGTGTGTTCCTGAGTGAGTGATGGTCAGAATTTCCATTGTTTTTGAACGTATCACGCCTGTAAGGTGATTGGCTGAGAGGGAGGAAGCGTTCGTTGTTGCGGAAATGAAGTTAGACTTGCATGTGGAAGTTGAGCTGTATGATTAAGAGCATAAAAGCCCTTAAATTGATATCCTCGTTGAAAACATTTAAAGTGATTTAGGTAGCCCTTTTTGTCTTTAAAAAAAAAATTATTTTGTTTTTATTTTTTAGTATTAGTGCTCTAGCTGTATTTGCTTTGGTTTTCTTTCCTTGATGTTGAAAGTGCCTTGACTTTTGTGTGAATTATAAATGTGTATGTTTGTTGTTCAATAAAAAATAGAAAATAAATAAAAGTTTTAAAAAAACGTCAGACTTTGTGTGCACTTTTTCTGGACGCTACAGTATTATATAATCACGTGTTTATGTTTAGGTACCTTAGTCACGGGTTCGTTTTGGTTGCATGCATTTTATTTTTTATTTTTTTTAGTTTTGTTAATAGCAAAAATGTTGTTCTTCTATTCACATACTTAAAAAAATAATAATAATAATTTAAAAAAAGGGGGGGGGGGGGAGCACCTTTTCGTCCTATTAATCCGCTATTGTCTCCTCCGTAGTGGGAGAGGAAACAGTGCACGCTGTGTGTGCGCGCTCCCGCCGCCACTCCATCCCACAGTCACACACTTTGCATCGTCCCGTTCGCTGTCGGGAAACATCCCACGGCACGCAAAGATGACCATCAACACTCTGGCGAGAGGAGGCTCGCACCGGGAACAAATGACATGCTTTCGCAAGGTAAGACTCAAGAAATATATATATATTTTATTTGCAGTATATCAGTATATATAAACACCTCCAATAATAAACATTTGCCAAATTAATTAGCAAAAAAAATAAAAAAAAAATAAAAAAGCATGATCTAGAATCTAAATACATGCAACAGAATGTGATAAAATATTATTTACATACATTTCTGGCAAGTTTGAATATGTTAAAATGATCTAAATTCAAATATAAACATAATATAGTGCAACAAAGCTAGTCAAAGATCCTCTATTTGACAAGATTGCTCTACTGTTTTTAAGAACCTTGCACCACAAGATCCATTATTTGAGAGTATCATGCTGTTGTTAAGAATAGTATAGTCAAAGATCCTTTACATGTCAAGAGTGCTCTGCTGTTTTTAAGAATGCACGCGACAAAGCTATAGTCAAAGATCCTTTCTATGTCAAGATGGCTCTGCAAGTTTTTTAGGACCTGCCATGACATGATCCGCTTTAGGAGCTCTCTGTTGTTCATAAGGACCGACTGCAACAAAGCCAGTCAAAGATCCACCTATTTGACAGGATTGCTCTACTGTTTTTTAAGAACCTTGCACCACAAGATCCATTATTTAAGAGTATCATGCTGTTTTTAAGAATAGTATAGTCAAAGATCCTTTACATGTCAAGAGTGCTCTGCTGTTTTTAAGAACCTACAGTGACAAAGCTAGTCAAAGATCCTTTATGTGTCAAGATGGCTCTGCAGTTTTTTAAGACCTGCCATGACATGATCCGCTGCAGGAGCTCTCTGTTGTTCATAAGGACCGACTGCAACAAAGCCAGTCAAAGATCCTCTATTTGACAGGATTGCTCTACTGTTTTTAAGAACCTTTCACCACGAGATACGTTATTTAAGAGTATAATGCTGTTTTAAAGAATGCTATAGTCAAAGATCCTTTACGTTTCAAGAGTGCTCTGCTGTTTTTAAGAATGTACGCGACAAAGCTATAGTCAAAGATCCTTTATATGTCAAGATGGCTACTGCAGTTTCTTAGGACTTGTTATGACATGGTCCGCTGCAGGAACCCTCTGTTGTTCATAAGGACCGACTGCAACAAAGCCAGTCAAAGATCCTCTATATTTCAAAAAAGGCAAGAGCTCTCTACTGTTTGTTTTTTTAACCTTGCACCACTACAAATGATGATCTAAATTCAAATATAAACATCATGAAGTGCAACAAAGCCAGTCAAAGATCCTCTATATGACAAGATTGCTCTACTGTTTTTTAAGAACCTTGCACCACAAGATCCATTATTTGAGAGGATCATGCTGTTTTTAAGAATGTATGCGTCAAAACTATAGTCAAAGATCTTTTATATGTCAAGAGTGCTATGCTGTTTTTAAGAACCTATTGTGACAAATCTAGTCAAAGATCCTTTATATGTCAAGATGGCTCTGCAGTTTTTTAGGACTTGTTATGACATGATTCGCTGCAGGAGCTCTCTGTTGTTCATAAGGACCGACTGCAACAAAGCCAGTCAAAGATCATCTATATTTAAAAAAAGGCAAGAGCTCTCTGCTGTTTTTTTAACCTTGCACAAGTGATGATCTAAATTCAAATATAAACATCATGTAGTGCAACAAAGCCAGTCAAAGATCCTCTATTTGACAGGATTACTCTACTGTTTTTAAGAACCTTGCACCACAAGATCCATTATTTGAGAGTATCATGGTGTTTTTAAGAATAGTATAGTCAAAGATCCTTTATATGTCAAGATGGCTCTGCAGTTTCTTAGGACTTGTTATGACATGGTCCGCTGCAGGAACCCTCTGTTGTTCATAAGGACCGACTGCAACAAAGCCAGTCAAAGATCCTCTATATTTCAAAAAAGGCAAGAGCTCTCTACTGTTTGTTTTTTTAACCTTGCACCACTACAAATGATGATCTAAATTCAAATATAAACATCATGAAGTGCAACAAAGCCAGTCAAAGATCCTCTATATGACAAGATTGCTCTACAGTTTTTTAAGAACCTTGCACCACAAGATCCATTATTTGAGAGGATCATGCTGTTTTTAAGAATGTATGCGTCAAAACTATAGTCAAAGATCTTTTATATGTCAAGAGTGCTATGCTGTTTTTAAGAACCTATTGTGACAAATCTAGTCAAAGATCCTTTATATGTCAAGATGGCTCTGCAGTTTTTTAGGACTTGTTATGACATGATTCGCTGCAGGAGCTCTCTGTTGTTCATAAGGACCGACTGCAACAAAGCCAGTCAAAGATCATCTATATTTAAAAAAAGGCAAGAGCTCTCTGCTGTTTTTTTAACCTTGCACAAGTGATGATCTAAATTCAAATATAAACATCATGTAGTGCAACAAAGCCAGTCAAAGATCCTCTATTTGACAGGATTACTCTACTGTTTTTAAGAACCTTGCACCACAAGATCCATTATTTGAGAGTATCATGGTGTTTTTAAGAATAGTATAGTCAAAGATCCTTTATATGTCAAGAGTGCTCTGCTGTTTTTAAGAATGTATGTGACAAAGCTATATTCAAAGATCCTTTATATGTCAAGATGGCTACTGCAGTTTTTTAGGACCTGCCATGACATGATCCGCTGCAGGATCTCTCTTTTGTTCATAAGGACCGACTGCAACAAAGCCAGCCAAAGATCCTCTATATTTAAAAAAAGGCAAAAGCTCTCTGCTGTTTTTTTTTTAACCTTGCACCACTACAAGTGATGATCGAAATTCAAATATAAACAGAATATAGTGCAACAAAGCCAGTCAAAGATCCTCTATTTGACAGGATTGCTCTACTGTTTTTAAGAACTTTGCACCACGAGATCCGTAATTTGAGAGGATCATGCTGTTTTTAAGAATGCTATAGTCAAAGATCCTTTATATGTCAAGAGTGCTCTGCTGTTTTTAAGAATGTACGCGACAAAGCTATAGTCAAAGATCCTTTATATGTCAAGATGGCTACTGCAGTTTCTTAGGACTTGTTATGACATGATCCGCTGCAGGAACTCTCTGTTGTTCATAAGGACCGACTGCAACAAAGCCAGTCAAAGATCCTCTATTTGACAGGATTGCTCTACTGTTTTTAAGAAACTTGCACCACGAGATCCATTATTTGTGTGGATCATGCTGTTTTTAAGAATGTACCCCAGCAAAGTTATAGTCAAAATCCTTTATATGTCAAGAGTGCTCTGCTGTTTTTAAGAACCTACAGTGACAAAGCTAGTCAAAGATCCTTTAAATGTCTAGATGGGTCTGCAAGTTTTTTAGGACCTGCCATCACATGATCCGCTGCAGGAACTCTCTGTTGTTCATAAGGACCGACTGCAACAAAGCCAGTCAAAGATCCTCTATATGACAGGATTGCTCTACTGTTTTTAAAAACCTTGCACCACAAGATCCATTATTTGAGAGTATCATGTTGTTTTTAAGAATAGTATAGTCAAAGATCCTTTACACGTCAAGAGGGCTCTGCTGTTTTTCAGAACCTACAGTGACAAAGCTAGTCAAAGATCCTTTATGTGTCAAGATGGCTCTGCAGTTTTTTAAGACCTGCCATGACATGTTTCGCTGCAGGAGCTCTCTGTTTTTCATAAGGACCGACTGCAACAAAGCCAGTCAAAGATCCTCTATTTGACAAGATTGCTCTACTGTTTTTTAAAACCTTGCACCACAAGATCCATTATTTGGGAGGATCATGCTGTTTTTAAGAATGCTCAAAGATCCTTTACGTTTCAAGAGTGCTCTGCGGTTTTTAAGAATGTACGCGACAAAGCTATATTCAAAGATCCTTTATATGTCAAGATGGGTCTGCAGTTTTTTAGGACTTGCCACAACATGATCCACTGCAGGAGCTCTCTGTTGTTCATAAGGACCGACTGCAACAAAGCCAGTCAAAGATCCTCTATTTGACAGGATTGCTCTTCTGTTTTTAAGAACCTTGCACCACAAGATCCATTATTAGAGAGTTTTTAAGAATACTATAGTCAAAGATCCTTTATATGTCAAGAGTGCGCTGCTGTTTTTAAGAATGTACACGACAAAGCTACAGTCAAAGATCCTTTATATGTCAAGATGGCTCTGCAGTTTTTTAGGACTTGCCACGACATGATCCGCTGCAGGAGCTCTCTGTTGTTCATAAGGACCGACTGCAACAAAACCAGCCAAAGATCCTCTATATATCAAAAAGGCAAGAGCTCTCTCCTGTTTTTTTTAACCTTGCACCACTACAAGATCTATCATCTAACAGGATTTTGCTGCTCTTTTTAGGAACATACAGCTACAAATCTTGTCAAAGATCATCTAAATGTCAAGAGCGCTCTGCAAAAACGCCAGTCAAAGATCCTCTGTATGACAGCACTACTCTGCTGTTTTTACGGGCCTACTGCAGAAACATTAGTCAAAGAGCCTAGAAATGTCAGAAGCACTCTGCTGTTTTTAAGAACCTACTGAAAAGATGCTAGTAAAACATTTTTTTAATGATAGTTGGCTTTTGCTGTTTTTAGGGATCGACTGCAATGCAACAAAGATCCTCTATGTAACAGGAGCTGTCTGCTATGTGTTCTTAAAGTAAAATATTTTCTATAAAATTCCCTCTGCCATTTTTAAGGACCTACTGCGAAAACACCAGCCAGAGATCCTCTAAATGTCAAGAGCGCTTGGCTGTTTTTAAGAACCTACTGTAAAAATGCCAGTCAAAGATCCTCTATATATGTCAAGAACGCTCTGCTGTTTTCTGGAATCTACTGCAAAAATGCCAGTCATTGGTATTCTTGATGACATGTGCTTTCACCAGTAAAAAAAAAAAAAGATGGAACTACTGTGCTGTTTTTGGAGACTTACTGCAAAAAAAGTTGCCAAAGATCCTCTAAATATTACGAGCGCTCAGCTGTTTTTAAAGACATCTTGTAAAAATGCCAGTAAAAAAAAAGATGGAACCACTCTGCTGTTTTTGGAGACTTACTGCAAAAACAGTTGCCAAAGATCCTCGAAATATCAAGAGTGCTCAGCTGTTTTTAAAGACATCTTGTAAAAACACCAGTAAGAAGATAGCCCCATTCTGCTGTTTTTAGGGATCCACTGCAAAAGCACTTGTCAAAGACAAAAGCCTACAGCAAAAATGCAAGTCACAGATATTTTGTATGACAGGATCCTTATGTTGTTTTTAGGCACCTCCTGTTAAAACCACCAGTAAGAAGATCGCACCAATGTGCTGTTTTTAGGGATGTCCTGTAAAAAAAACACCAGTAAGAAAATAGCACCATTCTGCTGTTTTTAGGGATCAACTGCAAAAACACTTGTCAAGGACAAAAACCTACTGTAAAAATGCAAGTCATAGATATTCTGTAGGCAGGATCCTTCTGCTGTTTTTAGGGACCTACTGTTAAAAAAACACCAGTAAGAAGATAGCACCAATGTGCTGTTTTTAGGGATTTACTGCAAAAGCACTTGTCAAAGACAAAAACCAACTGCAAAAATGCAAGTCACAGATATTCTGTAGGCAGGATCCTTCTGCTGTTTTCGGGGACCCCCTGTAAAAAAACACCAGTAAGAAGATAGCACCATTCTGCTGTTTTTAGGGATCTACTGCAAAAACACTTGTCAAAGACAAAAACTTACTGCAAAAATGCAAGTCACAGATATTCTGTATGACAGGATCCTTCTGCTGTTTTTAGGGACCTCCTGTTAAAAACACCAGTAAGATAGCACCAATATGCTGTTTTTAGGGATGTCCTGTAAAAAAACACCAGTAAGAAAATAGCACCATTCTGCTGTTTTTAGGGATCCACTGAAAAAACACTTGTCAAAGACAAAAATCTACTGCAAAAATGCAAGTCACAGATATTCTGTATGACAGGATCCTTATGCTGTTTTTAGGGACCTCCTGTAAAAAAAATACCAGTAAGAAGATAGCACCAATGTGCTGTTTTTAGGGATCCACAGCAAAAACACTTGTCAAAGACAAAAATCTACTGCAAAAATGCAAGTCACAGATATTCTGTATGACAGGATCCTTCTGCTGTTTTTAGGGACCTCCTATTAAAAACACCAGTAAGAAGATTGCACCAATGTGCTGTTTTTGGGGATTTACTGCAAAAACACTTGTCAAAGACAAAAATCTACTGCAAAAATGCAAGTCACAGATATTCTGTATGACAGGATCCTTACGCTGTTTTTAGGGACCTCCTGTAAAAAAATACCAGTAAGAAGATAGCACCAATGTGCTGTTTTTAGGGATTTACAACAAAAATACTTGTCAAAGATTTCCTAAAGGTTAAAAGCGCCCGGCTGTTTTTAAGAATCTACTAAAAAAATACCAGTGAAAAATCTTTGGTATGACTATGAATATAAATATATGAATATTAATTTGCTGTTTTTAAGGGCTTCTTGTAAAATTGCCAGCAAAAAGTTCCCACCACTCTGCTGTTTTTAGGCACCTACTGCAAAAACTCTTACCAAAGATCCTGCAAATGCCAAGAGCGCTTTGCTCTTATAAAGAACCTACTGCAACAAAGAAAGCCAAAGATCCTCTTTATATGTCGAGAGCGCTCGGCTGTTTTTAAGAACCTACTGCAAAAATGCCCTTTTAAAAATCTTCCTTGCTGTTTTTGGGGACCAATACAATACTCTATGTGACAAGAGCTCTCCTTGTTATCTGTTTTTAAAAACGTAAATGTCAAGGGCACTCAGATGTTTTTAGGAACCTAAAAATAGCAAAATCATCTCGCAAGAGAATCAGAGATATTTTTTAAGGACAGGCTGTTTTTAAGGACCTCCTGCAACAAAGCCTGTCAAAGAACTTTTCTACATGTCAAGAGCGCTTGGCTGTTTTAAGGAATCTAGAGAACTGAAAAGATGCCAGCCAAAAATCTTCTATATGACTACGGTAACATTATTTTGCTGTTTTTAAGGACCTCCTGTATAATCAAAAGTAAAAAAAGATAGCATTACCTAGTGTAAAAACGCTAGATCACTCGGCTGTTTTTAAGAACCCACTTCAAAAATGCCCGTCAAAGATCTTCTATACGACAACATTATGTTGCTATTTTTAAGGACCTAAACTGCTACAGTGCCACAAAGATCCTGTTTGTGACAGGACCTCTTTGCTATTTGTTCTTCTGCTGTTTTTAAGAACCTACAACGACAAGATCCTCTAACATGAGTGCTTTGCTTCTTTTTTTTTTTTTTAAATCTACTGCAAAAATCCCAGTCAGGGATATTCTTTATGACACATCCCCGCTGCTGTTTTTAAAGTCCTCCTGTAAAAACCCCACTAAAAAGATTCCACACACTGCTGTTCTTAAGGACCTCCTTTATGAATGACAGTAAAAAAAAAGATCCCTGCTTTTTTTTAGGGATCTACTGCAAAAATGCCAGTCAGAAATATTACCTTAACGGTTTCCAAGTAATATCTTTGACAAGGCAGTAAAACGGATGATCAAACAAAACAGCAGACCCACTAGCTGCGGAAGCTAGCTCTCCAATCAGCTAAACAGACTCCATAACGAAACTGAAACAATACAAAAACAATGCCGTTGTAAGTTAATAATACTAGCACAGACACTTAAACGTGTTAGCATATTAGCTAATGCTAACTATCTACGCTAGCTTTATTACATTACGATAGCACGTACAAAAATATGCATGTAAACACTCCTACAGACATCACACATGGGACGGTTTAGTAAGTATGAATTGTTTTAGTTGTATTGTAAAACTTGCAAACTTAAAAAAAAATGGATCGGCACCTTTACTTCCAGTCGAAAGCTCAAGTCTAAACAGAAGAGCACTGCAGTGAGCCAACTCTTGGACTTAGACTTAGACCTAGAAAATCTTTATTGTCCCCGAGGGGCAAATTGGTTTGCAGCAGTAGTCATTAAAAAACAAGGTTCAACAGTAAAATGAGGTACAACAGTAAAAACAAGGTGCAACAGTAAAAACGAAGTACAACAGTAAAAACAAGGTTCAACAATAAAACGAGGTACAACAGTAAAAAACAAGTTGCAACAGTAAAAACGAAGTACAACAGTAAAAACAAGGTTCAACAGTAAAACGAAGTACAACAGTAAAAACAAGGTACAACAGTAAAACAAGGTACAAATACATAAAATGCATACAACATACAAACCATCATGAAAACTCGTCCAAAACAATGACAGTGCAGTGAAGTGGATTATATTTATATAGCGCGTTTCTCTAGTGACTCTACGCACCTTACATATATCTAAGTTACATTTAAACCAGTGGGGAAAGTGTCTTGCCCAAGGACACGACGGCAGTGGCTCGGATGGCGGAAGCGGGGATCGAACCTGGAACCCGCTCTACCAACCGAGCCACGCCGCACAAACAATAACACACCTGTTCAGTGTCTTTAAAAAAATAATAATAATAATAATTTGTAATATGGCCGTCAGTGAAGAAAAATCCGTAAATTAGCCGCACCGTTTTATAAGCCGCAGGGTGCAAAGCATAGGGGGAAAAAATAGCGGCTTATCGTCCAGAATTGACTTTACATTACTGTATGGAATGTCTAACATATCTACATGCAAAAAACAGGATAAAATGTTTAAAATGCTGCTGATATGACGGTTTGCAGAGGAAGGTTTAAGCCCAATGAGGTCTGAGGAGGTCACCAGATGGCCGAAAGCGACGCTTAATGGATGCAAATCATCGGACGGGATGGATTCTCCGGTCTTGTATTAATGCTTGTTGCAAAGATCATCTATGACGTGTGCTGCAGACACCAATCAGAATTAGAGAAGTAGCGCATATCGGGTCTATTCAAATCTATGCGTCCCCACACTAGATTTATCCTGTTGTATAAACTTGTAAACACTGAAATAGTGTTGTAACGATACCAATATTTTGGTACCGGTACCGGTACTACAATTATCTTGGTACTTTTCTAAATAAAGGGGACCACAAAAAATTGCATTATTGGGCTTTATTTTAACAAAAAAATTTTAGGGTACATTAAACATATGTTTCTTATTGCAGGTCTGTCCTTAAATAAAATAATGAACATACTTGTCTTTTATTAGTAAGTAAACAAAGGCTCCTAATTTAGTCTGCTGACATATGCAGTAATTTATTGTGTCATTTATCATTCTATTATTTTGTCAACATTATTAAGGATAAGTGGTAGAAAATTATCATTATTAATATTAATTTACTGTTATTATTCTGTTAAAATGTACACTGCAAAAACTGAAATCTAAGTAAGATTAAATATCTCAAATAAGGGTGATATTTGCTTATTTTCTGTCTGATGAGATCATTCTTCTCAATAAGCAGATTTTATGTTAGAGTGTTTTACTTGTTTTAAGTGTTTTGGTCCTAAATGATCTCAGTAAGATATTACAGCTTGTTGCTGAGATTTGATGACCTATATTGAGTAAAACATGCTTGAAACTAGAATATCAAGTGTTGCAAAGCTGTGTCATCAACACTCACAAGTATAAAACTACTTTTTTAAAGTAATAATTTCTTATTTTAAGCATGTTAAAAAAAAAAAAAAAAAATCATGACTTTGACACAATTGTGTCTCATAATTAAAACAGATGACAGCCAAATGGACTTTGCTGTTTTATTTTCAATGAAACAAGAGAAAATAGGTACTCATATAGTAGTACAGTTGTTATTAGTGAGATTATACTTATTTTAAGGTATTTTGGGGTTCATTGAGGTTAGCTCATTTTACTTGTTTTGGAAAGTCTTGACAAGCCAAATTTTCTTGTTCTATTGGCAGATAATTTTGCTTAGTTAAAATAAAATACCCCTACATTAAAAAAAAATTTTTTTTTATTGTTTTTGAACACTTTTTGCAGTGTAATAATCGCTTATTCTTCTGTTGTTTGGATACTTTACATTAGTTTTGGATGTTACCAAAAATGTGGGTATCAATCCGATACCAAGTCATTACAGGATCATACATTGGTCATATTCAAAGTCCTCATGTGTCCCGGGACATATTTCCTGAGTTTATAAACATAATATACATTTAAAAAAATAAAACGAAAGATGTTATGCCAAAAAATATGGACGATGCATGCTTGTAATTGATATCATTACAGTGGATGTTAGGTATCGATCCACCAATACCGTTTGTTTACATTTTGACGCCGGTGAGCTACGGTGTGGAGTGAAGCATGTTTAGCTATTCCTCGTCCTGCAGTGATAATGATACTTGTAAGAAACTTATTTTATTCGTCGCCATGTAGACGAGGATTCGTGATTTAGAAGTAGCTACAACACTGCCGACGATGTCTTAAAGCACCTCTTCCTGAGGGCATTTCAGAGTTATAACTTCACCTTTATAGTTTGTTTTTAAGCCAAAATGCGTCCGTTCTCCCTTTTCTGTCTACACACTGGGTCTGCTTGTACAAACCCCGTTTCCATATGAGTTGGGAAATTGTGTTAGATGTAAATATAAACGGAATACAATGATTTGCAAATCATTTTCAACCCATATTCAATTGAATGCACTACAAAGACAACATATTTGATGATCAAACTCATAAACTTTTTTTTTTTTTTTGCAAATAATAATTAACTTAGAATGTCATGGCTGCAACACGTTCCAAAGTAGTTGGGAAAGGGCATGTTCACCACTGTGTTACATGGCCTTTCCTTTTAACAACACTCAGTAAACGTTTGGGAACTGAGGAGACACATTTTTGAAGCTTCTCAGGTGGAATTCTTTCCCATTCTTGCTTGATGTACAGCTTAAGTTGTTCAACAGTCCGGGGGTCTCCGTTGTGGTATTTTAGGCTTCATAATGCGCCACACATTTTCAATGGGAGACAGGTCTGGACTACAGGCAGGCCAGTCTAGTACGCGCACTCTTTTACTATGAAGCCACGTTGATGTAACACGTGGCTTGGCATTGTATTGCTGAAATAAGCAGGGGCGTCCATGGTAACGTTGCTTGGATGGCAACATATGTTGCTCCAAAACCTGTATGTACCTTTCAGCATTAATGGTGCTTTCACAGATGTGCAAGTTACCCATGTCTTGGGCACTAATACACCCCCATACCATCACAGATGCTGGCTTTTCAACTTTGCGCCTATAACAATCCGGATGGTTCTTTTCCTCTTTGGTCCGGTGGACACGACGTCCACAGTTTCCAAAAACAATTTGAAATGTGGACTCGTCAGACCACAGAACACTTTTCCACTTTGTATCAGTCCATCTTAGATGAGCTCAGGCCCAGCGAAGCCGACGGCGTTTCTGGGTGTTGTTGATAAACAATTTTTGCCTTGCATTGGAGAGTTTTCATTTGCACTTACAGATGTAGCGACCAACTGTAGTTACTGACAGTGGGTTTCTGAAGTGTTCCTGAGCCCATGTGGTGATATCCTTTACACACTGATGTCACTTGTTGATGCAGTACAGCCTGAGGGATCGAAGGTCACGGGCTTGGCTGCTTACGTGCAGTGATTTCTCCAGATTCTCTGAACCCTTTGATGATATTACGGACCGTAGATGGTGAAATCCCTAAATTCCTTGCAGTAGCTGGTTGAGACAGGTTTTTCTTAAACTGTTCAACAATTTGCTCACGCATTTGTTGACAAAGTGGTGACCCTCGCCCCATCCTTGTTTGTGAATGACTGAGCATTTCACGGAATCTACTTTTATACCCAATCATAGCACCCACCTGTTCCCAATTAGCCTGCACACCTGTGGGATGTTCCAAATAAGTGTTTGATGAGCATTCCTCAACTTTATCAGTATTTATTACCACCTTTCCCAACTTCTTTGTCACGTGTTGCTGGCATAAAATTCTAAAGTTAATGATTATTTGCAAAAAAAAAAAATCTAATATGTTGTCTTTGTAGCATATTCAACTGAATATGGGTTGAAAATGATTTGCACATCATTGTATTCCGTTTATATTTACATCTAACACAATTTCCCAACTCATATGGAAACGGGGTTTGTAAGTACTCTGTGTGTGTGCGCTGCCGAACATGCTCGTCTGCTCGTAAACCAGCAATGACCCCAGGGGTGTAGACTAATGGGGATAAACTATTTTCACTTCGGCCCTCGGAGGCAAAACGTTCGGGCATGACTCGACATTTCCAGTATCATGCTGACAGGCCGATACTGGATGCGATCTGATTATGAGAGAGGATCCGGCCCAGGGGACCACACGGTATCCCTGTATGACTCCAGCGCAATTAAAAAAAAAAAACACTCATGGAAAACTGAGTCTGTTTACCACGACTACTTTCCATTTTGTTTTGCAGATGGAGAAGGTGATCGTGGCCATGCAGGACCCTGATATGGGCGTCAAGATGAGGAACCAGAGGCTCCTTATAACGGTCATTCCGCACGCCATGACAGGTGTGTAGAGATAATCTCTGTGTCCCGGTGGTCGTGCATAATGCACCGACCGGTGGGGAGGGAGAATATTGTGGACTTCCACCTTTCTCTGTGTTTCTCCACCCGGCAGGCCGTGACATCATCGAGTGGCTGGGTCACAAATACAACATATGTGAAGAAGGTGAGGAGGGCGTTTCCTGGGTTGGCTTTGGTAAACAGTACAGGTGTGTTGCCTCCGGAGGATCCACTTTGGATTCACTCGTTCTGCTCTGATTAGGTTCTGTAACCTCAGGAGACTTTATTTAATTGAAATAAGGTTTTCGTGTCCATCATTAAAGGTGTGGGGTAAACAAACCTGAATTGGTGATGCAATTATTTAGCTTTATTATTATTATTATTTATTATTATTATTAGCTTGCAACTAAGTTCACGCTTTTTTTTCTTCTTTTTTTTTCCCCAACTTTTTTTTATTGGCATTTTCAAATAGACAGAAAAAAGTGCAAGTCGAAACAGTACAATTTTAAAGTCAGTAAATTATTCACACCCTTTCCCTTAAAACCCAAACCACCCCACTCAGGTCCCACCAACGAGGGTCATATGGCACAATTATATAACAAGTAAGACAACGACAGACACATTCTCTCACACACACACACACACTGAAAAGGAGAGAGAGGGAGAAAAAATATATATATAATAAAAAACAAAAACAAAAAATAGAATAAAATAATACTAATAAATAAAAGGGAGATTATTCCTAAGTTCACGCTTTTTAATGACATTCTAACCGTATTATTGCAGACTTTTCTGTCCTTTTTGCTCTATTTTTGGCCATAACTTGAGTTGTGTTACTCTGAATGGGATTTTTTTTTCATGTTTACTTCAAGTAATAATAATGTGATGTGAATTATATTTATATAGCGCTTTTCTCTAGTGACTCAAAGCGCATTACATAGTGAAACCCAATATCTAAGTTACATTTTAAAGCAGTGTGGGTGGCACTGGGAGCAGGTGGGTAAAGTGTCTTGCCCAAGGACACAACGGCAGTGACTAGGATAGCGGAAGCGGGGATCGAACCTGGAACCCTCAAGTTGCTGGCACGGCCACTCTTACCAACCGAGCTATGCCGCCCCTATAATAATAATAATAATATATAATAATAATAAATAAATATTTTAAACTATAAGTAATAGCACAATTTGTCTATAGAATTGTTATAAGTACGCCTCTGCAAAACATTGAATCCTTTTTTTTGTTCTTATCATCACTGATTATTACTCACTTTATGAGAGTCAACAAACATCATAAAACATCACTTACTGTACAAGGTCTGCTGTCATTAGGATGCCGACTGCTAGGATGTTCATATATTCACATTTAGATTAAAAATGTAATCATAGGCACACATCAGAATTTAGTGGGACAGTATTGACAGTCAAAGTTACATCAAATGTGAGAGATGACATCAGATGTGTAAGTGGGACCGTATTGACAGTCAAAGTTGCACCAGATGTAAGAGATGACATCAGATGTGTAAGTGGGACAGTATTGACAGTCAAAGTTACATCAGATGTAAGAGATGACATCAGATGTGTCAGTAGGGCAGTATTGACAGTCAAAGTTGCACCAGATTTGCGAGATGACAGATATGCAAATGGAACAGTATTGACATTCAAAGTTGCATCGGATGTGAGAGATGACATCAGATGTGTAAGTGGGACAATATTGACAGTCAAAGTCGCACCGGATGTAAGAGATGACATCAGATGTGTAAGTGGGACAGTATTGACAGTCAAAGTTACACCAGATTTGAGAGATGACATCAGATGTGTAAGTGGGAGAGTATTGACAGTCAAAGTTGCATCGGATGTAAGAGATGACATCAGATGTGTAAGTGGGACAGTATTGACAGTCAAAGTTGCATCAAATGTGAGCGATGACATCAGATGTGTAAGTGGGAGAGTATTGACAGTCAAAGTTGCATCGGATGTAAGAGATGACAGATGTGTAAGTGGGACAGTATTGACAGTCAAAGTTGCACCAGATTTGAGAGATGACAGATGTGTCAGTGGGACAATATTGACAGTCAAAGTCGCACCGGATGTAAGAGATGACATCAGATGTGTAAGTGGTACAGTATTGACAGTCAAAGTTACACCAGATTTGAGAGATGACAGATGTGTCAGTGGGACAGTATTGACAGTCAAAGTTGCACCGGATGTAAGAGATGACATCAGATGTGTAAGTGGGACAGTATTGACAGTCAAAGTCGCATCAAATGTGAGAGATGACATCAGGTGTGTAAGTGGGACAATATTGACAGTCAACGTTGCATCGGATGTGAGAGATGACATCAGATGTGCAAGTGGGACAGTATTGACAATCAAAGTTGCATCAAATGTGAGCGATGACATCAGATGTGTAAGTGGGAGAGTATTGACAGTCAAAGTTGCATCAGATGTAAGAGATGACATTAGATGTGTAAGTGGGACAGTATTGACAGTCAAAGTTGCACCAGATTTGAGAGATGACAGATGTGTCAGTGGGACAATATTGACCATCAAAGTCGCACCGGATGTAAGAGATGACATCAGATGTGTAAGTGGGACAGTATTGACAGTCAAAGTTACACCAGATTTGAGAGATGACATCAGATGTGTAAGTGGGAGAGTATTGACAGTCAAAGTTGCATCGGATGTAAGAGATGACATCAGATGTGTAAGTGGGACAGTATTGACAGTCAAAGTTGCATCAAATGTGAGCGATGACATCAGATGTGTAAGTGGGAGAGTATTGACAGTCAAAGTTGCATCGGATGTAAGAGATGACAGATGTGTAAGTGGGACAGTATTGACAGTCAAAGTTGCACCAGATTTGAGAGATGACAGATGTGTCAGTGGGACAATATTGACAGTCAAAGTCGCACCGGATGTAAGAGATGACATCAGATGTGTAAGTGGTACAGTATTGACAGTCAAAGTTACACCAGATTTGAGAGATGACAGATGTGTCAGTGGGACAGTATTGACAGTCAAAGTTGCACCGGATGTAAGAGATGACATCAGATGTGTAAGTGGGACAGTATTGACAGTCAAAGTCGCATCAAATGTGAGAGATGACATCAGGTGTGTAAGTGGGACAATATTGACAGTCAACGTTGCATCGGATGTGAGAGATGACATCAGATGTGCAAGTGGGACAGTATTGACAATCAAAGTTGCATCAAACGTGAGCGATGACATCAGATGTGTAAGTGGGAGAGTATTGACAGTCAAAGTTGCATCGGATGTAAGAGATGACATCAGATGTGTAAGTGGGACAGTATTGACAGTCAAAGTTACACCAGATTTGAGAGATGACAGATGTGTCAGTGGGACAGTATTGACAGTCAAAGTTGCACCGGATGTAAGAGATGACATCAGATGTGTAAGTGGGACAGTATTGACAGTCATAGTTGCATCGGATGTGAGAGATGACATCAGATGTGTAAGTGGGACAGTATTGACAGTCAAAGTTGCATCAAATGTGAGCGATGACATCAGATGTGTAAGTGGGAGAGTATTGACAGTCAAAGTTGCATCGGATGTAAGAGATCAGTTCTGTACTGTGCATCAAATTAACTTCCATCCATCCATCTTTTACCGCTTGTCCCTTTCACTATAATAAAAATCATCCTAATGTATATTTGTGTTAATTAATGCAAGTTAAGGGGTGTTTTAGAAACAATAATTTTGCATAAAGTGATGGCTTTGTGACCTCTCCCCCACCTGCCCGTTTTGCCTTCCAGAGGCTCTGCATCTGGGTGGCATGCTGGTGAGGTATGGCTACATGTACCCTCTCAAGGAGCCACGATCCCTGGTGCTGCATCCCGATGAGACGCCTTACCGCTTCCAGGTATTTTTTGTTCTTTTTTCTTACTTTTCTGTCATTAAAAAAAAAATCTACTTATTTAGTCGTCTATATCAGTGGTTCTCAAACAGGGACCACCTCAGAAAACACTTGGCTCTCCAAGTACCACCACAATGACCAACATTAAACTACAGTAGCATAGTAGGCCTGAATATTCATTAAAAACAAGGCAGATGTTTTATTTAACAAATATATGCAATATTTTTTGGGCCCACTGTGACATTGCACACAGTTTGAACAGTAACACTGTGATCAAAAAGTTGTGTTTTTCCCAGACCCCTTACTTCTGGACCAGCACTCGGTGGCCTGCCTCTGAGCTGGACTACGGTAAGCAGGGGGAAGGTGCAGGTGTTGCCCCCATCATAATCACAATCATCCATCATGTCACGTGATTGCGTGAAGAAACCTCTCACCTGACTCACGTTATTGACATTTAACTCTTCTACTGTTGATCCCACCAGCGATCTACTTGGCTAAAAAGAACATCAGAAAACAAGGAGAGCTGATGGAATATGAAAAGGTGAGGCGTGAAATACTTTGTACACGAAGATATTCTAATATTACACTTTTATATCAACAGAAACACTACATTAAAGGGGAACTGCACTTTTTTCACAATCATTATGAGGGACAAGAACACTTTTTTTTAGGATTTTAAAGATGATTTAAAACACTTATTAGATGGTAGTCACCGTTGTAGCCTTCAAAGCCTCTAAAACAACTTTAAAACCCATCAACGTTTTATATACACACTGCAAGTATATATATATAATGTAGTTACACACACGTTCATAACAATATGTTATAATGTTCAATATTTACCGTAATTTGGTATTTTTAAGTTAAGAGTCCTTCATTTTTTGGACCGAGGCTCCTCCAGGTACTGCAGACCTGCTTAATGACATTCGCTTGTAATAAAGCAACTTTTTGTGCAGCAAGACATGCTTGCTGTTTTACAGACCTACTGTAGAAATGCTAGTCAAAGATCCTCTATATGACACAACATGCCTGCTGTTTTTAATGAACTACTATTAAAACTGCTAATCAAAGATCCTCTATTTGACAAGAAATGCATAATGTTTTATTGACCTACTGTAGAAATGCTAGTCAAAGATCCTCTATATGACAATACAAATTTGCTGTTTTAATGACCTACTGTAGAAATGCTAGTCAAAGATCCTCTATATAACAACACATGCTTTCTATTTTTAATGACATACTGTAGAAATTATAGTCAAAGATCTTCTATATAACAAGACATGTTTGCTATTTTTAAGGACCTACTATAGAAATGCTAGTTAAAGACCCTCTATATGACAAAACATGCTTGCTGTTTTAATGCCATACTGTAGAAATGCTAGTCAAAGATCCTCTATGTGACAAAACATGCTTGCGGTTTTATTGACCTACTGTAGAAATGCTAGTCAAAGACCCCCTATATGACAATACATGTTTGCTATTTTTAATGACGTACTGTAGAAATTCGAGTCAAAGACCCTCTATATGACAAGACATGCTTGCTATTTTTAATGACCTACTGTATAAATGCTAGTCAAAGATCCTCTATATGACAAGACATACTTGCTGTTTTTAGTGACCTACTGTAGAAAGCTAGTCAAAGATCCTCCAAATGACAATACATGCTTGCTATTTTTAATGACGTACTGTAGAAATTCGAGTCAAAGACCCTCTATATGACAAGACATACTTGCTGTTTTTAGTGACCTACTGTAGAAAGCTAGTCAAAGATCCTCCAAATGACAAGACATGCTTGCTATTTTTAATGACCTCCTGTAGAAATGCTAGTTAAAGATTCTCTACACGATAAGACATACTTACTATTTTTAATGACCTACTGTCGAAATGCTAGTCAAAGATCATCTATATGACAAGACATACTTGCTATTTTTAATGACCTACTGTCGAAATGCTAGTCAAAGATCCTCTATATAACAAGACATACTTGCTATTTTTAATGACCTACTGTAGAAATGCGAGTCCAAGATCCTCTATATGACAATACATGCTTGCTATTTTTAACAGCCTACTGTAAAAATGCGAGTCAAAGATCCTCTATGACAAGACATGCTTGCTGTTTTATTGACCTACTGTAAAAATTATAGTCAAAGATCCTCTATATGACAAGACATGCTTGCTATTTTTAATGACCTACTGTAGAAATGCTAGTCAAAGATCCCCTATATGACAATACAAGCTTGCTGTTTTATTGACCTACTGTAGAAATGCTAGGCAAAGATCTCTATATGACAAGACATGCTTGCTGTTTTGATGACCTATTGTAGAAATGCTAGTCAAAGATCCTCTATATGACATGACTATGCTGTTTTTAAGGACCTACTGTAGGAATGCTATTCAAAGATCTCTATATGACAATACAAGCTTGCTGTTTTAATGACCTACTGTAGAAATGCTAGTCAAAGATCCTTTATATGACAAGACATGCTTTCTATTTTTAATGACATATTGTACAAATTATATTCAAAGATCTTCTATATAACAAGACATGTTTGCTATTTTTAAGGACCTACTGTAGAAATGCTAGTTAAAGACCCCCTATATGACAATACATGCTTGCTATTTTTAATGACGTACTGTAGAAATTCGAGTCAAAGACCCTCTATATGACAAGACATGCTTGCTATTTTTAATGACCTACTGTATAAATGCTAGTCAAAGATCCTCTATATGACAAGACATACTTGCTGTTTTTAGTGACCTACTGTAGAAAGCTAGTCAAAGATCCTCCAAATGACAATACATGCTTGCTATTTTTAATGACGTACTGTAGAAATTCGAGTCAAAGACCCTCTATATGACAAGACATACTTGCTGTTTTTAGTGACCTACTGTAGAAAGCTAGTCAAAGATCCTCCAAATGACAAGACATGCTTGCTATTTTTAATGACCTCCTGTAGAAATGCTAGTTAAAGATTATCTACACGATAAGACATACTTACTATTTTTAATGACCTACTGTCGAAATGCTAGTCAAAGATGCTCTATATAACAAGACATACTTGCTATTTTTAATGACCTACTGTAGAAATGCGAGTCCAAGATCCTCTATATGACAATACATGCTTGCTATTTTTAACAGCCTACTGTAAAAATGCGAGTCAAAGATCCTCTATGACAAGACATGCTTGCTGTTTTATTGACCTACTGTAAAAATTATAGTCAAAGATCCTCTATATGACAAGACATGCTTGCTATTTTTAATGACCTACTGTAGAAATGCTAGTCAAAGATCCCCTATATGACAATACAAGCTTGCTGTTTTATTGACCTACTGTAGAAATGCTAGGCAAAGATCTCTATATGACAAGACATGCTTGCTGTTTTATTGACCTACTGTAGAAATGCTAGTCAAAGACCCTCTATATGACAGTACATGCTTGCTATTTTTAATGACGTACTGTAGAAATGCTAGTTAAAGACCCTCCATATGACAAAACATGCTTGCTGTTTTGATGACCTATTGTAGAAATGCTAGTCAAAGATCCTCTATATGACATGACTATGCTGTTTTTAAGGACCTACTGTAGGAATGCTATTCAAAGATCTCTATATGACAATACAAGCTTGCTGTTTTATTGACCTACTGTAGAAATGCTAGTCAAAGACCCTCTATATGACAGTACATGCTTGCTATTTTTAATGACGTACTGTAGAAATGCTAGTTAAAGACCCTCCATATGACAAAACATGCTTGCTGTTTTGATGACCTATTGTAGAAATGCTAGTCAAAGATCCTCTATATGACATGACTATGCTGTTTTTAAGGACCTACTGTAGGAATGCTATTCAAAGATCTCTATATGACAATACAAGCTTGCTGTTTTAATGACCTACTGTAGAAATGCTAGTCAAAGATCCTCTATATGACAAGACATGCTTGCTGTTTTATTGACCTACTGTAGAAATGCTAGTCAAAGACCCTCTATATGACAAAACATGCTTGCTGTTTTAATGCCATACTGTAGAAATGCTAGTCAAAGATCCTCTATATGACAAGACATGCTTGCTGTTTTATTGACCTACTGTAGAAATGCTAGTCAAAGACCCTCTATATGACAATAAATGCTTGCTATTTTTAATGACGTACTGTAGAAATGCTAGTCAAAGATCCTTTATATGACAAGACATACTTGCTATTTTTAATGACCTACTGTAGAAATGCGAGTTCAAGATCCTCTATATGACAATACATGCTTGCTGTTTTTAATGACCTACTCTACAAATGCTAGTCAAAGATCCTCTATATGACAATACATGCTTGCTATTTTTAATGACCTACTATAGAAATGCGAGTTAAAGACCCTCTATATGACAAAACATGTCTGCTGTTTTGATGACCTACTGTAGAAATGCTAGTCAAAGATCCTCTATATGACATGACTATGCTGTTTTTAAGGACCTACTGTAGAAATGCTAGTCAAAGATCCTTTATATGACAAGACATACTTGCTATTTTTAATGACCTACTGTAGAAATGCGAGTTCAAGATCCTCTATATGACAATACATGCTTGCTGTTTTTAATGACCTACTCTACAAATGCTAGTCAAAGATCCTCTATATGACAATACATGCTTGCTATTTTCAATGACCTACTATAGAAATGCGAGTCAAAGATCCTCTATGACAAGACATGCTTGTTGTTTTGACCTACTGTAGAAATTATAGTCAAAGATCCTCTATATGACATGACTATGCTGTTTTTAAGGACCTACTGTAGAAATGCTAGTCAAAGATCCTTTATATGACAAGACATACTTGCTATTTTTAATGACCTGCTGTAGAAATGCGAGTCCAAGATCCTCTATAAGACAATACATGCTTGCTGTTTTTAATGACCTACTCTAGAAATGCTAGTCAAAGATCCTCTATATGATAATACATGCTAGCTATTTTTAATGTCCTACTATAGAAATGCGAGTCAAATATCCTCTATGACAAGACATGCTTGCTGTTTTGACCTACTGTAGAAATTAAAGTCAAAGATCCTCTATATGACAAGACATGCTTGCTATTTTTAATGACCGACAGTAGAAATGGTAGTCAAAGACCCTCTATATGACAAAACATGCTTGCTGTTTTAATTATCTACTGTAGAAATGCTAGTCAAAGATCCTCTATTTGACATGACTATGCTGTTTTTAAGGACCTACTGTAGAAATGCGAGTCAAAGATCCTCTAAATGACAAGACATGCTTGCCGTTTTAAATAACCTACTGTAGAAATTTTAGTCAAAGATCCTCTATATCAGTGGTCCCCAACCTTTTTGTAGCTGCGGACCGGTCAACGCTTGAAATGTGTTTTTTTTGTTTTTTTTCATAAAGAAATACAATCATGTGTGCTTACGGACTGTATCCCTGCAGACTGTATTCATCTATATTGATATATAATGTATATATTGTGTTGTTTATGTTGATTTAAATTAAAAAAAAACCAAAAAAAATGTTTTTATTTTATTTATTTTTTTTTAATTTCTTGTGCGGCCCGGTACCAATCGGTCCGGTGGTTGGGGACCACTGCTCTATATGACCTAACATGCTTGCTATTTTTAGTGACCTACTGTAGAAATGCTAGTCAAAGATCCTCTATATGACACAGTATACATGAATTAGAGTATATACTTTCTCTCCATGCCCTCTGCTGTTTAGGAGCGGTACAGTTTGTTGCACAAGAGGATCAACCACACCTGGGACTTTGTGGTGATGCAAGCCAGAGAGCAACTCAGGTACACACACTCTTGGTAACACAACAACACACACGCACAAACACACACACACACACACACATTGAATATTCAGCAGAGTGTCATTTGTGTTTTGTTAGAGCATCCAAACAAAGGCGGAAGGCGGACCGTATTGTTCTAGAGTGTCAGGAGCAGGCGTACTGGCTCATCAACAGACCCCCGGTAGGTTGAAACACAACCACCAAAAGGTTTGATTTGAGATATAAAAGCTAAGATATAAAGTATGCACACGGTTTTAAAAAATAAACATAGTGAGACTATACTTAGTTTAGACCCTTAAAGTACCAGTAAAGTAGACTTTATTGTATCCATTAAACCAGGGGTGTCCATACTATTTTACTTGAGGGCAGCATAGGGCTAAAAAAATTATATATATATGTATATATATATATAGATTTCAGGAGAAAATCTCCTGATGATTGAGGGAACCCCCCCTCATGAAACAGGCCTGTAGAGATGAAATAGTCTTGTGATTTTTTTTCCCACACATACATATATTGCGCTCTACTACGGTATCGAGCACTATTTTTCGGATAACCTTATTAAGACATATATGTATATATATATATATATATATATATATATATATATATATATATATATATATATATATATATATATATATATATATATATATATATATATATATAGTCGAGGTTTCTCTGGTTTATCCGTTATACAGTGCTCAATACCGGGATAGAGCTGAATATACGTTAGGTCAGGAAAAAACACAGAGGCTATTTCATCCCTACAAGCCGGTTTCGCATATTTTGCTACTCTTCAGGGGATTTTAATCTCCTGAACATAAAATATAATCCCTTGAAGAGCAGGGAAACTTGCGAAACAGGCTTGTAGGGATGAAATAGCCTGTGTTATTTCCTGACCTAACGGGAGTATATATATATATATATACATACACATATACATATATATATATACTGTATATACTTTTTAATGACCTACTGTCGAAATGCTAGTCAAAGATCTACTTTGACTAGCATATATATATATATATATATATATATATGTATATATGTATATATATATATATATATATATATATATATATATATATATATATATATATATATATATATATATATATATATATATATATACTACAAGATTGTGTACATTACTCTTCTGAGAATTTGGGTTCAGGCTCAAAAATATTTTGGATTTTTCCTAAAGTAATCATTGTTGGCTCTCACAAAGTCTGCTTGTTTAGCATTGTTGTTGATGGGGAAGGGATCTATGGTTCCTGATATTGTCATTATAAGCGCTAACGCGGATGGACTATTTTAGCGGCGCATTGGTAGCAGTGAGCTAATGCTGGCTTACGCTGCTATTGTTGACACACTGAGCTGACGGCTGCTTCTCAGACCTTCTAAAAGTAAATTCTAGATTATAATTCGTGCATCTCTCACAAGGTAGTAGACAAATGTGGCCATGGACCGACAGGCTGGTCATGAGATGGCGAAAAGGACACAAAAGATGCTAGTTGTGGCAACTTTTTTTTAACCCTTCATAAAGATTGTGATTGAATCTTCATCTAAACAGAATTATGTGAGGTACAGTATGTGTTTCTTTAATCATAGTTTTTAATGGTTAGTTTGTATGTTTAGCACTTAGCAATGCTGCGGATGCTATAGTAGTTCAATAAAACTCGGCTTCTGAAACTTGTTGTTCATCCTCTGTGTATTCAGGCTCAAAAATATTTTGGATTTTTCCTGAAGGTATCATTGTTGGCTCTTACAAATTCTGCTTGTTTAGCACTGTTGTTGATGGGGAAGGGATCTGTGGTTCCTGATATTGTTATTATAAGGGCTAACTCAGACGGACTATTTTAGCGGCGCATTGTTAGCAGTGAGCTAATGCTGGCTTACGCTGCTATTGTTGACACACTGAGCCGACGGCTTCGTCTCAAACCTTCTAAAAGTAAATTCTGGATTATAATTCATGCATCTCTCACCTGCTAGTAGACAAATGTGGCCATGGACCGACAGGCTGGTCATGAGATGGCGAAAAGGACACAAAAGATGCTAGTTGTGGCAACTTTTTTTTAACCCTTCATAAAGATTGTGATTGAATCTTCATCTAAACAGAATTATGTGAGGTACAGTATGTGTTTCTTTAATCATAGTTTTTAATGGTTAGTTTGTATGTTTAGCACTTAGCAATGCTGCGGATGCTATAGTAGTTCAATAAAACTCGGCTTCTGAAACTTGTTGTTCATCCTCTTTGTATTCAGGCTCAAAAATATTTTGGATTTTTCCTGAAGGTATCATTGTTGGCTCTTACAAATTCTGCTTGTTTAGCACTGTTGTTGATGGGGAAGGGATCTGTGGTTCCTGATATTGTTATTATAAGGGCTAACTCAGACGGACTATTTTAGCGGCGCATTGTTAGCAGTGAGCTAATGCTGGCTTACGCTGCTATTGTTGACACACTGAGCCGACGGCTTCGTCTCAAACCTTCTAAAAGTAAATTCTGGATTATAATTCATGCATCTCTCACCTGCTAGTAGACAAATGTGGCCATGGACCGACAGGCTGGTCATGAGATGGCGAAAATGACACAAAAGATGCTAGTTGTGGCAACCTTTTTTTAACCCTTCATAAAGATTGTGATTGAATCTTCATCTAAATAGAATTATGTGAGGTACAGTATGTGTTTTTTTTATCATAGTTTTTAATGGTTAGTTTGTATGTTTAGCACTTAGCAATGCTGTGGATGCTATAGTAGTTCAATAAAACTCGGCTTCTGAAACTTGTTGTTCATCCTCTTTGTATTCAGGCTCAAAAATATTTTGGATTTTTCCTGAAGTTATCATTGTTGGCTCTTACAAATTCTGCTTGTTTAGCACTGTTGTTGATGGGGAAGGGATCTGTGGTTCCTGATATTGTTATTATAAGGGCTAACTCAGACGGACTATTTTAGCGGCGCATTGTTAGCAGTGAGCTAATGCTGGCTTACGCTGCTATTGTTGACACACTGAGCCGACGGCTTCGTCTCAAACCTTCTAAAAGTAAATTCTGGATTATAATTCATGCATCTCTCACCTGCTAGTAGACAAATGGGGCCATGGACTGACAGGCTGGTCATGAGATGGCGAAAAGGACACAAAAGATGCTAGTTGTGGCAACTTTTTTTTAACCCTTCATAAAGATTGTGATTGAATCTTCATCTAAATAGAATTATGTGAGGTACAGTATGTGTTTTTTTTATCATAGTTTTTAATGTTTAGTTTGTATGTTTAGCACTTAGCAATGCTGTGGATGCTATAGTAGTTCAATAAAACTCGGCTTCTGAAACTTGTTGTTCATCCTCTTTGTATTCAGGCTCAAAAATATTTTGGATTTTTCCTGAAGTTATCATTGTTGGCTCTTACAAATTCTGCTTGTTTAGCACTGTTGTTGATGGGGAAGGGATCTGTGGTTCCTGATATTGTTATTATAAGGGCTAACTCAGACGGACTATTTTAGCGGCGCATTGTTAGCAGTGAGCTAATGCTGGCTTACGCTGCTATTGTTGACACACTGAGCCGACGGCTTCGTCTCAAACCTTCTAAAAGTAAATTCTGGATTATAATTCATGCATCTCTCACCTGCTAGTAGACAAATGTGGCCATGGACCGACAGGCTGGTCATGAGATGGCGAAAAGGACACAAAAGATGCTAGTTGTGGCAACTTTTTTTTAACCCTTCATATAGATTGTGATTGAATCTTCATCTAAATAGAATTATGTGAGGTACAGTATGTGTTTTTTTTATCATAGTTTTTAATGGTTAGTTTGTATGTTTAGCACTTAGCAATGCTGTGGATGCTATAGTAGTTCAATAAAACTCGGCTTCTGAAACTTGTTGTTCATCCTCTTTGTATTCAGGCTCAAAAATATTTTGGATTTTTCCTGAAGTTATCATTGTTGGCTCTTACAAATTCTGCTTGTTTAGCACTGTTGTTGATGGGGAAGGGATCTGTGGTTCCTGATATTGTTATTATAAGGGCTAACTCAGACGGACTATTTTAGCGGCGCATTGTTAGCAGTGAGCTAATGCTGGCTTACGCTGCTATTGTTGACACACTGAGCCGACGGCTTCGTCTCAAACCTTCTAAAAGTAAATTCTGGATTATAATTCATGCATCTCTCACCTGCTAGTAGACAAATGTGGCCATGGACCGACAGGCTGGTCATGAGATGGCGAAAAGGACACAAAAGATGCTAGTTGTGGCAACTTTTTTTTAACCCTTCATATAGATTGTGATTGAATCTTCATCTAAATAGAATTATGTGAGGTACAGTATGTGTTTTTTTTATCATAGTTTTTAATGTTTAGTTTGTATGTTTAG